>NC_138997.1:39991765-40501765 GCF_964374135.1 Grampus griseus
ACTGATTTTCTTATCTGCACTAGATCACTCCCATGAGCAGGCAAACAAGGTGCAGCATCTGCTATCTCATCAAATATCCTCCCCTCCATTTATGTTCCTTCCACTTACGGACACATTTCTCTTCTCCTTTCACAGCAAAACTCCTTGAGAGAGTCCATAATCACTGTCTCTGCTTCTTTGCCTTCCAGTATCTCTTGATTCCACTTCAGCCAGGCTTATCTCTCCATCACTGTACTGCAACTGCTTTTATCAAGGTCATCACTGATGTCTCCATCTTGCAAAATCCAATGGTCAATTGACTGTCCTCATCTTACTTGATCTCCAGCAGCATTTGACACAGTGCAATACTATCTCCTTGAGATACTTTCTACACTTGGCTTCTAGGCCATCACAATCTCCTGGTTTTCCTCCTGTCTCACTGGCTGCTCATGATCAATAAATGTTTCTTGAATAAATGAATATTCAATATGATTAGACATCTAATACTTAAGCACAGATGTGCTGAAAATAGATATAAACAGGGGAAATGAAGGGAAATGTAATCAAATAAAAAATTTTGACCATTCAGATTTCTCAGTATAAAATCTAGGTATTTCTAATATGCTGGAATAATAGATGGCCATGAAAACAAAATTTGGGTGATGGATAGTTTTTTTTTAAAGTCTGGGAGAATACATACCAAATTGCTAACTGGTTATTTTGTGGGATTAGGGGAATGGAAGTATTATAAATATTTTTCACTTTCTGGTATTTATATACTTACATATTGTTTCAATGTTTTATACTAAGCATGTATTACTATCACATTAAACAAGGTAACTTAGTTTCAGACAAAGTATCCAAAGAAATAAGCAACCCTTTGAGTACTAAAATTGTAAATCAAAATAATGACACAGCAAAGGTTACAAAATGAAAAATGACATGAAGAGAAAAAAGATCAGTGTGAGCTGGAATTACCAGAGAAGACTTAATTCAGGAGTTGATGCAGAACTATAGAAATGAAGAAAACCATGGGGGACGGGGTTGGGGGGAGATGAGAAGTCGTATGGAATGTCTCACATAAACTGTAGTGTAAAATCAGTAACTAATGCTTTAAAACCAGTGCAAAGGAGAGGACTTGACTAAAAAACACGTGGAAGTGATAGCAACATAGTGTCTATAAAAATGTCCCCTGCTTACCAGAAAGTAGACGTTTATAAATAAGTGTAATATCTGGCCTAAATGGTAAAATCACATATGGAAGAGAGTGAATCAGCCTATACACAAATGTTCATCTCAATATACAAAACAGCAGTTACAACCAAAAAATAAAAACAATATAAATGTCCAATAGTTGGAGAATGCCAAAGTTAAGTAGGGTACGACTACCTGATATTCTGCAGCTATTCAAGATCATAACTATGTAAAAAACTAGTAAATCTAAGCACAGAAAAAAGACTGGAAGAAAATTCCCTATGTTAATAGTAATTGTTTAAATATAACCTAGAGGAACAATTAATGAATTTTCCTCCTTTTTCTCTCATTTCTAAATTTGTTAGTAGTAGTATTATGTTAATAGTATGTGTGGAGGAAAATTCTCATTCATGTTTTTTTTTAAAGGGGATGTGATGTACATCATGGTGACTATAGTTGATAATACTGTACCTATATCTGAAAGTTGCTAAGAGAGTAGATCTTCAAAGTTCTCATCACAGACACATAAAATTTGTAACTATGTGTGTGATGGATATTAACTAGACTTATCTTGGTGGTCATTTTGCAATATATACAAATATCGAATGCAAATATCAAACACATAATTACATTGTATACCTGAAACTAACATAATGTTATGTGTCAATTACATCTCAATTTAAAAGAAGAGAAGTTTCCCCCCAAGTGGGAAAAAAAAGAACCCTCATAATAATCAAGGTCCTTCCTCCCACCAAGCCTCAGTTTCCCCCTTCTTTAAAATGAGGGGGTTGGGGCTTCCCTGGTGGCGCAGTGGTTGAGAGTCCGCCTGCCGATGCAGGGGACACGGGTTCGTGCCCCGGTCCGGGAAGATCCCACATGCCGCGGAGCGGCTGGGCCCGTGAGCCATGGCCACTGAGCCTGCGCGTCCGGAGCGTGTGCTCCGCAACAGGAGAGGCCACAACAGTGAGAGGCCCGCGTACCGCAAAAAAAAAAAAAAGGGGGTTGGACTACATGATCTCTAGGAGTTTCTCCAGGCCAGAGCCCCTATGAGTCTGTTTTAAAGTTGAAGCAATAAGAAACCAAGAAGCACCTTCCAGGAGAGAAGGCTCCTGCCATTCCTGGGCGGCCTCTGCCCCAATAGCAGTGGATTAAATGAAGTGCTGCTCTTTAGACAGCGATTTGAGGTCCAATGCAATTCTTCTTTACATCTGTTCAAAATCCTAAACAACCATCCAGGCATCCTTTCAGTCCACAAATATTTATCAACAGACCATTGTGTTCCAGGCACCCCTCCAGGGCAGGAGGTGTAACAAAGAACCAGACACAGACCTCATACTTGGGCAGCTCACAGTCTAGCGGGGAAGACAGTGTTAAGTACTAAGATTCAGTTCCACATTGTGTGCGCAAGAGGGTACCTAGTCCAGAATCGGAAGAATGGCAGGCCAGGATTCAGAAAGGATGTGATACCTAATCTGAGCCTGAAGGGTGAGGACCAATCTCCAGGACTAACAGGGAGAATGGGCATTTCAGGCAGATGGACTAGTAAGTCTCGAAGGTAAGGAAGCAGCAAGAAATGCCTTACAATAGGAATGTGGAATCTAAGAGGGCAGGGAGAGAGGCAGGAGATGAGCCGCAGAGTCCAGCAGGAGCCACATCACATCACAGAAGCTCAGTGAGCCACAGGAAGAAGTCTATGGGTAATGGGAGGCTTGGGCAGCAGGAAAGTGACTGGTATGGGTTGACTTGTGTCCCTCAAAAAAGATATATCATAGTCCTAATCTCCAGTACCTCAGAGTGTGATCTTATTTGGAGATAGGGTCTTTACAGAGGTAATCAAGTTAAAATGAGGTCATTAGGGCACACCCTAATCCAACATGACTTGGGTCCTCATAGAAAGAGGAAATTTGGACACAGAAACATACATGGATAATGGAAGACGATGTGAAGAAACACAGGGAGAAGGACCACCATCTACAAGCCAAGCAGAGAGGCATGGGACAGACCCTTACTTCACAGCCCTCGGAAGGAACTAACCCTGCCAGCACCTTGATTTTGGACTTCTAACTTCCAGAACTGTGAGGCAATAACACATTTCTGTCATTTAAGTCAAATAAGTAAATAAATAAAAATAAAAGAATCTGTAAATCCTGTGATGAAAAAAACAGTAAAAATTGAGTATTAAATTTATAAGGCATTACTATAAAAGTCACTGTTATTTGCTTCCCACTAAGAGAATATAAATATAGCTATGTATTTTGACCACAAATTCTAAAAAATTATTTTTCATAATCTGGTCTCTGGAGAGCCTGCATTGGCACCAACTACAGTGCTTAGGAAAAATTCAGATTTTTGATCTTTGCCTCAAACCAATGGTATCAACCTAGATATCAATCAATTGTTCTCGATTTTCTAGATTAGTCACATATTAAAACTACTGAAGTGTCTGAGAAATTCCAATATTTCAAGATTTAGATTTTACCACCCAGAGTGTCTCTACCAACTGAAAGATGCAAAAAAATTTGTCAGCCTATATGTCTTCATTCTGTGGGTGAAATATCGACTGTGATAACATGCAAATACCACCTAGAAGTTTTTAAAAAGAGAAAGTGGACAAAAGGAGAGTATGAATACTAATAGCATTAATGTATAAACTACAGTGAAAGAACAAAATGTTTATTTTATTTAATATCTAAAATGTAATTCACTTACGTTCTGAGGATAGAAGAATGAGGCAGTTTAAGAATCTTTCTTACATAATCATAGACTTTGCTACTGCACAAGTAGAGTGTACACGCAAATTGCTTCATTTCTGTGGAGTACTCAGCTGTTTCTCTCCAGTTATACAACTCCCACTTAAAATCTGTTAAAATAAATTTATTCTTTGTGATGAAAAATGTGTACAGTAACATTTTCAGGCATAGACCATAGCATTTGGATATAAAATGTGATAAGCACCAAAATTCAAATAGTTACATTTTAACTGAGTTTGTTCAGAGGTTACTATCCAATCTTAGAGAGTGTTAACCAATTTATCCTGTTCACCTTGGATCATTTCACTACAAAGAGGGACGAAAAATGTGTCAACTTCAGTCGTTATGTTTTACTATTCACTGGCAGCCTGAGTGGAGATTTTTAGAGGAACAGGGAAGAAAATGACATAAATGGATAAATTAAGTCTCTGGATTATGAGGACATTTATCAGTTTTAGTTTGTTCCCTGGTCATCATTTATCTGAGAGTGAAAATTAGACACAAGAAATATTTTGGGGGATAGGGAACTATTCAGAATGAACAATCTTCCCTACCACTGAGAGAAAAAAAAAACCTCTGTTCCTGGTGCAGACCCCTATTTATAACCTATATTCCCCTCTTGGAAAAACACAAAATACTCTCTTCCATTGGAGATACCTACTCTTGTCTAGAAAAGGACATGCTTCTTTTACCAGAATGCAAATCCAAAATCTCTGCTGCTTTCATCAGAGAGTAAGTTGGCAATTCTTACTTTGCCCCTCTTCAAATATCCTGGTTCACAAAGAAGACTAGGTAGTCTTTCAATGAACATATATATACTCTATAGAGTATTACAGAAAAAAATTTGGAGACTTAACACAATTTTCAAACTCAAAGGGATTTTGCAAATTATCTAGTTCAACTCACTGCAAAAAAAGACTTTAGTGATAAATTATCTAGCAGTTAAAATTGTTTACAAAGAATTTGCAGTGACAAGTGTGTGATTACAAAAAGTGAAAAGTAGGGACTTCCCTGGTAGTCCAGTGGTTAAGCATCCATCCTTCAATGCAGGGGATGCCGGTTTGATCCCTGGTTGGGGAACTAAGATCCCACATGCCACAGGGCAACTAAGCCCACGCACCACAATTAGAGAGCCTGCATGCCACAACTAGAGAAGCCTGAGTGCCACAACGAGGAGCCCATGTGCCGCAACTAAGACCCGAAGCAGCCCAAAAAAATAAATAATAAATAAATAAATTAAAAAAAAAATTTTTTAATATTTTTAGAAAGTGAAAAGTACAGGGCTCCCCTCGTGGCGCAGTGGTTGAGAATCTGCCTGCCAATGCAGGGGACACGGGTTCGAGCCCTGGTCTGGGAAGATCCCACATGCCGCAGAGCAACTAAGCCTGTGCGCCACAGCTACTGAGCCTGCACGTCTGGAGCCTGGGCTCTGCAACAAGAGAAGCCGCGACAGTGAGATGCCTGCGCACCACGATGAAGAGTGGCCCCCACTCGCTGCAACTAGAGAAAGCCCTCGCACAGAAACTAAGACCCAACACAGCCAAAAATAAATAAATTTATTAAAAAAAAAAAAAAGTGAAAAGTACAATATATGGTATAAACCATATGATCTCATTTCTGGGTAGTAGGTTTATGTGTTATTTTTATTATTTATACATTTCTTTGCTTCTCCTGTAATAAACATATTACTTTTACCTTTTTTTTTTTTTTTTTTTTTTTGTGGTACGCGGGCCTCTCACTGTTGCGGCCTCTCCCGTTGCGAAGCACAGGCTCCGGACGCGCAGGCCCAGCGGCCATGGCTCACGGGCCCAGCCGCTCCACAGCATGTGGGATCTTCCCGGACTGGGGCACGAACCCGCGTCCCCTGCATCTGCAGGCGGACTCTCAACCACTGCGCCGCCAGGGAAGCCCAAACATATTACTTTTAAAATCGTAAAATCATAAAAGGATTTTGGTGATTATTTTTCATTCTTCTTGCTTATGCTAGAGACTTTTCACTTCTCAGCTAAAAGCATATTTCCATTGGCAATACAAAATAAATATGTAATGATATTTCAGAAAAATTAAGAGCTACATTGTAAGTATTACAGGTCATTAGGGAAGATACCGGAAAATTGTGCTCGTAGCAGACACTCTGTTTCCTCTGAAAGTAGCTTCTCTTCTACAAGTGCATCAATTAATCGTAAGCCCTTTCTCTTCTTGATCATCCTGTAGTTTTTTGCGGAAGCCAGTCTTTTTCGGGACACTTGTAGCATCTGTTGCACCTCAGCCAATTTCTCTGCTCCTATTGTGAGAGGTCTCTTTAGACTGTAGTTATGGTCCTCAGTAGCAACCTCTTGAGAATTATCAGGAAGTGGCTGTTTTAGGATTTTCTGTCTTGCTTTACCTTTAAGGTGTACACCTTGGAGAACCTATGACACAAATAGAAAGTGAAGTTTATTTTAGAAATTATCACACAATGACTATCTATAAAAATACCACTGAATACAAAGCACTCACCTGGTTGCTGTGGAGAGTTAGTTATGAAAGAAAAGGTCATAATCTCTGACTTTTTAAAATATATGATCTCTGGGATAATGTAAACAAGTTTTGGGATTTTTGTTCTCGTTTTTGTTTTTTTTGGCTTCTATACAGAAATAGTAACATGATGCTGAAAGTTTCCGAAATGATTAAAGTAACTAGAGAAAGGTGGTGGTAATTTGGGACGGTTTCACAGGAGTTTTGAGTTGTTCTTTTTCTTTTTTCTTTTTTTAAAGAAGATGTTGCAGGTAGGAGTTTATTAATTAATTTATTTATTTTTGCTGTGTTGGGTCTTCCTTTCTGTGCGAGGGCTTTCTCTAGTTGTGGCAAGTGTGGGCCACTCTTCATCGCGGTGTGCGAGCCTGTCACTATCACGGCCTCTCTTGTTGCGGAGCACAAGCTCCAGACACGCAGACGCAGCAGTTGTGGCTCACGGGCCCAGCTGCTCCGCGGCATGTGGGATCCTCCCAGACCAGGGCTCGAACCCGTGTCCCCTGCACTAGCAGGCAGATTCTCAACCACTGCGCCACCAGGGAAGCCCCTTGAGTTGTTCTTTGAAGGAGTAATAACATGGTTTAATGGAGGGGACAGGGAAGTTATTTGCACAAACAGGAAGGCACAGGACAGAGCATGGGCTTTGGAATTAACACTCCTGGCTCCCCTCACTTGTTAGCTGTGACTTAACATCTATAATCCTTTATCTTCTCACTTATAAAATGTGGATAATAATACAGAGTTGTTTTAAGGATACAATAAGATACTTTACGTAAATCGCCTAGTGCAGTGCCTGGACCACTGTAGGTCCCAATAAATTGTAACTATTATTGATTTTAAACGAAAGCATGAAAGCAAGTCAATTTATCATATATACAGAGGGTAAGTACATGTGGTTCAAAAAGAGAATTCAGGGCAGTTAGAGATGCACAAATCAATTAACAGAAAGCTCTTCGAACTTATGAGTTTGGATTTGATACCAACAATATTCTTTTGAAAGAGGGAATAAGGTAAAACAATACCGAAAGAAGGAGACTCCAATGAATAAGAGGAAGGTGAGGGTAGAGTAAGGATAGAACAGTTGGATGACTATTTGCAGACTGCAGACAGTGATTGAGTCATAGATGAGCATGTGGCTAAGGGGTAAAAGGATAAAATAAAAATAATCAAAAGAAACATAAGAATGTAACACCAATACTGGTGACTGGGATAAAATAAAAGCAATCAAAAGAAACATAAGACTGTAACACCAATACTGATGACTGACTCATAGAAAGTCTTCTATTTTCCGTATACCTCTTTCTGTATCAATGCTAACAATTAGGTACGTTTTTGGTCAAGATCAATAACATTTTTGGGGAGAGCCAAAAAAAGGAGGGGGTAGATAATTTCAAAGTATTGTGAAAACTGTCTCATACTTAAACAAAAGCCTGAATTCTAAAGCTGTTTATATCTACTAGTTGATTTTTGTGATCAGTTTAGTAACCTTTATGTATATCTAGACATATGGTTTACATTTATACATTTTATTTATTTACTTTTTTGGCTGCACCACATAGCATGCAGAATCTTAGTTCCCCGACCAGGGATGGAACCCGCACCCACTACATTGGAAGTGCAGAGTCTTAACAACTGGGCCGACAGGGAAGTCCCGTATATGCTTTATTTTTATTTTTTAAAAAGCTCCAAAGCACAATTACTAATATTACATATATTTTTTTTAAAAAAACTAATTTTCTAGGCATTTAAAGTGTATTATAGGATTTATTTTAAGTCCTAGGTTTTTGGTTTTGTGTTTATCTCTGTAAAATCTAGCTGTAATGTGAGCTGTCTTGATTTGTAAAGGCTCTGTAAAATTTAATATTGTTTACACCTAGATTTAAATACCTTGTATAGAGAAACAGAAGGCACAGCTCCTTTTTTCAGCTTTCTTCTTATGCCATATGACTCAAAGTCACTTTCTTGAAAGTGTTTGGAACATAGCATAGCACCTGGTCCTGGAATCCAAATCTTTTTGCTTCTGGGGTCCATACGATTAACAGCCCTGATCCATTTTGAGCGCTGAATGGTATCAGTTGGAAATCTACAGCAATCATATTAAAATTCCATTAACATGAAAATATAGTAATACTACAGTAGTATTTATTATATAAACCGATTTATTATTTAACTGATTTACATAAACATTAAGTCCAGTTAATTAAAGTTTAATTCACTTGATCTGATTTCATTTTTCAAAGTTCTTTGACTTTTTAAATACAAAAGCTCGGGCTTCCCTGGTGGCACAGTGGTTAAGAATCTGCCTGCCAATGCGGGATACACAGTTTCAAGCCCTGGTCCAGGAAGATCTCACATGCCGTGGAGCAACTAAGCCCACGAGCCACAACTACTGAGCCCGCGCACGCCTGGAGCCCGTGCTCCGCAACGAGAAGCCTCCGCAACGAGAAGCCGCCGCAACGAGAAGCCGCCGCAATGAGAAGCCCACGCACTGCAACGAAAAGTAGACCCGCTCGCCGCAACTAGAGAAAGCCCGCGTGCTTTTTTAAATTTACTGAAATAAAATAAATTTAAATCCAAAAGCTCAATATCTAAGTGATCTCATCTGTTTCAATTTGTATGTGGACAATTCTTCTATTAAACACCCTGCACATTCTATCTTCATAGCTTACACTTAACAGAATCTGCTCAAATTTAATATGTGTGTCTTTCCTTTCCTGTGTCAATTTCTTTTTTAATTAATTAATTTATTTATTTTTGGCTGCATGGGGTCTTTGTTTCTGCGCGCGGGCTTTCTCCAGTTGCGGTGAGTGGGGGCTACTCTTTGTGGCGGGGTGCGGACTTCTCATTGCAGTGGCTTCTCTTGTTGTGGAGCACAGGCTCTAGGCGCGCGGGCTTCAGTAGTTGTGGCTCGCGGGCTCTAGAGCGTAGGCTCAGAAGTTGTGGCGCACGGGCTTAGTTGTTTCGTGGCATGCGGGATCTTCCCGGCCCAGGGCTCAAACCCATGTCCCCTGCACTGGCAGGTGGATTCTTAACCACTGCACCACCAGGGAAGCCCTATGTCAATTTTAAACGATGTCCACAAATTCTTCAGTACTCCTCCTTTCAAGGAGTGGAACCTAATTCCCCTCCCCTTGAGTGTGGGCTGGGGTTAGTAATTTGCTTCTAAGGAATATAAAAAAGCAGACGTGATAGTGGGCATTAAACATGATCATAAAAAGCACTGAGGATCTGTCCTTGCTCTCTCTGTTGAATGGTTTTTCTCTGGGGGAAGTTACCTGCCATGTCATAAGGAGCCCTAAGGAGAGTCCACTTGGCAAGAAACTTGAGTTCTCCGGCCAAAGGCCATGTGAGGGAGCCTTTCTGAAAGTAGATCCTTCAGTCTCCGTCAAGGCTTCAAATGACTGCAGTCTTGGCTAACATTTTGACTGCAATCTTATGAGATACTCCGTAACATCCACCTTATCCACTCCTCAATTCCTGACCCTCAGAAATGTGTCCCCTCTTCTCCTTCCTTTTTCTGGGCCACGCTGCGTGGCTTGTGGGATGTTAGTTCCCCAACCGGGGACTGAACCCGGCCCCTCAGCAGTGAAAGCACGGAGTCCTAACCACTGGACTACCAGGAATTCCCTGCACCCTCTTCTTTGATTTATTTTGGAGATAGATCTATAGGTAGCCTATGACTTTTATATATTTTAACTCAGGCTTTAAAACACATAGTTGTTAGAAATGAAACTGGTGAAAATTTTAATTTCCTTAGCTACTTGTTAGGGAAATGATATGACAGTTATGATAAAACTTAATTCTGAGATACTCTCTCAATCACCTTGAGAAAGAACACTGAACTGGTAAACCTCTAAGTCTCAATTCCCTTTTACTAGCCATGTAGTATTAGATACATCTCTCAATCTGTCAGCCTCCTCCAGGGCGATAGTAAGAGTACCTGAGGATACAGATGCGTTCAAAAGCACTTTGTAAATGGTAAAGTACTATCCAAGGTTTGTTCTTTCTTAGGAACAACTAATTCCACTTTCGGAACTTTTTATTTTATTGTTCCAGGAAGATGATGCTACTTGATCAAGAGAGAATGTACAGAGAATTATTTTTCCAATAAAGATGAGGCACACCTTTCTGTTTTCACTGGACTCTTTTCTTAACTGATGGCACGTGTTTGTGAGGCCACATTTCTAGACTGGGTGTAGTCTCTAACCATGCAAGGGACCATCAAAAGTTGACTAGTCCACCAAGTTACATTACCAGCCTGATTCTCTGATGCAAAGCTTCCCAACTGGCATGCCTGCTCAGTACAGTTATCAATCCCCTTAGCCCATGGGGTGGGCCTGGGCCACCTGGAGCCCTTGAAGTAGTTACTAGTCCCAAACTGCTTTGTAGGTGTGCCCCAAAGTATTAAACAAATATTTCCAATTTTCAAAAAGACATGAAAAGGGTTGGTAAATACTGCAGTCTAACCAGCATGACTGACTAATTTGCGTTCTGGACAAAATTAAATTGGTATTAACAATTGATACCACTTTTAAAGCATTTACCTTGTGCTATATATATATTTTAAAGACTTAGTTTTGGTCTTAAAAAACTCTGCAAGACAGGTTTTTATCCTTTTACAGAAGATGAAACCAAGACTGGAGCAGCCAAGTTTAGCTACCAGTAAATAGTCAATTAAAACTGGAATTCATGTCTCCCTAGTCTAAAACCACCTCTGGCAGAAGAAAAATCCCAAATCCATCACCATCTCATATACACAGTAATGAAATGGCTTACACTGTAATACAGAATCCATTTTCTTCCTCCTATCGACTATGTCTTTTTTATGCTATTAGCAGAGATTTACTTCTTGTATCCTGCACATCAAATATTTTCCAGAAAAGTGGCTAACAAAACCAATTCTACTGTGGTTACATCTAGCGAGGGAGAGAAATGATTGAGGGGCAAGGCTTCAACTATACCTATAACTTAAGTCTCTTCTAAATAGAACAAAAGCAAACATGTTAACATCTGCTTATTCCTAGTGATGGGTAATAGGTGTTTGTTATGTATAAATAAAAGTTTAAAAATAGAAGTCATTACAACAATTAAGGCAAAAACTCTTCCAAATGATCATGCATAAATTCCTTGGTTATGAAATAAATTGAATTTCTTAATCTTTTTATACCTACAAAAAGGGAATGAATCAAAGGGACACTTTAAATTTTAACTTGCCAGTCCCACTTTGTATTTAGCCATTTATGTGTTTGACAGAGCACCAATATTCTCATAGTAACAGTTTCCACACTTGTGAGTCATTTTGATTCAGGCTTTTCAACCACAGTGCCTTGCTTATGTCCTTACAACCTCTTTCACGACTGTGGTGATGGTGCTGGGGATGCTGGGAAAGGCTTCAGAGGACATAATATCTGAGCTAGAGCTGAAGAGTCAATAGGAGTTTGCCATGCAGAGTGGCCACTCCAAGCAGATGCAAAAGACACAGAGGTATGAAATGATTACTTGGAACTTTCTGGCTGATAAAGCTTGGAAAAGTAAACTAATTCGGAGGCTTGAAAGGAGAGTGCAGAGGTAGCTGGGAGTAGTTATAGATGGGAGGTAGCTAGAGGTCAGATCACAAAAGGTCTTGTATGCCTTACATAAGCTTTCGATCCATCCTTCAGGTCAATGGCCACCACAGAAGTCTACACTCATCTATTGAGAGTTGAAGAAATTATCAGAATTCATTTTTATAACTCTTTGCCTCATCTTCTAATTTTTGTGTTTCATAATATATATTAGTATATCACTTCATATATAAATTTATAAATTATTATAAATCACTATCCATATATCAGAGGCATGTATTCAGGTTCTTTGTTTTTGTTTTATTTTGTTTTTTATGGAAAGAGCTCCAGGATCACATAGCTTGAAGATGGAGGCTTCAGGCAACAGCAAGTTGACTAATTCTCTCCTTCTCAGATTACCTTTTTGCTGAGTCCTTACTTCAGATCAATATTACCTTGTCACCAGAACTAACACCATAGTATTCTAACTCCTTTTCCTGTCTCTATTCTTTCCTGCCTTGCTTACAACTTCCTAGGTGTCAAGAAGACAGACGATTCCGTGTGTTTAATTCCGCACATATGGATTATAAAATAATAGAAATATATTTCAGATTGGAAGAGAGGTGTATGAGGAAAGGATTCACAGAGGAGCTTGGACTCTACCTTGTAGGCACTGAAGAGCCCAAGGGATTAAAATCCTTCCTTCAGGGAACCAGCATGATAAAATTTGCATTTTTAGGAAAATCATTTCCAGAAATCTAGAAAATGGAATGAATGGGGAAGAAATCAGGCTGGAAGAATCATAGCAGACTACTATAATAAATGCATCACTTTTTTTTTTAATTAAGCAGGTCTTACTGTGGTTCTCAACATATAAAACAAATAAAAGCAATAAGCCAGTTCTTCCCTATTTAAAGAAACTAAGAAAAAGGCACAGGAAAAACAGAGCAGCAAAAAGTTGAGAAAGAAATTAAAGAAAAGGGAGAGAACGAGGGAGAGAGTGTCAGTACGGCTATGGGAGATGAGAGTTTCAAGGAGGGGTCGATATGACTGAAGGTTAAAAGAGGTCAAGAGAAAGATTTACAAGCGCTTATTTAGATTTGGCAAGATTACCAATGACCCTCAGTTAGTGCTGTTTCATTATAGTGGTGATAGACATCTGGCTACAGTAGGGTGAAAAGGCAACAGGACTTAGGGAAATAGGTGTATGCTTCTGTTTTGAGGAACTTGGTTATAAATGGAAGGGGAGGGTAGTGTAGAGGTGCACAAAGGTTCAAGAGTGTGTGTCTGTTTAAAAGTGGAAGTCATGTGAACACGTTCAGTGTTTTTAGGCAAGTAACCAGTAGAGCAATTTACAATAAAAAGAGGACAGGAACTAATTGATGGAAACAAATCCCAGAGAAGAAAGGATACAATTATAACAGCTTAGGTGGAGGACGCAGCCCTACTTAAACTAAGCAATACTACAAATGGCCTACCGTATATAGTTGAAACTACTTAACTTGACATGTTAAATTTTTTTAGATAATTTGTCTCCAAGTTACTTTTCCCACTCTTCTACATTACATCTTCACTTTCCATCCCTTTATATTTTTCCATGTTATTCCTATTTAAATACTATATTCCTTCCGCCCCACTCTCCAATCTAGGTAAGGTTCAAGGTCCAACTCAAATACCACTTGTCCCACACAGCTCTTTTTGATTTTTTCATAAAAGTCCTTTGTCAGGGGTTTGACTCTCTACCCCTCATATTGCCTTAATAGGCTACCACTTTAAAAAAAACACTGTACATTTCTTTTTGTCTGTGAGTATCTATTCTATGCACTTTTCCACTTCTCATTGATCTCAATGACCTTTACTAGACTACACCACAGAGGTGGGTTCAAATTAGATCGGTCTGAAAATAAGCCCCACTCTTGTGCCAAATATAATTTCCTTGCATAACCAGTTACAGCCAGAGTCGGACCAGGCTTGCAGAGCTGGGCTAATGATACTGAACAACTGGTAATGACAGTACTGGTGAAAATCTGAAACTGAGCAGGTCCCTTCAGGGCCCTCCTGGGTACAAAAGCCCTCTGTGTCTCCCATTTTGTGTCAAAAAAACAAACAAACAAAACCCAAAAATATTCAGTCTCCTAGGCCTTCCCTGAGTTCCAAAGAGCGAACCCAAGCAACGACTAATTAGGGAAGTTAGGGGAGTTAGGGAATGGGTAGGGGGTAGGGGGGAAGCAGTTAAGCCAGATAGCCTGAACAATAGTTCAGTGATAAATAGAGTCCTAGTTCCTCCTCAAGGGATATACAAAACAATCTGATGGCATATCTTTGGGTAGTTCTGCAAAAACTAACCCCTCAACCTGGTGGAGGATGGTGACTACCTGCTGACCACAAGTACTTAGACCTCAGACTGGCTAGAACCATAAGGCCAATGATTCACATCCTCTAAACACCAGACTGTTATCTTACCCCCCATTCCATCAGAATGTCATGCACCCTGCAGCCCTCACCCCAAATGCCTGCAGCCCTCACCCCAAATGTTGCTTTTAAAAGTCCTAAAAGCCATCAGGGAGTTCGGGACTTTTCGGCACCGGCTGCCCATTCTCCTTGCTTGGCACCCTGCAATCACCACTGGACTTTCCTTCACTACAACCTGGAGTCAGTAAAGTGGCTTTCCTGCGCGGTGGGAAAGGGGACTCCAGTTCAGTTCCATAACAAACTGATCTGTACTCATGCTCCTGACCAAGCCACACACTCTAATGAAAGCGCACGCCTTCAGCAGTTCTTCTAAACTGCCTTCCCTTCCGGTCTCCCGAAAGGAAGCAAGACTCCTTTCGAGTAACCCCTGCTGAAAGCTAATGGAGAAAGCAAGCACTTTGGAAGCAAACACTGAGCAGGAAGACGAGGAAAAGCGTTAGCCCTCAAAGTTGCCCAATTCCCTCCCCCGCCCCCACGCTACACACGTCACGCCACGCCACGCCACGCCGATGGCATGGCGCCCTACCCGCCCCTTCCCAGCCAGCCCTGCCTCCCGCCTCGCCGTGCTGGGAATTAGCGCGGAGGCTGCTCTCACGCACTGGTGGAAGGAGAGGCCGCGCTCCCGGCTCAGCACGGTATCCCGGGTGCTGCAGCCCACTGCCGAGCAACTTCGGGTCATCTTCTTGCTACGTGGGGCTCCACCGTCGGTGTTCCCGCGACAGCATGAATCCTCATAAAGTTAGCTCCGCCTGCAGACACTGTGTCTATGACCTTTATTTGTCGAGAAAAGCGGGCTCTTAAGGCGCAGGGTTCCCACCCTTTCTCTCCGGGGGCCCTGCGGCAGTCTCTGTGGCCAATCACAGACCACGTCGTGTCGCAGCAGCCAATCGGAAAGGCCAGGGGCATTAAGACGCGCATTGGGCCGCCCCTCCCCGCTTATTGGAGGGTGGTTACTGGATTTAGCTGGCGTGGGCTCCTTTTCGTCCGTGCTCTTTGGTTAAATCCAGTGCCATCGCGCTTCTTGTGAGTCCCAGCGAGAGAATGCGAAGGGGAGAGGCAGGACCAAAGTTGAGGCGAATCCAGTGGCATGCCGATGTGTCTCCAGGTGCGAGCTCTGAAAGTGACGGGAGGATGTGACGGGAGGGACAGGAGGGAGAGGGGTAAACGCAGCGCCTTAGAAATATTGAAGACAAAATTGGACCCCGAATAAATGATTTACTGGGAGGCATGTCATTTCCTTGCATTTTATTTATAAATAAATAAATAAATTTATTTATTTATTTTTGGCTGCATTGGGTCTTAGTTGCTGCGCGCAGGCTTTCTCTAGTTGCAGAGGGTGGGGGGCTACTCTTCCTTGCAGAGCGCGGGCTCTAGGTGCGTGGGCTTCAGTAGCTGTGGCGCACGGGCTTAGCTGCTCCAGGGCATGTGGGATCTTCCCGGACCAGGGCTCAAACCCATGTGTCCTGTATTGGCAGGTGGATTCTTAACCACTGTGCCACCAGGGAAGCCCCTTGCCTTTTATTTTGTAGTTCTCTGATGCAGAGATAATGTAGGGGCTATTGATATGGTTGACTGTTAGGTATGTGACCTCAGAGGAGCTTGAATGAGAACGTAATACCAAGATAAGTCGACTTTCAATTCAACTGACTCTTTCCTGCAAGATCCTTTGCCGCAATGGGGGAATTAAGAAGGGAATAAGGTAAGAAGGTCCTCAGGGTTTGGGGGTAAGCGCACGGTCTAGTTTGGACTCATCAATAGCAGTGCTAGGAGGGGCAGGAGAGAGGGCCAATGAAATGGTTTTGGTTGGGGTGTGGGGCATCCTGGATAGCTTTCAGGGTGAGAAGATCTTAGAACGATGTCTTCGTTAAGCTCTTTATGTTTACAGTATAAGATTTAAGTTTTCATAGAGGAAACAAAATGGGGCCAAGGTAGGACATAGTTTTTATTTTGTATCTTTGAAGAGGTCCTTAGTATATATTATGTGCCATCTTTCCTGCTTAACTGTAGAGGCCTATTTTAGGAAACAGAAATGTTCCTAACTTTTTTGTTTCTATCTCCAGCTGGCAAGAATGAGTCAGACATTTCCAAGCAAGATTGTTGTTTTTTCCCTTTTTGTTTACTTTATCCAGACTCTAGCCAAAAAGATTCATCTCGAGGTATTACTTATTCACGATTGCTTTCCATTATAATATGCTTATATCTTATTTGAATGAAATTAGCATAGCTTTTGCTTATGTAGTTTTGTTAAAAATCACAAGGTCTAAGGATAGTACATGAATGGGGGAAATTGGTTCATGGGGGATGTACTTAACTTGGCTGTAAGATGTGCAAAGGGTAGGACCTGGATTTAAATCACTGTCAGCTGGTTAGACTATTAGAAGCTTTTTTAGCACTCAACCAATTAAATCCTGAATAAGGGTAAATAGAAATAAATAAGTTTTCAATTAAAAATTGGTTGCCTTATTTTTTTTGGCAAGAGTTTTATTGAGATATAATGCATATGCCATACAATTAAGCCATTTAAAGTGCACAATTCGATGGGTCTTAGTGTATCATGAGTTGTGCCACCATCACCACAATCAATTTTAGAACATTTTCATCACCCCAGAAAGAGACTCCCTTTTCATTAGCAGTCACTGCTTACATTTTCCCTCCCCCAGTCCCTGGAAACCACTAATCTTCGTCTGTGTAGATTTGCCTATTCTGGATATTTCATATGAATGGAATCAGAAATTAGTCTTTTGTGACTGGCTTCTTTCACTTGGAATATTTTTAAGGTTTATTTATGTTGTAGTACCAGTACTTCATTTCTTTTTATTGCCAAAAAATATACCATTATATGAATATATACCACATTTTATGTGTCCATTCAGGTTGTTTTCCTTCGGGGGCTGTTACAAATAATGCTGCCATGAACAGTAGTGTACGAGTTTGTGTCGGGGCATGTGTTTTCATTCCTCTTGAGTATATGCCTAAGGGTGGAATTGCTGGGTCATATGCTAACTCATGTTTAACTTTTTGAGGAAATGCCAGACCTTTTCCAAAGTGGCTGCCATTTTACATTCCCACGAGCCATGGGCGAGGGTTCCAGTTTCTCCACATTCTCATGGGTGTGAAGTGGTATCATTGTGGTGGTTGCCCTTTTTTAAGGACTCAAAGTTTGTAAGAAACTTGCTAGAGGATGCTCCTTGAGTGCAGAGACAATGTCTGAGGTGAATTTGTGTTTTCAGTCCCTGGCGCGCAAATAGATACGTGTGTTTCTGCTGCATTGTTTCCTGATAATATGGCTCGCACATTATTCTGACAATATTCTTCTAATTATTAATTACAGATGAATTACAGAAAACTGCTATGTTGCAGAACTGATTTACTTAAATGTAGACCTGCTAAATGAAAATAACCCACTTACTTTACAGAAGCCACAAGGGGTCGCTGCTCTTGGTATTCTTAGTGTACTTTTGGATAGGGAAGTATGCAGTCCCTTATAAATGGAATCATTGATTTTGAGTTGTATTTATGTATTTTTACATTTGCTTATAAGTTTTACATGCTTTTTGCTATTTTTTATTGTTTTACTGGTGACATTGAAGTTCTCGATTTAATCATTTGATTACATCTTTGCTTCCTTTGATAACTTCATATCCAATGATTAAACCTTTTTACTGCTGTTCACATAATGAACTGTTGTGATTACTGCATATGTAAATGAGGATATGTCAGCTGTATTAAAGATGTTATTTGTCAAAAGCATTGACCAGTGCAGAAAATAATTTAAAATAAAATATCTCTTTTCAGGAATTATATTCTTGGAGATGTTGGGAAAAGATTCCTGGGTCTTGGAAGATAATTACTAGAAATATGCAGGGGAGGTAGTATATCTTTCTTTTTTTAATGTATTAAGTATTCCTGGAACAAAAGCAGTGAATTGGAAGGGGAGGATTGTCCAAGTAAAAAATGGATTTATAAAGCCTTGAGTGAAATCTAATTTTCTGTTTTATGGTATAGAATCTCATTAATTGGTTACTTGGGGGGAAAAATAGTAACAGCTAATGCTTATTGAGTGGTTACATGTAAGACATTGTACTAAGTGTATTATACACACAGTTTTTTGTTTTTGTTTTAAACACTTATTTCTCTCAACAACCCTATGAAAGTAAATAGACTTTTTGCCTTCTAGGATTGGTGTCATTCTTATTGAATACCTACCTTTTTGTCAGATTTTTAGCTAGTTTTACATTTATTTGTCATCTTGATATAATAAAATGTATTTCTAGTGACTGACATATTCTTGCTGAATTTTTCATCCTTTTAATTCTCTGGGGTTTTTTCTGCTTCAGAAAGCCTTGGGGTCTTGAAATTATTGGTGATTAAATATAAAGACAGTTCTGAACCTGGTCCTTTCCCAAGAATTTTAGACCTTTAGAGCTAATTTATAAGTTGTGCGTTTTAGTTTTTGGATATGGATTGTGACCTTCTGTGTTAGTTGTTTATTGCTGTGTAACAAATTACTCAATATTTGGCAGTTTAAAACAACAAACACTTACGGAACATTGGGGAGAGGAGGTAGAAGAGAGACAGCAGCTTCCAAACTGTCTCATTTGGCAAGCCTGTGTTCCCTGATGGCTGTTGGCTAAGGGCTTCAGTTCTTCTTCATCATGTGAACCTCTCCATGGGCTGCCTGAGTGTCTTTACCGCATGATAGCTGGCTTTCGGACACTCGTCCAAGAGAGAAAAGCCAAGATAGAAGGTTGTCTTTCAATAGTCTTGAAAGTGACAAAACACCAACAGGACCCTATCCTGTTGGTCCTGGTATGGTATAGATGGGCACTATACAAAGGTGTGACTGCTAAGAGGTGTAGGATCATTGGAGACCATCTTGGAGGTTGACTGCCACACTTTAGTTAAATACTTTTTTTAAAAAACTGTTTCAGTTTATTAAATCAAGAGATTTAATCTTTGACCCTCAAGTCAGATGAAGTATGAGAGCATATGATCCAAATGAGTGCTCTCTTTGCTATGGTGCATGGTTTCTTTCTCGCCTATGTATATATAAACTACTTAAGTGGTGCTACATTCATTTTGGAAAATTTCTAAGGAGTTTATAAGAAAGTTCAGGGCTACCCTGGTGGTGCAGTGGTTGCGAGTCCGCCTGCCGATGCAGGGGACACGGGTTCATGCCCCGGTCCGGGAAGATCCCACATGCCGCAGAGCGGCTAGGCCTGTGAGCCATGGCCTCTGAGCCTGCGTGTCCGGAGCCAAAGAAGAAAAGAAAGTTCAGTTTATAGTCAGAATCTTCTGCCTTCATTAAATATTGTTTTTCTCGGACCCATTTCCCCTCTCCCAATTCCTCCTAGGTGGAGGCGGTTAGAGAAGCTGGTGGCACTAGACTATAGATAGAAATTGTGTGTCCCCTTCCTCTATTATTTTGCTTGGGGTTCAGATTGACTTGGAGGAGTTGACAAACCCTTAATGTTTAGAGTTTTTCAAGGAATGTAGTCCAGTTACTTATAGGCAGTTACACAAATATTTGACATAGGATGGAGTAAAGATACAAATATGCAGCAGCAGACTTAGAGCAGTTTGCCCTTTTCCCCAAAAGCTTGATTTTTATCCAATAGGGTGAGTATACTTTCTTTTCTTTCTGCTACTTTCTCCCCCACCATGGGCTCTGTCCCTCTTAATGAGCAAAACAGACTTTGTCAAGAAGTCAGAATGTTCCAAATTGGCAGAATTCTAATTAGTTCCTGAGATTTGTAATCTTTTGAGTCTTTTCCCATTATTACTGCTTAAAAGTTCTTTGTTAACAGAGACGACTTTCCCCCTTTTCCTTTAAAGCTTTAGTGCTTCTGATCATTGGAAACCTTGTCTGATAACAAAAACATTACATATAAAGCAAGGCATAACCAGTTTGGGAATGTATTAAGGTATAGTTACCCTTCCCATATCAGGCTTGATCTTGAGAAGACGACACCTCCAAGTTAGCATAAGGTAACCTGTGCAAAGTAGTAAATGATATGCTTGAAATTATCTTTGTTATGGGTTTTTTCCAATCATAGTAAAATTGGAGGTCTTATCTGTTCTATGTGAGAGAATTTAAAACTATAGAAATGTGCATTTATTACGTATTTTTTAAAAGGAGCTAAGCAATAAAAACTTTAAGGCTAGAGCTTAAGTTGAAAATAAGAAGAAAGTATAAATGTCCAATGATTAAACTTTTCCACTGCTGTTCACATCATGATTTGTTGTGATTAATGTATGTGGATGAGGACATAATGAAAAAAAATCATGAGGCTTATAGATAAAATGTGGGTTTTGTATATTGACTTGCCTGTAAATGTTTTTCATTTTAGGAATAAAATTGAAGGGTGTTTTTCTTAGAGAACACCATTTGTCCTATTTATCAGGAATTCGAAGATTTATATAAGGTAAGAGGTTTATAAACTTTTCAGTTTTGACAAAAGAAGACAAAAATCAAATCTGAGCAAAAAATTGGATATTGTATTCATTATATATTGAGCATAATGTGGATATCATATTCAATTAAAATTTTTCCTTATTTTTTCAGCTTTCAAAGATAATAAATACTATTTCAAAAATAATATAATTTTCCAAATCAATAGATTTAATACAGCATAGGCAGTTGGGTGGGTGGGGGGTAGGACTTTTAACCTTGACAGTCATCTTTTCTTAAAAATAATACAATTCTTTCAGGCCCTGAATTAGAGATCATATGTTCTGGGATTTAAATTTGCTGAATTATTGGATATTCTGTGCATAATTGTTTGGTGTGCCAGTGGATGACCATCCTATAACTTTAGCTTTCTTCAAGAATAACAGATAGGCCAGTGGTCAGAAGCTAAGAATCTCAAATCTAATACCAGATTAATCTGTCATTAATCAGGCGTGTAATCTTGGGGTGTTTTTCAAATTGGAGGAATATAAAGCGGGAAAATTTTTGTGAATACTCAATGTTGATTTAAGTTAATTTTCTATTTCTTAAAGTTGATATAAACTTTGTTTATTGCCCTTAATGAAAAGATTTACAAAATAAATGCATTCGAAAACAAAATGTAAACATTAACGGGGTGGATGCTACTGTTTTGCAGAAGTAAACATAGTACTGGCTGCTATCCAGTAAATTTTGTGCCTTGTGCCTTGTGATGATTGTAAAGTTTTACAATCTGGACAGCAGTATGGTTGTCCAGAACTTTACTCTTTTGCAGACCTAAAGATTATTGAAATGAGGGAAGGGGGCCTAAATTCACAAAAGGATGTCTTTGGACTGTCTGCAAATCCTTATTTGAAGAATTCTATATTATATTACTTCCAAACATTCTTCTAGCTCCAATGAGTAATTCAGAGTCTTGGAATTAACATTCTTTTGAGAAAAACTGAAGTTTTTATTTGATCTAGGATTTGGCTTGGCTAGTAGTTAACTAAATTGGGTTAAAAGTTGACTGTTTTGGGCTTCCCTGGTGGCGCAGTGGTTGAGAGTCCGCCTGCCGATGCAGGGGACACTGGTTCGTGCCCCGGTCCTGGAAGATCCCACATGCCGCGGAGCGGCTGGGCCCGTGAGCCATGGCCGCTGGGCCTGCGTGTCCGGAGCCTGTGCTCCACGGCAGGAGAGGCCACAACAGTGAGAGGCCCGCGTACCACAAAAAAAAAAAAAAAAAAAAAAAGTTGACTGTTTTGTTAACTACCAATACAAGTTTTTCTTTTTAGATACAGGTAGTCCTTACTTTGCACCATTTCACCATGCGTGAATATCAGTTTTCACAATGTAGTTAAACAACAGCTGTCCCACAACAACACAGCTGAACTTTTAGTTGTCACAGTATTAACTGAATTATTGCATAAACTTTGCTACTGGCTCTTTATTGCAAAATCATTATGCAAAGATGTGCATCATGAACAGTAGCAGTTACATGACTTCTTTCAAAGTCTTGGTGATTGGTCACTGAACATCTATTAGTTACACACAGATAGTAAAGCATATACTTGTGTTGCCTCCTTGTCTCCTAGGGATAAACCCATGTGAGATTTTGCAAAAATAGAAAATCAGAAGACGGAATTGGTCAACAAATATGACAGAATAGCAAAGAAATGAAAAGTGATAATACTGGAAGTGAAATTAGATGTGGTTAGATTTGAAAATGGCCACAGCAAAGCAAAGATAGGATGAGACCTAGGCCTACATGAAGCTACAGTACAAGCCACATTTTAAAAGTCTGATGAATACAAAAACAATGTAAAGTTGCTTCAACATCTTTTCGTTTAAATTGTACTAGGAACAGAAAGCCGCTGATGGTTGAAATGGAGCATTTACTTCTTTGGATTGAGGACTGTAATCAAAAACAAATCCCAGTCAGTTTGGCATTGAAGTTAGTTGCTGCATTGAAGGAAAATGGTAATTACAAGGACATCTATTTACTGCCAGTGAAGGCTGGTTTCATTGTTTCAGAAGTCAACATGAATTGATTAATGTTAAGCTACCTGGTGAAGCTACAAGCTCAGATAAGGATGCTACTGTGAAATTTGCACTCAAGATTCCAAGAATTACAGGCAGTCCTTGCTTTGCACAGTAGTGAGAGACTGTACTATGCAAAAAACTGCAGGATTTGGATGGGATGTAAAATGGAGTTAGAAGATAAAGATGATCCTGGGAATGTTGACACTGGTGCCATTCAAGAAATAGTTCTAGATATGCAGGAGGCAGAACATAGTGAAGGCAAATATAAAGTTTTACGTGAGTAAAGCAGTTGTAAAGGATGAACGTGTCTCAGAAGTCATGCTGTTGAAAAACTTCACATTGAAGGAACTTTCAGAGATGTTTTATGACATTGACGGCACAAAGGATAAAATTTTGGAAGCTGATTCAAACTTAGAAAGGAGTATGACAGTTTGCCAAGGCAGAGATAAGATGCACACTCCATGTTATAAGTCATATAATGTGAAGAAAGCAAGCACTTTTCAAACTACTTGATACATTTTTTATAAAGAAATAAAACATTATAATTTTCAGTGTTTCTAGTGGTTTGTTTTGGGGTTTTGTTTGGGGGGGTTGTTCGGTTTTGGGGTTTTTGGGTTTTTTTGTTTTTTGGCTGTGCTGCGTGGCTTGTTGGACCTCAGTTCCCCTACCAGGGATTCAGTCCGAGCTCCAGCAGTGAAAGCACCAAGTCCTAACCACTGGACCGCCAGGGAATTCCCAATGTTTCTAGTGTTTTAAATATTAATTTTACTATATTACATTTATAACCAACACCAGAGGGTTTTTAATGTTTTGGCAAATTTTAAGGTTACAGAATAATCATAGATTGTTAATCCCATAGATTAAGACTTTGCAGAGTTTCAGCTTGCATAGTCAAAGCCAGAACCGCCTGCATTTAAAACAAGCTAAGGAGTCTTTGTATTCAACCAGATATAAATACATCAAGTTGAGAAACCACTATATTTTAGCCTTATAACCATATATATTATAATTGACATTTTTCACATTGTCTTTGTATGCTACTACATCAAGTCTTTGAAATAAAAATTTATAATACTAAATGTCTCATTTGGACTTTGAGCATTAATCCATTTGTAGGTAAAATCCTGTCTAATAGAATAGGGGTTGGCAAACTTTACTGTAAAGGGCCATATAGTAAATATTTTAGGCTTTGCGGGCCATATAGTCTCTAGCAAATACTCGTTTGCCTTTGTAGCACCAAAAACAGCCATAGACAATAACAAACCATTTAGCATGGCTCTGTTCTAGTAAAACTTTGTGGATACAAAAATTTGAATTTCATGTAATTTTCTCATGAAACATTTTTCTTTTGCCATTCTTAGCTCACAAGGGTCTACAAAAAGGGGGTTCCGGGGTGGAGAGGTTTGCAGTTTGATTTATGCAATAGGGACATGTAATTGAACTGTACGATTGTATACCAAAGAATGTAACCACTGCTTGCATCATTGAGTTTTGAGAAAGTTGTTCTTATGAATACTTTTCCATACCATTGCACACTTACAGGTAGTAGGGTGGGGGATCTTTGGGGAATGGGGCAGTAGGAAATTCAATGTTTCTTTTCACTTGACTCAAATGATGGTCCCACTTTTAAGTCAGGGATTTTTACTGACACCTTTTTAGGTAAACTAGTCCTTGCAGCGGTAAGTAAAAATGGAAGGCTTTTTAGAATTCTAGAAATTAGCAACTCTATCCTAAGACTCTTGAGCAGGTCTACTACAGCCCTACATAAATAAATTTGCTTTTTAAACGGAACCAGAAGTATAAAACGCTAAAAGGGTGTTGGCAGGAGTACAGTGAGTACAAATGTGCCTACTGTCTTAAATAAGAGTGTTTGCTATATTTTGCTTTGTGTGTGCAAAAAAGAGATACTACTTCCAGTGAAGGTGTTTAGAAAAGACCCTTGACTGGTGTAATGGGAAGGGAACTATACAGGTTCTGTACTTTAGCAAGTGATTTTCCTCTGGCTTTATTTGTTCGCTGTGAAATAATTCCTCCGTAAACTAGAAACAACATCCAGGCAACGCACTAATTAGATGCCAGGCTCTGGTGAAACTAGTATAGTTACAGTGACTGAAGGCAAATGCTAACATCTCAAATAGTACCGCAGGATACTAACTGGAATACCTTATTTACCCCAGTATGCCTCTTTAGAGTAACAAATCAAGTACGTCCACAACAGCCTTTGGGTATAAACAGATCCGTTTGGTTTTAAAGAAGTCTCAGTAAGCAATGCCGTAGAACCAAGTAAGCAATTTTAAGAGCCCAGTCACAGTTACAGTTGTTGCAATAAGGCCCTTGCAGCCCGATTTTCGGTGGCTGGTCGCGTTGGCAGTGCCGCGGGGGCTGCTGACGTTTCACAGGACCAGTGCTACGTGGCGTTCCTGCGGGCCGGGGCCCTTCTTCCGCTAGGCAGCTACGCCCAGCAGGATTTTTCTTTTTCGCGTCATCCCGGCCGCCACCGCACGCCACCTCCGAGAACCGATCCTTAACCTCACGGGGGCGCGCACGGCGCGGGAGCGAGCCCCCTCCTCCACCATCGCTCCCGGAAGTGCCGTGGCCGGCCGCGCGCCGGGGCGGGCGGGGCAAGGCGTCGCTCCCGGAAGCGTCGGACAGCCGGCTGGGCGGGGTTGCGACTGCCACGTTGGAGCGGAACGTGGAGGTGGCCCTGGGCAGGAGGAGGGGCGGTGGCGAATGCTGGGAGAGTCCGACGAGCGCGGCGCTACTGTAGGAACTGGTCGCCGGGGGTCCCCGCCAGGTGTGTCCGCCTGTCCCCTTCTTTCCTCTTTGAGGGCCCAGGCCCTTCAGGGAGAGCCTGGGCCAACGCTGGTATCCCGGCCTCGGTCTCCGCTGGTCGCCGCCAGCCTGCGGCCCGGCCTCTGGTGGAGGCGCGCCCGGGTCTTCGTTTCGGGCCCGGCGGGTCAACGCCTGGCGTCACGGCTGCTTTGGAGATCGCCCTGTCCGCATCCGCCGACGTTTCCACTGCTGAGCAGAGGCGCCGCTGAGACTTGCGACAGGGTGTCCTGCCGGCGCCCGTAGCTGGCGTCTGAGGTTAGGAGACCTTCAGATCCTTGTGCACAAAGAGGTGCGGTCCCCAAGGGCGAGGGAAGGAAACAAACCTCAGGATTACTTTGGTTGACTTTAGTTTGGTTGGGATTTTTTGTTGCTATTTGAACTGTTGCCAGATTTAAAGGTTCGTGGGTTTTAACTATATAGGCTGTTGTCATTTAACCAGGATTGGATTATTTTAAGGGCAGTAGTCGCCGGTCGCAGCCTATACCTCGAAGGAAGTATCATTGAGTGTTGTATGTTTTTGCTAATAAGTTACTGTTATACGAGGTTAAATTACGGGGCAGGTGTAAAATAAATCAAAATATTGCCTGGGCTTACGAGCATTATAAACTTTTCCGTGAGCGCAAGGAACTAATTTTACCTAGGTCATTCTGAAGTTGCATTGATGGTGACAAATCCTTCCTCCTAAACTGTCTTTCTAACCACAGAAAACTGAAATTTGATTGTCTTTGTGGGCAACTGTAACTCTATTTAATCAATAATTATGAGCCTCGTCCTTGTTTCATGCTGTCTTAAGTTTTCTGAACATAACGATTGTTCTAGAGTTGGCTAAAGTTTACTTACCTTTTCTTAGTGGTTCTTCTGTGCTCCTGGTTTCTCATTGTCCCTTAATTACAGCTCTGGGAAAGTTTCGTAGACTCTAAGAACTTTTGGATAAGTTGAACTGTTTTGTTGTTGTGAATTTCTGTTACACACATCTAAGTTTACTTAGGAAATGTGAGATTTTGAGTGGATTTACAGTTATATTTCTTAATTGTATATAAGCAAATTCTTTTCTGAAACTAATAGCATAAGAACGGAAAGAAATTTTTGTAGACTGTAAAGAGCAATGATTCTCAACCTTTTGGGATTCCACTCTTTTAAGGATCTGATGAAACCATTGTATCATCTTCCTAAACAAATGCACATATACACACGGATAGGATTTTCTGTATATTTTCATGAGGTTTACAAATCCCAAATTAAAGATTCTTGTAAGTTGATATTATTAAATTGATTTTTCAATTGTCTTTAGAAGTGTTGTCATTCTTAAATAAGTTAATTTCAGCTCAGAAAGTTTTGTTTATTAAGACTGCAGATAAGCGTGACACCATTTAGTTCAGTTTTGTTTATTAAGACTGCAGATAAGTGTGACTCCATTTAGTTCACCAATGCACAGTTGCTTCTTTGATTTGGTTTTTGTTGAGTGAGATGAGCCTAGAACATCAATAACATTAAACAATTCTCTAGAACAAATGTGCCCATCCATAATGAGGTATTTTGCCCACACAAGATGGATTTTTACTAAAGACAGTGGCAGCTAGGGATTGTATTCCTGGTTTGGGAGTCAGAGTTTCCAGTTCTGTTACCTCTTGCACTTTTTACTTTCTGGTTTAGGTCAGCTCTATATGTAGCTTTGTAAGGTTGGTGTTTTTTTAGAGAATAGTACTGTTGGGTTTTAGTGTTGCTTCACAAAATTAGCGTTTAGAAAATGCAGAAAGAAAAAAAGTTTTCACTTAACTGCACACAATTGCTGTGGAGACAAACTGGATGAATAAATAAAAGTTTTCTGGATCATATATTTTCTTCAGTAGATGTATTCTTTTGAAGATTCACTGGGGTAAACATTTTAAATTGTGACTTTTGTATTAGCTGCCATTTACAAGCATTGATTGACCAGGTGCCAGGGACTGTTCTCTGTGAATTCTCACAACAGACCTATGGTGTACTTTTATTACAGTTATTTTACCAAATGGTTAGCCATGACACACATAGATAAAGTTACATGCTTAAAGTCAGAGCTAGGACATGGTGAAGCTGGGATTTAAACCAAGGATGTCGGCTCCAGTCTCCATACTTTTAACTGCTGTGCTATAGATGTTGTCTTATAGGGGGTATATGTAAACAAACCATTGTCCTCACAATTTTCTTTTAATATTTTCACAACTATGTTCTGTGTAAAATAGTCTTGAATGAAACAAATCTACATAGCATGAATTCTAATCACATACAATATTGAAAAAAATTACACAAAGTTTTCAAAGCAAGTCTCACTTGGGAAATACACGTTTTAATCTAAGACTTCTTTCTTCATATTTTCAAGAAAACTAGTTACAACTAAGTGGTCATTTTTAAGAGGAAATACACATGTATCTAGATGAAGCTGTATTTCCATAGTATTCTTAATAGTTTTGAGAATGATATGTAGTTTATGGTATTCTTGTCTAATTAGATTCAGACCGCTTAATGTAGTTCTAGGCTATTTGTAGTAGAGTGATTTGATGTTTTTTTAAACAATGGTATTTAAGCCTTATGTTCAGTACAGGTTCATAAGTGGAACTGCTTCTGGTGGAACATTGAGTACTAAGGCCAAGAAATAGACTTTATAAATGCTTTGAATTCCTACTTAACCATTTTATGTTCTTGTGAATTTGTCTCTCTCTCTCTCAGTAAATGTTACACATTAACTAAGTGTTCATGAATTCAGTAGCCCTTGTTGTATCTTTACTCCTAAAGATACTGTAATTATATTCAATTTGGTTTTTAAAAAACTTTATATATATGTAGCTATTTTGTTTTCACTTTTAGAAATTATTCTAAAGGCACTTTAGTACTTTCCCCTATTTTTTAAATAAGTTAAGTTTTAAACAGTGAAGAATTTAAAAATTAAATATTTTACTTGAAGTTGGTCTTTCTAGCTCATCAGTCTTTTTGTATTCCCATAAATACAGACATTCAAAATCAATCAAGCAAAACTGTGTATCTCAGTCTGTGCTAAGCAATTTTGAGTCCGAAAAGGGTAAAAGCTGTAACACTTGATTGAAAAAATGACAGTATTTGTCGATTTGGTGAGACAAGATGACATATAAAACAGTTGGTAAAACAGGCGATGGGAAAATATGTACTAATAGAATGTTAAAAAGTTTTATTAAGATAAATAAGAGACTTTATTGTAAGACACTTGAAGTGTGGTACAGACTAATGTAAAGAGTTAAGAGACTATTTAGATCAGTGTGGATTGGACCAGTAGGGCAGATTTCATGAAGGACCTGGGATTTGAACTTATTATTAAAGACAATTGGCTGAGAAGAAAAAGAGGGCATTTCATATAAAGAAAATAGGCCTCTTTTTCATTTCTTAGAAAATTGGGATTTTTTTTTCCTTTTTTTCTTCACAATAATCTTAGGAGACTAGATGTGCAGTTTCCTTGATTAATCTCATGATAGTAATAATCTTTAAAGTAGTTAGCATATTAAAACACATTTTAGGGCTTCCCTGGTGGTGCAGTGGTTGAGAGTCCACCTGCCGATGCAGGGCACACGGGTTCGTGCCCCGGTCCGGGAAGATCCCACATGCCGCGGAGCGGCTGGGCCTGTGAGCCATGGCTGCTGAGCCTGCGCGTCCGGAGCCTGTGCTCTGCAACGGCAGAGGCCACAACAGTGAGAGGCCCGCGTACCGCAAAAAACAAAACAAAACAAAAAAAAACACATTTTAATTTGTGTTTGGACCTCTGTAAAATACATTATCTCATTTCAACCTCACAATATCCCCTAAGGTAATCATTCTTAACCCCATCTTACAAAGGTAAGTAGGAATTGGGGCTCAGAGAGGTCAAATGATGTGTCGATGGTGTCAAAAGTAACAGACCCAGTATTCAAGTTGAGGATTAACTCCAGAGGCCCTGCCTCTAAGCTATGTAGTTCAACCTTCTATCCACTTTGCCTAAACTGGGCTGTTTCTAAAATACATGTCTTCTTCCCTTAATTTCATCATGCATTGTAGTTTCTTTGCCATTCATTATTTCTCCTAAATGTTAATATTTCTTCTATGATTAAAATTGAATACTTGAGCTTGTTGTAATAACAAGTAAGAGCTTGGACTCTGGAGCTAAACTTCTGAGTTCAAATCTTGGCTCTGCCCCTTGCTAGTGTGTTCAAATTATTTAATCTTTCTGTGCCTTCATTTTATTATCTGTAAAATGTTCATCAAGTATAAACAATTTGGACATGTAAGACTCAGGGCATGTTTTTAGTCTAAGGCCCTCTTAAGGAAACTGTTAGAGGATGAACTTCATCCTCCAGAGATGAGTAAGAAAACTGGCAAGAGTACTGTTGGAGAACATTGAGTATATTTAACTACAATAGACCTGAGGCTAAAACAAAAGTAGGAATAAGGAAGAAAGAATAAAATGTACATGTTAAATACCTGATGATGTAGGAATTGGTCGTAAAAGTAAAAAATTAAGAGAACTGGGAAGTAAGAAGAAAATTGGATGTAGAATAAGTTTGTGGATTGCCTAATCTATAATGGCTAGGAGTCAAAGAACATTATTTAAAGCTGACAAATCAGTTAGTAGAAGTATAAGCATATTTAGCAGTACAAAGGTAAACACTGAGAAAGATAATACTGTGATTATAACTGTGTGATGCAAGAGAGGCAGTAAGATTATATAAGCTAATTTTGTTAGTGCTCATAGTAGTTAACTATGTAAAGAAATAGAGGATTAATAGTACTAAGTGAAATTATTTAAAATTATAGTAACAAAGATGGAACCAGAAACATATACTAGAACAAAAATACAAATCACTCATTATCAAAAAAATTAAAAATACACAAAAATAGATAACAGTGAAAGACATTTTTTAACATTATAAAACCAAACATAGCAGACTATGATAGAAATGAGAGTAACCATTTTTGTCATATCAGTAAGTTTTAAATACATTTATTAGCTAATCTATTAAAATTTTTTCAAATTGGATCACTAAGCAAAACCTGATTTTTTTTCACTGTATTCAAGATAGCCAGGGAAAACAAAATGGTTCAGAAGTTGAAAAGGCCAAAGAGCACACATAAAGGCAAATAAAAAGAAAGCTAGGCTATTGATCTCAATATGAGACAAAGTGAAATTCAGGCCCAAAGGCATTATTTAAGATGAAAAATATCCTGTAAAGCTAAAATATGTATTTGACAGTGAACATTTAGCATTGTGAATATCTGTCTGCCTATGTATTCAATATGTAAATATGTAACTATGTACTGAATAACAAAGTAACTTTCATAAAGCAAGTTTTAGGAGATACCAGGAGAAATAGGCACAAATGCACTAGTAGCAGGATACTTTTAATTTGCTGTTCTTGATCCAGGACAGATCAAGTGGGGAAAAAAATAATAATAAGTATATAGAAGACTTAAACAATTAAGTCAGTAGGATAGACTTGATTAACATATATTGAACTCTGAAAACAGAGCACCCCTTCTTTTTAGGTCTTCTGGAACATTCACAAAAACTTGCATAGGCCCCAAAGAAAACTTACATAAATTTCATAAAGAAGAAATAGTACAGAAAAATCACAATGCAGTAAAAATAAAGGCCCCTCCACTTGGATATTAAATTCAAACTGTTGTATCAATGGAGAATACAAATGGAAATTGTAAAATGGGTGATCATAATGATGAAAACACTAGTAATGTATAGGATCCAGTTAAAGCAGTGTGCAGAGAAAATTCAAAGCCTAAAGAAATAATAAAAATGGGTAAGTGAAGCATTTAACTAAAAAGTTAGAAAAAGAACAAAGTAAACCAAAAGAAGGTACAAGGAAGGAATTAATAAAAATAAATGCAGGGCTTCCCTGGTGGCGCAGTGGTTGAGAGTCCGCCTGCCAATGCAGGGGACACGGGTTCGTGCCCCAGTCTGGGAAGATCCCACATGCCGCAGCGCGGCTGGGCCCGTGAGCCATGGCCGCTGAGCCTGCGCGTCAGGAGCCTGTGCTCCGCAACGGGAGAGACCACGGTAGTAAGAGGCTCGCATACCGCAAAAATAAATAAATAAATAAAAAAAATAAAAAAAAATAAATGCAGAAATTAATGAATTCAAAAACAAGAAAAGTAGAATAAGTAAATCCAAAATTTGACTGTTTGTAAATACTCAGTAAGCAAGTCAGTAGCTAAGTTAATTTTTAAAAGGAGGGTAGGGGAAAACAAAACACAAATATTCTTAATAAATAAGGACTAATCACCATACACAGCACAAATTAAAAGAATTATGGGGAACTTCTCTGGTGGTCCAGTGGTTAAGACTCTGAGCTCCCAATGCAGGGGGCCCGGGTTTCATCCCTGGTCAGGGAACTAGATCCCACATGCCACAACTAAAAAAAGATTCTGCATGCCGCAACTACAGATCCCCCATGCTGCAACAAAGATCCCACATGCTGCAGCTAAGACCCAGCACAGCCAAATAAATAAATAAATATTAAAAAATAATAACATTGAATAAAAGAATCATGAGTCTACGTTTGAGTCTAAACAAATAAATTAGAAAATTGTAAAAAAAATAAAATAAAGGAATATCATAGGAAAATGTAATTTACAAAAAATGACCTTGAATAAAGAGAATTCAGGACTTCCCTGGTGGCGTAGAGTTTAAGAATCCGCCTGCCAATGCAGGGGACACGGGTTTGAGCCCTGGTCCGGGAAGATCCCACATGCCACAGAGCAGCTAAGCCTGTGTGCCACAACTACTGAGCCTGCATGCCACAGCTACTGAAGCCTGCATGCCTAGAGCCCGTTCTCTGCAACAAGAGAAGCCACCGCAGTGAGAAGCTTGCGCACCACAAGGAAGAGTACCCCCCACTCGCCACAACTAGAGAAAGCCTGCGCACAGCAACGAAGACCCAATGCAGCCTAATTAATTAATTAATTAATTTTTTAAAATTTCAAATAGATCAATTATCCATAGAAGAAATAGAGAAAATTACCAAAGGAGTACTTTCCCCCAAAAAGCACCAGACCCAGATGTTTCACAGGAGAATTCTGTTAAATCTTTAAAGACCCAGTAATTCCAATGCTGTTTTTGAAAGTGTTCCAGAACATAGAAAAACTCCCACATTTGTTATGAAGCAAGTATAACATTGATACCAAAACCTGACAAAGACTGTACAAAAGGAGAAAACTATCGATTGAATCTCACTTAAGGCTCTAGGAGTGAAACTTTTAAACAAACAAAATCTAGCAGCACAGTAGTAGAACAATACATCATGGTCAAGAGAAGTTTATTCAGCATATGAAAAGATGGTTCAATATTAGGAAATCTGTTAGTGTAATTTGTTTTATTGGTAGACCTAGGGAGAAAAATCATATGATCATCTCCAATTACCTAATGAAAAAGCATTTGACAAAATTCAACACCCAGTCGTTATGAATAGCATTCAGTAAAACAGTAATCATTGGCCATTTCCATATATATATATATAGTACAGATATAAATGTGTGTATATATGTATATATACACACAAAAATATATGTATGTATATCTCAAATTCCAAAACCATGCTCAGTGGTGATACAATAGGCTTTCTCACTGAAGAACAAAACAAGACAAAAATACCGCTGTTATCACTACTCTTGAATATGGTACCATTAGTACTGGCTAGCTCACACAAGAGAAAGATATCAGAGGAATGACAATTTGAAATGAGGAAATAACTGTCACTGTTGGCACATGGTATGAGTGTATATGTGGAAAACCCAACAGAATCTACTGAAGCACTACTTCAAGAAGAGAATTCAGTAAGATAGCAGAATTAAAAATGAATGTAAAGAAATCATTAGCCTTCGTATAACAATAAGAACATAGACATTATAATGGAAGGGAAAAAAGCCACATTTACAAACAAACCAAAAGAAAATACTTAGGAGTAAGCAAACCCAATACATCAAAAAAATTTCAAACGATACTGAAAGATAAAAAAGAAGGCTTAAATCAAAAGACAGCAAGTTCTTGATAGGAAGATTCAGCATTGTGTCAGTTCTCCATAAATTAATTTACTAATTTGGGTACAGGTTCAATAAAAAACACTAACGTTCTTTTTTTCTTCTAAAAACTAAACTAAAAAAAATAGTTTTTCTTCAAAAACTATTCTGAAGTTTAGTTTTAAAAAAAAAAGTAGGGTTTCCCTGGTGGCGCAGTGGTTGAAGAGTCTGCCTGCCGATGCAGGGGACACGGGTTCGTGCCCCGGTCCGGGAAGATCCCACATGCCGCGGAGCAGCTGGGCCTGTGAGCCATGGCCGCTGAGCCTGCGTGTCCGGAGCCTGTGCTCCGCAACGGGAGAGGCCATGACAGTGAGAGACCTGCGTACCGCAAAAAAAAAAAAAAAAAAGAATAAGCCATAAATGAATTTGCTAGAAGAAAACTATTGATGAATGTCTTCATAACTGTAGCATGCAGAAAGCCTTTTCTAACTAATCAAAATTCAGAAACCAGTTTTTTTAAAGTGAGAAATTTGACTGTGAAAAAATAAAAATGGTACACTGATACATTGGAATATTTTTTCAGTGCTAAAAAGAAATGAGCTATCAAGTCACAGAAAGACGTTGAGGAACCTTAAATGCCTATTGCTAAGTGAAATAAACCAATCTGAAAAGGCTACATGTTGTATGATTATAACTAAATGATGTTCGGGGAAAAGGCAAAACTATGGAGACAATAAAAAAGATCAGTGGTTACCAGGGAGGGAGGGAAGAGGAGGGACAGAGGAAGAGAGGGATGAATAAGTGGAGCACAAGAGAGTTTTTAGGGCAGGGAAGCTTCTGAATGATACTAAAACGGTGGATTATACATTTGTCAAAACCCATAGAACGTACAACACAAAGAGTGAATCCTAGTGGAAGCGATGGACATTGGTTGATAATGATGTGTCAGTGTTGATTCATTGATTGTAACAAATATACCACTGCGCTGTACAAGATGTTGATGAGTGGGGAGGCTGCGTTCGGGAGGCAAGAGGGCAAGGGAGGGAGGTATGTGGGAACTCTCTATACTTCTCACTCAAATTTTCTGTGAACCTGAAACTGCTCTAATAAATAAAATCTATTTTAAAAAAATGGAAATTTTGTGAAAGGTAAAAAAAAATAAGCAAAATCAAAGATAAAGTCTGATAGCTTAATAGAAAAATGGGCAAATGATATAGACAAGAATAGACGGAAAAGGTGACAGAGAAGGAAATATGGATGACCCATAACCATATAAAAAAAGATGTTCAACGTTATTTATAGTATGAGAAATGCAAATTACAACTATCCAGAGCTAACATTTTTCACCTATCATGCTGGTTACCCTGGAAGGTCTGTAGGGCAGCAGCTACTTATGGATTACTCTTGGGAGTATGAAAAGGTACAGTTGCCATGGAGGGCAACTTGGGAGTATCCATCAAAATTAAAATTACTTTTATCCTTTAACGCATCAGTTTTACCTCTGGAAATCTACAGCTTTCCTTGCCCATGAGTGAAATAACATGTATATATGGCCATTTATTTCAGCATTGTTTGTAAAAATAGCAAAAGATTAGAAACAGCTCAGGTGTTCATCAGTAGCAGGCTAAGTAATTAAATTATGGTACATCTTACAGTGGAATAGTATGCCATGTGAATGCATTTATGTAAAATAACAAATTTTTTTTTTATGCTATAGCACAGTACCTCCTGAATTTTTCTACCAGAGTAACTTTAACAGAGAATATATAAAATAATGGCATGTGGGTTTGTAACTTTGAGTGACCTTTCAAAAAAAATTTTCTGCTTTATCTTTATCAAATCTGTGGGTTTGCTTTATTCTCCTCTGTGTTAGCCTGTTTTAATTTAAATTAATTTTTCAAACTGCTCTTATTGTTGAGTAATTCTGCTCCAGGAAGATGCACTTTGTTTATTATGTGCCGTCTCTTACCCCTGATATACTGCCACCCATATTGTCTTGTCTGAGAAACATATTGTGTACCAAGATTAATTAACCAAATACTGTCCCTGTTTTTGCAGGTTTCTTTCCAGACTGATTTTTCAACTGAAGAGCTATAATCTGTAAACAGTTAGAATAGCCCTATATTTGTCTCAAAATAATTTAACAAGTTTCTCTTCTTTCTAATATTGAACATTTCCCAACAAATGATACGTAGACCAATTTGACTTACTGGCATTCCAGCACTACTAATGATGTATTGGTTTGTCTAGTATATTTCTATGTAAAAAAATGTTTCTTTGTTCCGTATTACATGTTTATTATATTTCTGTGTGAAATATTCTCTTTAGCAGGATGAAGTTAAAGGAAATAGATCGTACAGCCATGCAGGCATGGAGCCCTGCCCAGAATCATCCCATTTACCTAGCTACAGGTAAGTTCAACAGAGAGAAGATAGTATGAGTCACCTAATTCCTTCTCTTCCGCATCTGACTTATTTACACTTGTCCTTTAAAATTCAGTTCAAGCTTCATCTCCTCTAGAAAGTCTCTCCTTCCCTGGCGAGATAATGTCCAACCTTCGGATCAGCTGAGTTCTGTGCTTGTACATCATAGCATTAATCATGTGTCTTCCCCACTTCATAGAATTGTGCTTTATCTTTATTCCTCCAGTATTAAGCACAATAGATAACATGTAAAAAAGTTAATAAAATATCAGTTTGAATGAATGAAAAACAGTTTTGATGCTAGCATTTTTATATAAAAAGTTGGAGTTATATCATATGTAACTATAAGCATGGGGCTGTTTATACAGAGAGGTTTTAAAATATCTATAGGCTTAAAAAATTATCTTCACTACCCACTCGTACAAACATCATCTCTGAGCCTTGCATCAGAATCTTATTGCTATAGTAATTTAAGCATCTGCTCAGTGGTATATGTGCTGAGATTTCAACCACTAGTGCAGCATTCATGAGTGAGATAATTGAAAAGTGTGCATTATTTTGTATGGTTTTCTCTGAGTCTTTTATTTTTGCATGTGTAGTTACCATGAATGTATTTTCTGTAGGAACATCTGCTCAACAATTGGATGCAACATTTAGTACCAGTGCCTCTCTTGAGATATTTGAATTAGACCTTTCTGATCCATCCTTGGATATGAAATCTTGTGCCACTTTCTCTTCTTCTCACAGGTATGAGATTCAACCTTAAATTCACATGATTATTCAGTTATATGTTGTGGTTGATGCCTAGTGTGTCTACAAATGTTCCGTTATTAGAAACTGTAAGGAATACTATCAATGACGTGAAATATTTTGTGAAAAAATATGAGTGCATTTCTACGGAAGTAAAAGAAGTGTCTATCTGTTTTATTGAATTTTTTACTACTGACTGTTATGTGTAGGATAGGAAGGAGAGGCTCTAGTTTCTAGTATTTTCTTCTTATGATATAGTAGAGTTACTTTCTTTTATCTCCTTTATCTCACCTGTTTACAAAAAAAGGTAGATACGACTAGAAAAAGGAGTAGTTGGATGAATATTAAGATGTTAATAGTGATTTTCCCTGAATGGAGGTTGGTTTTTTTTTTCCCCTTGTACTTATCTATATTTAAAAATACATTTCACAGAGAATTTTATTGACATGATTTCTGATACAATAGGTGTTTAGATCACCTTTCCAAGTACTTAAGCTGTATTATAATGCAGAGAAGGACACTTTTCTTTGAGTAGTAAAATATGCTTTATTGCCTTAATAGCTTGGCAAGTTTTGGGGAAGAGTTTTACCTTAGCTAACAATACAGTTCAGATGATGGAGTCTCATGGGACCTCCCATAGTCTTCCAAGCCCTCCCACTGTGATGGGAACCCCAGATACCTTTTGTCTAGCAGTTTTTCTCCTCACCACCATTTGTCTTGTATATCTCCACGCTGCCACCTTACCAAACCATAATCTTTTATTCTCCACCAATGGGGTACTTGTCATAATAGACATAATTTTGATGTCACTTTTCTACTCTCAGAATACATTATTTTTCTTAGAAAATTTCAGATGACTCCCTTAACTCCTTTACTATTTAACAAGTAATTTGTTAGTACTTCTGTAGTCAAGTAAAATCAGGGAGGTGGTTGATTAGCTCTATTTTATAAATGAACCAAAGTAACTGGCTTAGGGTCTCACAGATTCTAAATGGTAAAACCATTCTTAAGCTCATATCTTTTGACACACAAATCAAGTGTACTTTGTCATATTAGCTCTACAAAAGAGTTTTTATACTCTTCAAGATTACAAAATGAAACATGTATGTATGAGTATAAATAAAAACTAAAATGCCATTTCACCAAGTTATGCAGTTACCAGAAATAGAGGAGAAGCAGTGTTTTTGAAGTATTTATGAAAACAATTAAATGTATAATTTCAGATTCTTTTCTACATTTATTTGACTTCAAAAAAGAGTTATTTTGCTCATTTTCTCTTAAAGGTACCACAAGTTGATTTGGGGGCCTCATAAGATGGATTCCAAAGGAGATGTCTCTGGAGTTCTGATTGCAGGTGGTGAAAATGGAAATATTATTCTTTATGATCCTTCTAAAATTATAGCTGGTGATAAGGAAGTTGTGATTGCCCAGAATGACAAACATACTGGCCCAGTGAGAGCCTTGGATGTGAACATTTTCCAGGTTAGACTTTTGACATTTATTCTTAATTCTTGAGATAATGTGCTGCTTATTTTATATAAGTATATGAATCTGCTGTGCCTCAGTCTTGAAATTGAAAGCTAAAACTGTGCCTGTGCAGATTGATGAGTGAGTGTATTTGTTTGAAGAATGGAGGGTTCAAGGGCTTCCCTGGTAGTGCAGCAGTTGAACATCTGCCTGCCAATGCAGGGGTCACGGGTTCGATCCCTGGTCCGGGAAGATCCCACGTGCCACGGAGCAGCTCAGCCCATGCGCCACAACTACTGAGCCCATGTGCCTAGATCCCGTGCTCTGCAACAAAGAGAAGCAACTGCAGTGAGCAGCCTGCGCACCACAACGAAGAGTAGCCCCCACTCGCTGCAACTAGAGAAAGCCAGTATGCAGCAATGAAGACCCAACACGGCCAAAAATAAATAAATTTTAAAAATAAATAAATAAAGATCTTGAATTATTAGGATACTTGAGTATAACCAGAAAATGAATATTATCTTTTTTTTATTTTTATTTTTTTTATTTTTTATTTTTTTGCGGTACGTGGGCCTCTCACTGTTGTGGCCTCTCCCTTTGCGGAGCACAGGCTCCGGACGCGCAGGCTCAGCGGCCATGGCTCACGGGCCCAGCCGCTCCGCGGCATGTGGGATCTTCCCAGACCAGGGCACGAACCCGTGTCCCCTGCATCGGCAGGCGGACTCTCAACCACTGCGTCACCAGGGAAGCCTGAATATTATCTTAAGAAAGTTTAAAATAGTTATTTTTCTTGTATTATAAATAGATACTTTGGGTATAGAAATATAGAAACCCTAACTTCTTCATTTCTGCGTCTACTCTTCAGATTAGATAGCTAATTCCTTTGTTAATTGGATTAATCAGCTGCTGATTTTTGGTTAGTGTCTTGTATCATAGGTGGCTACTACCAGAATTCCTCTGTTTTCATAGTTATATGTCAGTTGTTTATAGAAGTATTAATGAGAGTGAACAGTAAAGGATGAAGGTCAGTATATGAACCTCATTATCTTCCTGTACTTCATATCACAATTTTAGGGTCTTTTTGACCCTAAAATTGTGCCACCAGGAACTAGATTGAACATAAATGAAATGTAACAAGATTGAGCATAAATGAAATGTAAATACGTGAGGACAAACATAGAAAACAAATTTATGGTTACCGAAGGAGAAAAGGCTAGGGGAGGGCTAAATTAGGAGTTTGGGATTAGCAGATACAAACTACTTTATATAGAATAGATAAACAATAAGGTCCTACTGTATAGCACAGGGAACTATATTCAATATCCTGTAATAAACCATAATGGAAAAGAATATGATAATATATATATATAACTGAATCACTTTGCTGTACACCAGAAACTAAAACAACTATTTTTTTTAATTGAAGTAAATCAACTATACTTCAATAAAAGAAATTTTTTAATAAATAAATATGTGAGGATTTAAGACAAGAGATTTTGCTAGCCCTATCTTGGTCCAGCTCCAGAGGCTGGCTTTGAGGTATCCTGAGATAGATGCCATTATTTTAGGATTTGGCTATTTGTCTGAAGCAATAATTGGTGACTTATTTTTGTCTCCCACAACAGGTCCCCTTCCAGAGATGCAAACCACAAGCAGTAATGCCCATATAGTTGCATAATTAAGAATTTATCCATGCAATTACTTTTTAATGTCTTATATTAAAATGTCAGTAGATGTATTGTCTTTTTAGTTTAATAGAATTTTATAATGTTTCTTTAAAAAACTATATACATTTCAGATTGTTATGCATAGTTTTTAGGAATTCATACATTTTGCTTTTTTAATTAGAAAAATTATATGCCTTAAAACAGACAGGTCTTTCCACCTCTGAATTGGATTATTCTGAGTTCTCTTAATTATTTGTAAGTGCTATTTAGTTGTTAATTGTTTCTTATTACAGACTAATCTGGTGGCCTCTGGTGCTAATGAATCTGAAATCTACATTTGGGATTTAAACAATTTTGCAACTCCAATGACACCAGGAGCCAAAACGCAGGTATTACATTGATTTCAATGTAATCAAAAGAACCAAAATCAGTTTTTCTACACTTTGTTTTTTTCACACAGAATATATTTGTTTAAAATCAGTTTTTAAATGTCACTGATTTTCCTTCAACATAGTAAAGTATTAATAAATATGTTTCTTTAGAGTATCAGTGAATCCTTCAATAGTAAATATTTATTTAGCACTTACCATGTGCCAGACACTGTTTGATATACTAGACTTATGGTAGTAAATAAAATAAAGTCTTTAATAATTTTCTTAGGTATAATATTTTATATAGTTTAGTATTTTATATAATATGGTATCTTAACAATATCCAACCTTACAATAAAAATCATAGACTAGAGAGGAAACTTATTTTTAAAAAAAACACTCAACCTGTTTCTTATGTAATTCTAATAAGTTGAGAAAGAACAATCCTCCCCCTGCCTCCTTGAGTTTCTTTATGTTGTATAGACCAGTGGTCCCCAACCTTTTCGGCACCAGGGACTGGTTTCACAGAAGACAGTTTTTCCACGAACTGGGGTGGGGGGGTGGTTTTGGGATGATTCAAGTGCCTTATATTTATTGTGCATTTTATTTCTATTATTATTACATTGTAATATATAATGAAATAATTACACAACTCACCATAATGCCGACAGGAGGTGGAGCTCAGGCAGTAATGTGAGCAATGGGGAGCAGCTGTAGATACAGATCAGATGAAGCTTCGCTCATTCACCCGCCGCTCACCTCCTGCTGTGTGGCCTGGTTCCTAGCAGGCCGTGGACTGGTACCGGTCCGGGGGTTGGGGACCCCTGGTATGGACTATTCAATTTGAGTGGCCATTATAACGGGCCCTAACATTTTGGCGATCTGAAAGGTAGCATAATAATAGTGTGTGGCCTACCATTTATTAAAGATAGTTTTCTAGGTCTAGGTTGTAACTTTTGCTCTGCTTAGATGTCTGTCATATTGACCAGCATCTACTTTGTGGTCTGTTATCTACCTTGGAGCAGTTGCAAAGTAAAGAAACAGTGCTTGGTTTGTAACAGGAGCTTAATGAATGCCTGGTGATAAACAAGGTAAAATACTTGAATTGGCATATACCTGAGCCTTAAACTCTATTGCATGATGTTGAGAACTTAAAAATATAAAAATAAATTTTTGGAATGAATAGATCCGATTTTTAAGTAATCCAGTTTTTAAAAAGAATTATATTTTGTAGTTAAATTTGATTATTACTGAGAAATGGCTTTTAGTAGTTTATTCCTTATAGCCCCCAGAAGATATCAGCTGCATTGCATGGAACAGACAAGTTCAGCATATTTTGGCATCAGCCAATCCCAGTGGCCGGGCCACTGTGTGGGATCTTAGAAAAAATGAACCCATCATCAAAGTCAGTGATCATAGTAACAGGGTAAGTTTGTGATTGATTTGTGACAAACATGTTTTATTCCTGCTGTAGCTATTCCTATATAGTTTGTCAGAGTAGGCAACAAATCAAATTTCTATAAAGTCAAATCCTGTCTTTTTATGGACCAATCATGTTGGAATGAGAGGTTTCTTCCTTTGGGGAAAATAATAAAATTCCTACTAAACCACACTGGATATATTAATGATGAAGAAAAAGATTGGTTAATCAAGGGGGTTATTCCATGATATACTGGTTGTTTTGCTTTGCTAGCTGTTACAAAGCATTATAGCAACTTTTTAATTCATCTTTAGCTTTCTCAAGAATGTAAAAATTTTCCCTGCTAGTAATTTTATGACTATGAAGCTGTAGTTTCCAGACTCCTGGCTTCATCTTTTCTGATTAGGCACTGCTAAAGTGAGCTGATGTTCTCCCACTTAACACAGTATATGCTGTTGTATAACACATTACATTTTCAGCTTTATAGATTCATTAATATTATGTCATCATGTGCTATAAAGTAATTTAGACACAGTTTAGGCTTTGTCTTGTTAATTTGTTTTTAATTACATTGTTTAGTTGGACATTTAAAAAAAAACGAGTTTGCCTAAATCAGAGAATACATATATAACTTAAAAACAACAATAATAACAACAACAACAAAATTTTACAAGAATGTTTCTTCAGGGTATTATTTTTCAGTGAGTCAAAAATTTTAAAACAAATTTCAGTGGAATAAAGTATACAATAAACATTTCAGTCATCTTTTGGAATACTTAATAGTATCTGAACTTCCAGGTAGTTCTCAATAATAATGTTAATTTATCCCATGTGAAAATTGAAATAGTAGTTGTTGCTTTAGACACTTTATCTTGATTTTTATGGTGAAATAGAGGAAAGATATGAATTTTTTTGTCATTTAAATCTTATCTCTTTATTTTAATTTTTCTGAAAGTATTAAATTTTAAATTTATATAAAACTTTTCCCCTAGTTACAATTTTGACAGGAGATCTCATTTTTGGTATAGAATTATTCTGGCCCAGAATGATTTTATGTATCAAAGGGTTGGCTGAATTGAAAACCTTTAAACTTTTTATGTTTAATACTACTGTTTAAGAGTGTTTAATAGAATTTAATAGCTGTATGGAGTTTTTTAATAAACTGAAATTTTAAATAAATAGAAATAGATTAAAATAATGATTAAATAAATAAGAATTCTTTTTTTTAATAAGCCTGAGCTGATGTTTGGTACTGTTTGCTTTAACAAAGGCATATTCCTCATGTTCATTTTGGCTTTTCATAAAATAGTATGACTAAAAATAAATAAATAAATAAAATAGTATGACTGATAAAAATGTGAGCCTTAACTATGTACAGATGCATTGCTCTGGGTTGGCGTGGCATCCTGATGTTGCTACTCAGATGGTCCTTGCCTCTGAGGATGACAGGTTACCAGTGATCCAGATGTGGGATCTTCGCTTTGCCTCCTCTCCACTCCGTGTCCTGGAAAACCATGCCAGGTATCTTGCTGCTCTTCCAAAAACACTTAATTTGTGTATTTAAAAAAATGTATTTACTTACTACTTTGAATTATCAGATAATTTTTTTTTATTTACTTATATAGTTAGTTATTTTTGGTTGGGTCTTCTTTGCTGTGCACGGGCTTTCTCTCTAGTTGTGGTGAGCAGGGGCTACTCTTCATTGCAGTGCACGGGCTTCTCATTGCGGTGGCTTCTCTTGTTGTGGAGCACAGGCTCTAGGTGCGCGGGCTTCAGTAGTTGTGGCACACAGGCTCAGTAGTTGTGGCTCGCGGGCTCTAGAGCACAGACTCAGTAGTTGTGACGCACGGGCTTAGTTGTTCCGTGGCATGTGGGATCTTCCCGGACCAGGGCTTGAACCTGTGTCCCCTGCATTGGCAGGTGGATTCTTAACCACTGCACCACCAGGGAAGTCCCAGATAATTTTTTTAAATTAGGGAATCTACTTTGTCTCTGTCTTGTAAAAGTCAATGTAAATGGTTTATTTTTATTTTAAGCAATAGTCATCTGATATTCTATACCAAAAAATGGTAATCAAATCATATCACAAAAACATGAAAATGTGTTAATGGATTTTCCACTACTTATTTCAAATAACAGTTAATAGATCAAAATTCTAGTATATCACAACATTTTGGGACAACTCATGACCTTATACAGTTTGATCTTTATTTGGTTCATCATACTTATCAAGAGTCTTCCGTAACATTAAATGTCAAGCAACAATTGAAAAGTTTGTTTTATTTCTGAGTGTTTATCTTTTTTTTTTAACATGTTTATTGGAGTATAATTGCTTTACAATGGTGTGTTAGTTTCTGCTTTATAACAAAGTGAATCAGTTATACATACACATATGTTCCCATATCTCTTCCCTGAGTGTTTATCTTAATTTAAAAAGCAAACATTTTTGACAAATTAGGTGGTTCATTCTGCCTTTAATTTTAATAAATGTGTGGATGCTCTAAAAAAGGTATGAGAATTGTCTTGTGTTAGTTTTAGTAACATTAAATTTAGTTTGTGGGAACTCGCTGCTGGTCCAGTGGTTAGGGGTCTGTGCTTTCACTGCAGGGGACACGGGTTCCATCCCTGGTTGGGGAACTAAGATCCTGCAATCCTCGCGGCGTGGCCAAAAAAAAAAAAAAAATTTAGTTTGTAATTACGCACATTTCCTATCATTAATATTCAGGTACCCAGGGAGTTCATGCACATTTGTTCAATGTTTTTAAACGAGAAACAAATCCCTTTTAATGTTATAGTACTTTCTAAGTACTTCGGGCTTTTTTCTTCTTTCCTGTTTGGGGATATGTAAACTAAAATTTTAAATTCCTTCACGCCTCACCCCCCCACCCCCACCCCCGCCCCCGCCCCGTAGTGGAATTACACACTTTGAGAAGTCTTAAGGTTTGTGACCTCTCCTTGAGCTTCTTATAAAGGAGAAAAGAGTTTGGTCAGAATGTAATCCTGTTTAGATATTATGCTTCAATAAGCTCTTTGTAAAGAAAGGATGATTCTGAGGTGTTTTAATATTTTTCTCACACTGGGTAAGGTTTTATTTATTCATTCAACACTTGCTTATTGAACACGTACTCTGTACCAAGCACTGTGCTAGGATTCAGTAATATAACAGACAAAAATTCCTGCCCTTTTATTACAGAGTATTGAGCAGAGTTCCCTGTGCTATACAGTAGGTCCTTGTTGGGAATCTGTTTTAAATATAGCAGTGTGTATATGTTAATCCCAAACTTGCAAATGTTAGCTTGATTTAGGCTCATAACAAACCTATGGTGTAAATACTATTATCCCATTTTACACATTGGAAATTTAAGCTTGGCAAGGCTAATAAGCTTGGCTTAGGTCTCAAAACTAGTCAAGTGCTGACTTCCAACCCATACATACTGATCCTAGTATCTATGGTCTTAACATTACATTCTGCTGCCAATTTTAGGAGTGGTCATAATTTAGCAAGATAGAATACCATACTGGGTGCCAGGAGCAAATCAACCTCACTAGTTCTCAATTTTCTCCCTCTAGTAAATGCAAGAGTTGGAGTATATTATGATTATAATATGATCTTTAAGGTCCCTTCCAGTTCTACAATTCAGTGATTTTAATACTTAGTAAGAACCTAAATGTTCCTTAACATGTGATATTAAATATGATATTGATTTCTTTAAAAGGCTTTCTTGACATACCTTGAAATTTTTGACATGCATGATTAGATTCTAAAGAGCGGAGACAATAAAAGTTCATTATTGCTACAATTGGGGAAAGTTGAATATGGACTCTAAAGTATTGCATATAAATGATAAATATTTTCAGTATGTAATTGTATTGTGATTATATAGGAGAATGTTCTTATCCCCAGAGATAAGTGTAGAAGTGACATGTCATAATAGCTGCATTTAACTCTCAAATGGTCAATATATAGAGAGAAAGAGAAAGACATAAAGTAAATGTGGCCAAATCAGTGAATCTAGGTGAGGAGTATAAGGGTGTATATCACACTATCCTTATAATTTTTACAAAGATTTTAATGCTTAAAAAATAAAATGTTGAAAAAAAATAATAAAATAAAATAAAACGTTGGAAACAAAAGGCATTCTTAAATAATTTGGGTCCTTTTCCTATAGCGTATTTTCCTGATTCTGAGAGGACTTAGATTGTAAGAAATATCATCAAATTAAAAACAACTTTTGGGGAAAATAAAAACAATATATACTTTGATGATAAAGTTTATCTGTATTTTGGAAATTGAAAAACTGTATCTTAGAATTACTGTAATGTTTTCAGGAAAATTTAAGATTATTAATTTGTATGTTTTTGTCTTAAGAAATACACAAACGTAATTCTAGTTTCTAGTGTTTTTCTAGTCCCTGTTATCTACTAGCTGTATTTCTACTATTTTCTAGTATCCAGTATTTAAATTGTAGTTTCTAGTATTTTTCTTCATGGTCTGGTAATGTTAACTTTCCTTCTTTAATCTCTAAACAGCAGAGGCATGAATGTAGAAAAAACAAACTATTATATAGCACTTTTTTCTGGATGGTGGGATAGAGGGGTTTTTTTTATTTTTACAGGGGATGCTAATCTGAATTTTCAAAATATCTACCAAAAATACTACTCTGTTTATACTTAGTATAAAAAATCCAAAGGATATTAAAACACAAAAAGAATTATAAAATCAAATCTTTAGTATTTAGATCTGTAATATTTCTTTGTGAGGCAAATTTAAAATGCTTCCTTTCAGTTAAAAAAAACTCATGTAATAGGAGAACTACTCCAGTAACGAAAAGTAGAAAGTTAGTAAACAAAGAGTAGAAAACATGAAATAGATTTCCTACCCATCCATAGGTAAAACTTTTATTGTACATATCCTTATATATACATAACCCCATTTATGCAAGTATTTAATGTAATTATATGTTTTATACAAATTTATGTACAGAGTTAACCTTTTTTCATTGGTGAACAGTGTATAATAATAAGAAACAGATTTCTACAGCATAATTTTTTTAACATCTTTATTGGAGTATAATTGCTTTACAATGGTGTGTTAGGTTCTGCTTTATAACAAAGTGAATCAGTTATACATATACATATGTTCCCATATCTCTTCCCTCTTGCATCTCCCTCCCTCCCACCCTCCCTATCCCACCCCTCTAGGTGGTCACAAACCACGGAGCTGATGTCCCTGTGCTATGCAGCTGCTTCCCACTAGCTATCTATTTTACGTTTGGTAGTGTATATATGTCCATGCCACTCTCTCACTTTGTCACAGCTTACCCTTCCCCCTCCCCATATCCTCAAATCCATTCTCTAGTAGATTACAGCGTAATTTTTAACTACATATTTTCTCCTTAAAAGATGATCTGCAATTTATTATTACGCTGTCCGTGTTATTGGGCATTTGTTTTCATTTTTTGCTGTCATATACTGCATACTGTATTGAGTATCTTTGTAATGATCAAAGAGCATACACATTGCTAAGTTGCTTTCCAGAAAGATTATATGAAATTATACTTCTCTTAGCAGTGTGTGTCTCCAAAACCTAGAGAAAAATAATTTGGTTTTCTCAAGATTAAAAATTTCTTCATCTGTGTTTCTTACAGGGGGATTTTGGCAATTGCTTGGAGCATGGCGGATCCTGAATTGTTGCTGAGCTGTGGAAAAGATGCTAAGATTCTCTGTTCCAACCCAAACACAGGAGAGGTATGGGGAGGAAATGTTTCTCAAACTTACAGCTATTATAATATTTTATCTCTGGTTGAATAAGAAAATTTCCATATGAATTCTTTAGTACATGATTAAAATTAAGAACGTGAAAGTAGACGGAGGTGTATGTGAAATGTAACTCTAGCAGAGATTTTATTATGAGCATTATCTAAGCTCAGCTGTTTCATCTGGGGATATCAATCATTGAAATAGTGTCTTTGAACCTAGTAATCACCCCCCACCCGCCATTTCCAATCAAAGGTGTTTAACTAGACTCAGAAATACTTGGTTTGATTTATTTAATGTATTTTCTGGAAATAAGTGTCCTCAAAGTAGGAGTGTTCAAGGTTTGGGTCTTTTTCTTGCTTTACCTTTCCTGAAGATCCTCTTTGATTTTTGGAAATCAGTGGATGCAGGTTTTTAATCTCTCTTCTGAACTCTACAGCAAGAATATAATACTTTATAATAAAATATTTGTCATATGTTCTACCCATGGAAACTTAGATGGGGGATTTTACCTTATTAAATATAAATATTATATAAATATAATTTCATTTGCTTTGGGTTGTGGGCTAAAAATCTCTTTTGCCTAATATTTTTCTTCTTCTTAATGGTTGAATGGTTTCCCTCTCTTTCACTAGTGGGCAAGGCACCATGGATTCTAATTACAGCTTTTAAACTTTTATTGCAAGTGCCTTCCTAGTTGCCCTGATGGTATGCTAGTAAAAATAAGTATCTTTGATGGGTATTTTTTTTGTTTTTAATTAATTAATTTATGTATTTATTTATTTTTGGCTGCATTGGGTCTTTGTTGCTGTACGCAGGCTTTTCTCTAGTTGTGGCGATGCGGTGTGCGGGCTTCCCATTGCTGTGGCTTCTCTTGTTGCGGAGCACAGGCTCTAGGCGCGTGGGCTCAGTAGTTGTGGCTCGCGGGCTCTAGACCGCAGGCTCAGTAGTTGTGGTGCACGGGCTTAGTTGCTCCGCGCTATGTGGGATCTTCCCGGACCAGGGCTGGAACCCGTGTCTTCTGCATTGGCAGGCAGATTCTTAATCACTGCGCCACCAGGGAAGCCCTGTTCGATAGGTTTTAATCTGTAACATTAAAATTAAAGCAAGCACTTTTGTTATTTGATTTGTGGTTTAAAGTTTTCAGTTGCAGTGATGTCTGTAAGAATATAGAAACATTAATGTTAGAGGAGACAAGAGAAAAAATAATAATTTTTGCTTCATAAGATTTGTAGACCAAATAATGAAAGTGTTTCATTTTACACTGCTTTCCCAAGTGAGTTCAAAATTCATGGAAATTACTGTTCTTTTTCAACTATGTAATTTGATAAAATGATTTTTTGCATATGCTTAGTTGTGTGTGCTTGGACTTTGAAGGAATAAACTTTTAGTGCATGCTGCAACTAAAAATTGTAATAGATTTTTATTCAAATGCAAATTAGGAATAGACAAGTGATTCAGATATCAAGAAGCTAATAGTCTTATAAATCAGTTTAAGCATCAAAGAGGAGCAGGCTAAATGCCTTTTCACTTTATTTTGTTTTCTTATAAAATAAAACATTATTTTAAATGTCAAGGAAGCCAAAGTTAAGTAAATTTGATTCATTTCTTAAAGCCATAAAACCTGTGCTCCTAAGAGCATCAGTTACCATCACACTGAGTTCGCAACAATTATTACATTATTACATTGTAAAGTTAGTAAACAATTATTACATTATTTATTTATTTCAGCCATTTTTAATAGTTTTTCTATATTCTTTTCCTTCTAAAGAAAACTGGTAATCCCAAATTCTCCTTTGATTCTGCAATAATAAGAATGATGTGTACATGTTTTCTCACTTGACAAGAAGCCAAACTTCTCGGTGAATTTTTCCTTCTCAAGAATTTTTTTTGAAATTTGATCTTCAAATAATCTAAACGTGGTTCTTTGGATCTTGGCAGGCAAAGTCGGTTGGCTAGGACCCCATCGATCTTTTAGAGTTCAGCAAGTTGACCCTAATAGAGTATTCTGGTCTTTCGGGTGCATCCTCTAGTACCATTTCAGTAAAAACAGGAAAACCTCATTTTTTAAGATGTACTTATTCCAAATCTGGTCAAAATTTTGAGCAGCATTTCTTTTTTTTTTTTATCATAATGAACTTTTCTTGTACTTTAAAGAAATTTTTACAATTGTTGTTTTTCCTGGCTGGATACTTTGTAAAAGGTAAATGTTTAATAAAGTTGTATTTGTTGATCATATTTATTCAGCTGTTTTGGCTATAAAGTGGCTATACTTTTTTCTGACTTTTTTTTTTTTTGCGGTCTAGGTGTTATATGAACTTCCCACCAACACACAGTGGTGCTTTGATATTCAGTGGTGTCCCAGAAATCCTGCTGTCTTATCAGCTGCTTCCTTCGATGGGCGTATCAGTGTTTATTCTATCATGGGAGGGAGTGCAGATGGTTTAAGGCAGAAACAAGTTGACAAGGTAATAAGAAGTGTTAAGGTTTTTTATTATAACACCTGAAAAAAATCATCTTACTGTGTAATTATTTTGAAAATAACTTTACTGATCAATGATACCAATTAATTGGATAATTGTGATAAAAAATTTTTTGGATATGACTTGAAAACATGTAATATAGTCTTGCATAAGTTTCAAAAATCTCACTTTATTTTATTTTTTAGCTTTCATCGTCTTTTGGGAATCTTGATCCGTTTGGCACAGGACAGCCCCTTCCTCCGTTACAAATTCCTCAGCAGACTGCTCAGCATCGTATAGTGTTGCCTCTGAAGAAGCCACCCAAGTGGGTCCGAAGACCTGTTGGGGCTTCCTTTTCAGTAGGTGGATTTGCTTTTATGGTCCATAAACACAAAGGACTTACAGTAAAGTGTTATTATAGGATCACTCAGATGGAAGAGGGCTGAGTTTGAGATATGTTTGTGAGTTTTCATCACTCAAAGGTTTCTCGGGAAAAGTGAAACCTACTCCCTTTTTTTCTTTTAAATTGTAATAAAATATACATAACAAAATTTACAATTTTAACCATTTTAAAACTTACAGTTCAGCAGTATTGAGTACATTCACCTTGTTGTGCAACCTTTGCACCATTCTCCCTACCCCACTTTATTAAACTTGTTTTCCTTCTCTATCTCTCCTTCCTTCATTCCTTCTTTTCTTTTTGAGAGGGTCTACATTCTAATTGTTACAAGGTCCACTATGGTTGTACATCTAAACTATAGCCTCTAACCTAGCAGCACTTACGACAGCACTAAAGCTGATATTTTGATTCTCCATCTCTCGTACTGGGTTCCAGACTCACGTGGGGAAGAAAGGAGTGTTATTTGTTGTCTTTATAATACTTCAGTATTAGTGAGTGGACATGCGCTTTTCATTCCAAAGATAAATATATAGTGAACATCCTCTGTTTGTCAGGTACCACTTTAGGCACTGGAAACATACCTGTGAACTAGATAGAGTCTCTGTCCTCAAGTAGCTTATATTGGGGGGCGGGGAGGCTTTTCTGTACAGTTTGATTTTTCTTTTAAACCTTGTCCATACATAATTTTATAATAAGTGTTTTATGATAACTAACTAGATGGATGGTTAGGATTCAGTAAGTAAAGTGGAAAGTGATAAAAGCAAACATTCAAAGGCAGGAGAGCAGATAGTGGAGAAGACCAGACAAGAGGGATGAGAGATTAATTAAATCCCAAAGTGATGTAATCAAAGGTCTATTATTTAGGAAGATGAGAGTATGTAGAATGGTTTGGAAGGGGGAAAGACAAGAGTAGATGTGCAGTCATACAGCAGTTCAGTGCAAAAAGAATTAGGCAGAAAAATAGCAATGTAAAAGAAAGAAATCAAGAGATTTCAGAAGAGATCAATACCTAGACCTGAGGAATGAATTTGAGAGGCCAAAGGAAGAGTTCTGAGCCTGCTTAATAGGAGAATGACAGCAAACATGTACCTGGGAGCCCCTCCATAGAGAAATGAAAACCCCAATGAGTGGCAAAACCTAAGTGCTTATATGCTAGGTTGAACAAAGAATGGCAGTTGTGGAACAGTAACTAAAATATGTAGAGACTGATGGAGATAATTTTTTTTTTTTTTTTTGCGGTATGTGGGCCTCTCACTGTTGTGGCCTCTCCCGTTGCGGAGCACAGGCTCCGCACACGCAGGCTCAGCGGCCATGGCTCACGGGCCCAGGCGCTCCGCGGAGGGGCACGAACCCGTGTCCCCTGCATCAGCAGGCAGACTCTCAACCACTGCGCCACCAGGGAAGCCCTGATGGAGATAATTTTTATTTAACAAGGTCTGTTTGTATAGAGTTCTCCCATCCTGGACTCCCATATCTGGTGATAAGGATGTATCTTTCCTCCTGGTGTAGGGAGAGCAGCTCTCACATGTGAGTTTCATCTCCTACTTTCAGAAAGAAAAGAGGAGGTCAGGGTGCCTTTCTTGCTCCTGTTGTTTTTCAGTATTCTTCAGCTCAAAATAATCCTTAGGTCAAATGGCATATTTTGTAGCAGCATAATCCACCACCTCTTAAAACGTGGAGCCTAGAGTAGAAAGGCAAATACGTACAGCTAATAGTTGAATCAAAAGAGAGAGATAGGGCTTCCCTGGTGGCGCAGTGGTTGAGAGTCTGCCTGCCGATGCAGGGGACACGCGTTCGTGCCCCGGTCCGGGAAGATCCCACATGCCGCGGAGCGGCTGGGCCCGTGAGCCATGGCCGCTGAGCCTGCGCGTCCGGAGCCTGTGCCCCGCAACGGGAGAGGCCACAACAGCGAGAGGCCCGCGTACCACAAAAAAAAAAAATATATATATATATGTATGTGTGTATATATATATATATATATATATATATACACACACATATATATATATATATATATAAAATATACTGAGGGTGTCTGGGATGGCAGAGGTGACATTTGCCCAGGCTTTGAAGAGGAGTAGCATTTAGTATGTGGAAGTTAGTAAAAGCAAGTAGGTGAGAAATTGTGGGGCACAGCAACTGGGACCTTTTATGTAGTAGGTGGGTGGTGTGAAGAGGAAAAATAATTGAAGGCTGGGGTCAGATTGTGGAGTAGGGGAGTGTATCACCAATTGCATCCAGAGCCAGAGTTCTTTTCCTTTAGCCGGTTTACAGTCAGTACGTTTGAGGGCCACATCCTTGTCGTTGGAACTGATTTTGTTTACTTGTTCTATTCTAGTTTGGAGGCAAACTGGTTACCTTTGCGAGTCTCAGAACACAGCCTCAGCAGGGAGCTGAGCAGCAGCTGCAGCAGCACCACGTGCGCATCAGTCAGGTCGTAACAGAAGAGGAATTCCTTAGCCGGTCAGCCCAACTTCAGCAGGTCGTGCAGTCACAAGGATTTGTCAGTTATTGTCAGAAGAAGATTGATGCTTCTCAGACTGAGTTTGAGAAAAATGTGTGGTCCTTTTTGAAGGTAAAGTTGGTGTTAAGCAATTTTATTTCATTATCTGCAAATTCACCTATTTCCATCATATTCTAAATCTGTCTTCCTGTTGAAGAAACAATCGAGAGAATGTGATTTGGGGATCTCCTGATGAAATTAAACCATATGGAGAGTACATGACCTAACACTTTATGTCAAGAGTTCTTCCTTCTCTGCTGTGAAAAGCCTAATATGAAATACTTTTTTAATAAGTAAAAAATAATATAATAGCTAATTTTAAGTGAGAGAGACATAGCATTCAACAGACCTATTTTAAAATTAGAACATAGAGCTTAGTATAATAAAAACACAGAGTATTTAATTTTTGTAGTAGGTCTAATTAAGGAAAATGGGGAAAGAGGGAAAAGGTATAGGGGAGAGAGGTTGGAGGCATTTCTCATTCCTTTTACTGAGTTGCATTTACGACAGTAGAATAATAGAATTTTCCGGTTTGTCATTTTGTCTCCATGGGAATATCTATTTCTCAATTCTGTTTTCCAAAGAAAAGAAATCTTGAATGCAATCAGGTTAAATTTATTTTTATATTTTGTGAGTAAGTCTTAGTTTTAAGAAAGAGTTTTAAGACATCACATGTTTCACATAATGTGAGTTTTGCACTCATGTAACCTTTGGACATGACTTTGTTTTTACAAAAATTAGTTTAAATGTAAGTTTTATTCAACCTGGGTAATTAATTACTAGTAGGCTTACTATTTTAAAAAATAACTTCTTTAAAAAAACTTCTTTGGATTCTCTTATAAACAACCTTTTGGTTGATATAGTAAACTTTAGGTAATTTTAATAATTCTGCTTGGAATTTGAGCAGTTAATTAAAAATTAGGCCTTTAAATGCAATTCTTTGTTTCAAGAATATGTCTTCTTTTAAAGGTAAACTTTGAGGATGATTCTCGTGGAAAATACCTTGAACTTCTAGGATATAGAAAAGAAGACCTAGGAAAGAAGGTAAACTTTTGGAAAAGTTTAAAGGCTGTGCTTACACAAATAAAATATTTATGTAGCAGAGGTGTTTTTATTTTTTAAAAAGTTCAACACAGATTGTTTCAAATCATTCAGTAAACATTTAATAAGAATTTATGCTTGGTTGCCAAAGTTTTTCATACACGTTGTTAAAGGTGAAACTCCTCATTGTACCTGAATTTAGAAGCTGCTAGAACCACCTTTAATTCAAACTCGATTTAAAGAGCTGTGTCAGGGAGAATTGGGCCTTGAAAGAAAAGAGGCTGTGAACCTCAAACACTGGAATGACATTTAGTTTTTTAAGAGGAGGTGTAGCCAGCGGCCCTGGAGGAAAGAGAGGGGGGAAACTTAAGAGATCACCCTGCATTCACTACAGCTTAAGTGATGAAAAAGAGGGTACTGTTTTGCACCCCCGCTGTTTATGCCTTCAGCCCACAATTCCCAAACTGTTTATTAAGTTGGTCCAGCTCACAAGTAACTAGTAAATATTTTGGAACAAGGGTGTTTTATTCTACTAAACCTGAATAAACAAAAAGCCCAAGTGATTTGCTTAACATTTTAATGTAAAAAAAAAAAGATTACTTTTTAAAAAAGGAGGTTATATTCCAGTTTTATAGTTTTCTTCTCAGAGCGGCTTAATAACTATTCCACAGTGTTGACATAAACAGCAGTTAAAACACTCTGACTTTGGAAACCTTGAAGGATATATTTAGAATTCTTTGTATAATTTGTATTAACCCTTTGTCATTCTTTGAAAATGACTGAAGTCTTCTATAGCATTGCAGAATTATCGCATATGCGGAACAGGTTGAATACTGTGCACTCTGGGCAGTCAGTGCTGAGCACATTGAAGATTAGTCCCCTTTAATGTCAGATAGACCTGAGCTCACATCACAGCTCCGCTGCTTACTGGTCATGTGTCTTTCCTCACTCCTTTAGATTTTTTATACTTAACTTTATTATTAGTCTAAACTTCTTGATGCTATAACTTGGTTTGCAAGAGATTAATATGAAAGTTTTACTGCAAACCTGTTAGCAAAAAATGAGGAAATAAAATTTGATTGTCAAAATACATCTAGTAACAGTTCTTTCCATAGTAAGTCTCTGAAGAAATATTTTTTTAAATTATAGTTATTTTATTTAAAACAAAGTAGACGAAAACATGCTTGTTTTGAGGTTAGTTTTACAATTTGAATAGCAGAGTAAGATGACGTGTGAGCAATAAAATAGATCCATGTAACTGAAACTAGCACCATTGAGAATCAGTTCTGCAAAAATTTTATTCTTTTCTTAAACATGCTACCCCTGATCTGAATTTTGGATTTTTGCCAATGACAATGGAGTAAGAGGTGAACATTTGCTATATGCCTTGAAATAGAATTCCATTTGGTAGCGGAGTTGTTGTCTTTATTTCAGATTGCTTCGGCCTTGAACAAAGTGGATGGACCTGATGTGGTAAGAGAAGGCCTTTAAAAATAGCTACCTTCTAAAATTTTGGTTTAGGTCATAAAGAAGAAAATATAATTTAGGAAATTTGTTTTATTGCTTTACAGTTTAAAAACAAATGCTTATTGTAGGCATTTTAATACATGAATAATTCTCTTTAAAATAGCATAAGTTATAGCTAGTAGAGCTAGCTATAGCTAGTAGAAATTCCTATGTTTGAATTTCACAACAGAGGCAAAATGAAATCAGTGACTGCTCAGATACTTAACGTTAAGCTCTTTGTTGCTGAGGGACGTTTGGCAGGAAAGAAGTGTTAGGTCTTAGCAGTAATGGCTCCCTGCTTTTCCTCTAATGTTGTTCCTCAAATAAATTTACTTAGTGTTGCTTCTTATGATTAAACTAGCTCTGAATGTTGTTGGTTGGGTCTTTTGTCTTCCTTGTTCACTAATAACCTTTTAATGCTACATTCTTCACTTTCCTCTGTCATTGTTTTGTGTACCAAAGGCTCTTAAAGACTCTGACCAAGTAGCACAGAGTGATGGGGAGGAGAGCCCTGCTGCTGAAGAGCAGCTCTTGGGAGAGGTACTTATTTTTCTCATTTTTAAGTACATTGGGAAAATATGTGATATTTGTTCATCTCACATTGAAATATGGAAAATTTTCTTGACTACTTGTTCCAAAATAAAGCTGGAGTTTTCTTAGAGATGTTTAAGGTAGAAGTCTGTTTACTAATTTGATAGAAGTATCATCTCTAAAATTTTTAGTTCTCTGACCTAGCTTCTGGATTATATGGTTTAAAATTAACAGCTGATGTGAGATTGACTTAGTTTGGTCAGATGCATATCAAGATGTCAAATTGAAAAGATACTTTATTCAGAAATCCACATTGCATTGCATGTAAAGGTAATGTTTTTTCTTGACACATTAATATTTACAACTCACTATCAGTGGCATAAGCTTCTGAATTAATCTTGAACTTTGAGTCCAAGTAAAGAATATTTCACTAAATAATCTGATCATCCTGATTCACTATAAATGCATCCTGAGTTGTAGTGACAATTGTTATAACTAGGTAAAAAGAGTCCTTGAAAACAGAGTTGTATCATTAATTTTTTTCCTTTTAATTTTCTGAGTTTTTTTAAGCCACTAATATATAATTCTATAATTTACTTTTCTTGCTTTCTAATTATATTTCATCTTAGAAAATTAATCAACAAGTTCTTGTTTCTCATCTCATATTTGACTTTTTCATTGTTCTTTGTGATATGGGGATATTCTGATTATATAAAGTTTCTTACAACCTTTTACTAAGCTATAATTCCTCAGTAAACAGACTATTACAAGATGATTATTAAAAAATACTTTCCTTAGAAGTGGATCTTCTAACATTTATTTAACTCAGGAATACAGGATATGGGTAAAATCTTGCTGAAAATTTGAACTAATTTTGGGAATACATAGAATTGTAGGATACATTAAAGAAACGTACTTTCATTTATATACAACTGGACTAACTATGTATTATCAAAGAGAGGGCCATTTGTAAATACACTCGTGAATTAATAGGTAAATATATATTTAACAAAACAGTAGTCATCAATGTGTGCTTTCAGAATATTTGAAAAAATGTTGTTTAAGGTGGTAATATCTTCTCCTTTATCTTGATGATGCTATTATTATGTAAAATAAAACATAGTAGCTTACACACTAAAGATAACCAGCACATAATAAGTTGTGCATTTTTTCACTTTATGTATATTTCAGAAGTCCATATATAAAAGTTTATTAGTTGCTTTTTGAAAGCAAATTTGAAAAATTGTTAAAAGATTTTTTTGATAAGTTTGTTAGTGAATATAATCAGATCAGTATCTGATTTATTCCTCAGTATGAATAATAAGTTTTACAATTTTTTTTTTTTTTTTTTTTTTTTTTGCGGTACGTGGGCCTCTCACTGTTGTGGCCTCTCCTGTTGCGGAGCACAGGCTCCGGACGTGTAGGCTCAGTGACCATGGCTCACGGGTCCAGCCGCTCCGCAGCATGTGGGACCTTCCCGGACCGGGGCACGAACCCGTGTCCCCTGCATCGGCAGGCAGACTCTCAACCACTGCGCCACCAAGGAAGCCCAGTTTTACAATTTTTTAATTTCAGTTTTTAAATTCTAAAATGCTTCTCTTTTGTTGGGGAGAGAATTAAGGTTATAGTTATTCTCCTGTAATAGTATTAACTAATTAAGCATTATTAACAGATGATGCTCTACTGTGCTCTACACTAAAATTATCCAATTCAAAAATGCTCCTGACTTTGAATTCTAGGCACTAACATTGAGATGTATAGGTAACACGAGCACAGAAGATAGGTATTTTATCTCATGTGAGACAGATGTGTTTTTTCTTTTAATTTCTCTATAATCTCTGACACATTTTATTTTTTGTCGTCTTTTGAATTTTTATGCATAGAAGAGAAAGCATTTAAAGTATTTGCCAGCAGTATGCCTCCATTATATTTCTTTTCTTCTAAAGAAAGAAAATATTGAATTTATTTTTACTCAGTCTTACAAGTAGTTTCAGAAATTTGTAACAGAACTGTATATATTTTTACCAGACCAACCTGTTGTTCCAGGTGTGACTAATTTAAGAGAACACAAAATCTCTAATTGAATTTTAGTATATTTATAAATAATCTGTTTATATTGCATTTATATAAGGACGCCAGGTGGTTTTCTTTTTTTCACGACTGAGTCAGTTAAAACCGAAAGACTCTTATAACTATACCTATTAGACAGAATTTTTAGATGTGTTGAAACAAGATGTGTTGAAACCTTAAAACAAGGTTGTTTTAAGATCTGAATTAGAAAAATGTAAAAAAAGATCTAAATATAGTATAATTTAAAACATCTTGTGGGACTTCCCACAAGTGGGAAGTGGCTAAGACTTTGTGCTCCCAATGCAGGGGGCCTGGGTTCAATCTCTGGTCAGGGAACTAGATCCCACATGCTGCAACTAAGAGTTCGCATGCCTCAACTAAAGATCCCTAACGCAGTAATGAAGATCCTGTGAGCCGCAACTAAGACCTGGTGCAGCCAAATAAATAAATAAATATTTAAAAATAAATAAATAAAACATTTTGTGTGTTTCAAGCTACTGTTAGTTGAGGTATCTAAGAAAACAAAAATTCTTCAGCTTCAGTATCTTCTGAGCTCCCAATATGGATATGTACACTTAAGTTTGTTTAACGTTATTTCTGAGGACTTTGGATTTTATTTATGATTGTATAATGAGAGTTAATACTTAAGGAAATCATAGTTCTTAGTTTAAACTTGGATCTGAGAAATTTTCTGGGATAACTTGGCATGTCATCTAGTCAGTAAGTGAATAATCATATTTAAATTTTGTTTTGCTGGTAATTTATTCCAGTTTCATCTGGCTAAATTGCTGCCCTTTTCATCTCCTTAGCGCATTAAAGAGGAAAAACAAGAATCTGAATTTCTACCATCAGCTGGAGGAACATTTAACATCTCCATCAGTGGGGGTAAGAATCTGTTGGTTTTGATTTCTAATTTCTTTTAACCATTTGAAAGCAAATAGTCCCTGAGTTTAAGTTAGAAACATTTTGTCACAGGTGGTAGAGGGTTGAAAAGAACTCAGTTATCATTTAGTACATGTAATCACTACCTTAAAAATGATGGTATGATCTGAAACCTATGTGATAGAAACTGTAAATGATCTTTATTATTACATTTTAGGCAATCTGGAAAATATGTTATTTTACCTGATTTTACTTATATGTATCTCAGTATATTTCCATAGATATCAACAGTTTGTGTTAGAAATTAATCCACCAGTAATATTCAGAAATCAGCATTGTGTTCTCCATTGTGCGTGTATGTAAAAATTCATAGGTGTAGTGTTTTTTTCTTGTAACAAAAAACTTTAACTTGGGTGTGTTATTTCTTTATTGCAGATATTGATGGTTTAATTACTCAGGCTTTGCTGACGGGTAACTTTGAGAGTGCTGTTGACCTTTGTTTACATGATAACCGCATGGCTGATGCCATTATATTGGCCATAGCAGGTGGACAAGAACTCTTGGCTCGAACCCAGAAAAAGTACTTTGCAAAATCCCAAAGCAAAATTACCAGGGTATGTTATTTTAAAAATAAACAAACAGCAGCATTTGTTTATAAAAGCAAAGCACTCTTACTATAGATAATTGAGATTCAGATAACAGTAAAGAACAAAAAAACCCATCCATAATTCCTTGACCCAGAAATAGTCATTGTTGATAGCTTGGCATGATTATCCCAGTTTTTGTTGTTTACATATATAATATTTTAAATGAAATATTTTTATTGTAGAAAAGTTAGAACATAGAAAATGTTAAAGATAATAATTTTAATACCCCCTAATTCTTCCATCAGATTGGTACATATCCTTTTGTATCTCTTTCTATGTATTTGTAGAATTTTTAAAAACAATCAATTATACAGGTATATATGTGTGTGGTTTTATGTATAAATATTGTCACTTACATTGTAATCATTTTCCTGTATCATTTAAAGATTCTTACAAAAATTTTTAAATTGCTCTATAATATTCTATAGTAGGGATTTATTATTTCTCTTATTTGGGGATGTTTAGGTAGTTTCTAATATTTTCCTAATGTAGTTGAGATAGCAGTAAACATCCTTGTTGTGCCTAAAGATTTGTGTGAATTTCTAATTGTTTAATGAGGCTGTAGTCCTAGGAATGGAATTTCTGGTGCAGAGGGTCTGTACATTTTTAAGCCCCTGCTTGATGATATTAAATTTCTTTCCATGAAAGTTGTCCCAGTGTTCAGTCCCAGCAGCTTTGGTTGCTGTCGGTGTCCCCAGCCTTGTCTTGTGTCACTCCCTCCCCTGTTATCTTTTAGCCACACTGGCTGCCTTTCAGTTCCTTACACACTCCACGTGCCTTTCTCTCCCAGGACTTTGCCCTTAGTGTTCCATTGGTCGGCAGTGTTTTTTCCTTCTCGATGAAATTAATTCTGACTTCATATCTTAAATGTCTGTATGCTCAGAAAGCTTTTCCTGATCCATCAGACTAAAAGGCATGTCCTCCTGTTAAATGTTTTGGTAACACCCTATAGTTCTCCTTCTCAGCATTTTATAAAACATGTTAGTGTGATTTTGTTGTTGTTGAGGAAAATATCTTTTATGTCAGTTGGTTTAAGGATATACTTCGCTTTGCTGCTACTTTATTTTTCATGAAATACTGTGAGTAGTAGTTTTGAAAGATTGATTGATTAGCCAGAGTTAATTTTTATCAATATACCAAAAGCTTTTAATTCTCCTTTTGTTTTCCTTTCCTAAGCTAATTACTGCAGTAGTGATGAAGAACTGGAAAGAGATTGTCGAGTCTTGTGATCTTAAAAATTGGAGAGAGGCTTTAGCTGCAGTATTGACTTATGCTAAACCAGATGAATTTTCTGCCCTTTGTGGTAAGAAAATGAGCTTTATATTTATATTATGTATATGGCGTGGTATATTGTAAATAAAATTAATGGCAGATTTTATTTAGAAATTTTTGTAAACCTACTAATAACAGATAAGAAAACGAAGCTCTCATTTGAATGCTTTTCTCAGTTATTATTAACTGCGTTGCTTCTCCATACCTACTAGTCATTTTTTAAAATAATATTATTTAATGATATTGGTTTCAGACAGACCAAACTGAGACTCTTGCTTCTGCCACTAACTAGCTATATGACGTAGGAAAAATTAATTTCTAAGTCTTAGTCTTTTCATATGTAAAATGGCACATAATCAGCTCTCACTTAATAAATGTTAGCTTGATAAAATTAATAATTATAACATTTGAGTAGAAATTACCATTAAAGGCCATGACTGAACTAATGACTAAGGAATAGTATTCATTATGTACAAGAACAGAAGCTTTAGGCGGCTAGTATAAAAATGAACAACCTTGAAAGTTTTATGAGAATGTAAAACTTACAAGATATTAACTTTCTATCATAAATAATTTAGAGTAGTCTAGCTATCATTGATGTTTATTCCAAATGTGCCATATTTTAGTCCACTGCTTACAAAAGCACCAGACATGATGAAATGCAGTTAAATGTTCATTAGGATTTTTCTGTTCAAATATTTTTCCCACTTTTAATTTTTTTCTAATATAATAAATATAAACCCATTCTACAGCTAGGTATAGAATCTTGTGAAATTGTTTATTATATAAAATTTGTCACTCATTTTCCACTCATTTAACAAATAAATATTTACTGAACATTTACATGACAGTGATTTTATTTCTGCCTGCTACTCATTGGTTATGAAGTTTGATCCATACCTCTGAAAATATTATTGGGCTGCTCATGACCTCATACACAGATTGCCTTGTATATAATCTTATTTGTTTTCCTCTTGATCTATAGATCTTTTGGGAACCAGGCTTGAAAGTGAAGGTGATAGCCTCCTGCAGACTCAGGCATGTCTCTGCTATATTTGTGCAGGGAATGTAGAGAAACTAGTTGCATGTTGGACTAAAGCTCAAGATGGAAGCAATCCTTTGTCCCTTCAGGTTAGTATCTTTGAAACAAAAGGTGCTTCCTTTCTAGTACTGTCTTTCACCCTATTTATATTCTAGAGATTGATTTGTTCCAGAAATTCATTGCTTTCACCCTACTTAATTATGTTTTAGAATCTCTTTTGCTGGATAATTATGTGTATTTATTGCTATGTTTGGAGAGGCAGAGTTTGAGATGATGGGATGGTAAAATGGGAATGCAACTGTTTGTGAGAACCAAGTTGTGATATGGTAGTTACTGAGGGAAGTAGGTGGCAAGAGCATGAAAACAGCCATAGAGTTTACCTCTTTTCCTCCTGCTCCTTTCTCTGCCTCCAGTGATCCTGTGTGCCTTGGGCAAAGAAACGGTGTGAGGTAAGGAATGGGAGGGGTCCCCAGTACCAATGGGCAGTCTTCATGGTTCGGGGAAAATGAAAGTAAGAGGTAAATGGGATCCCGTGCAGCACTAAATACATGGGCAAGAGAGGAAGTGAAAAATGTGGGGACTATTCTCTGGCGCTGAGTAACTATATATTTAGATTTTTTTTTTCCTAAGCAGTTAGTCAGCAGTCTCAAGAAATTTCAGTCTAATGTTTCTTTTTGCCTCTGCAGAGAGATTTTCTCAGTATGGTTGTTGCTTTAAAGATCACTATTGAAACCAAAAGTCTTGTAGGAATCAAGGTTTTTCCTTCTAAGTGCTTCTGAGAGAAAACACACTTGTTTTCACACTTCTGGATTGGTGTACTTATCAAGGGCAGATGGGATACTCTTGTACTTTATACCTGAAGCATAGCTCTCTAGTGTTGAAAGAATAGGTATTGAAGAGCATTATGAGAAACTTCGGGTTGAAATACTAAGCCTGTTTGGAGGCTTAGTAGTACTATTTTTATAGTATACATAGTATAACAGTATAATATTTCCTCTTATATATTCTGGTAACCCTGTTTCTGCCTTCAGACATCAGCCTGTCACTTTCACTTTGGATATTTGCCTGTTTTAGCTCAGGAGACAAGTCTCTGGCAATTTAAGGATGTTTGGGAGAAGATGGTAACCTATTCCTTAACCATGAGTAGGAGACCTTCCTCCTCGCTTTTTCAGTTACCTAGATGGTGGTCAGCTCTTGCAGACCTTCTTAATATTGGTGATAATAGGTACCGTACTTTTGGTAGGCTTTGGAAATCTTAGTAACTCCTTCTCTTTTCCTGCTTCCTCTCAGTATACATCTTGGTATCATTGTCTGTTTCTCCTTCACTCTCCTTTCTTTTTCTCATTTAGGATCTGATTGAGAAAGTTGTCATCCTGCGAAAAGCTGTACAACTCACCCAAGCCATGGACACTAATACTGTAGGAGTTCTTTTGGCTGAGAAGATGAGTCAGTATGCCAATTTGTTGGCAGCCCAGGGCAGTATTGCTGCAGCCCTGGCTTTTCTTCCTGATAACACCAACCAGGTAATTAGAACTGGCCATTTTTCTTCTTTGAATATATGAGTAAGGTGAGTTCAGTAGATAGCACTCAGTATGAAACATAAATGTACTAGTGGGTGGAATGATTTGGAGCAGTTGAATTTCTGTCACCTAATAGGTGAATATTATTGACACGTCTTCAAGGGTAATTTCAGGTGTATTCAAGTATTCAAGGCAGAGAAAACTACATCATATTCCTAATTTAGTGTCCTTATTTGGTGTGCAGTAAAACTTGGGCTTTTTCATGATACTTGTTTCAATTCAATAAGTGACTGAATATGTAGTGATGAATAGGATTGCCAAGATCCTTTCCCTGAGGGAGTTTCCAAACTCAAAATGATAACAAGTATACATGGGATTCCAAAGTGATAAGGACAATGATAGAGGTAGTGGGAGCACAGAAGAGGGAAATCTAAACCCAATAGTGCAGCATGGGTGGAAGCTGGGGTGGGGAGTGAGGCAGATTTTTCACAAGTAGGATATTTCTGCATTGTGTATCTGCTAGAGCTTAATTCGGAGGCTTTTCTTATTTCTGTACTTTTTGTTCTAAACTTTATTCTGTTTTTGATGAAATTTTTTAGTTAATTGTTTTCAGTATTTTGTCTGTTCTAGGGAATTGTCAGTAAATTTCATTGAGTAATTTCATTGAGTAAAAATACTTTTATCTGTGTTCCAGGACTGTGGAGGTATGACTCTCTAGTTGGTTTTGTATACACTTATATGTAGGATCCAGCTCATGTCTTTCCGAATTGTTAATGAGAATATTAAGTAGAATAGAAACAAAGTCTTTATCTTTATAATGACTTTGGTATAATAGTTTTATAGGATTTTTTACTTAATAAGGTCTTATTATTATATTGAAGTATAAGACCCTTTATCTTAAGACTAACTTACTCTAAGACCTTTAGACCTTCTGGCCTGAGAATTAAACTCTTTATTTTTAATACTGTTTATAATCACATACATTTTCTATACATTATTCTTCATGCTTTTCTTTGGACTTTTAAAGAACAGTCTTTATGCAAAACTTGTAATTTTGACGTTACTTCCACCTATATATCTCAGTATACCCTTAGTATTTTCTGGGGAATATTTCCTGAGACTTTGTAATATCATTATAGTATATAGTTCCCCTCCATAAAAGGCAGGTTTACCTAAGTATACCTACAAAATTTAAATGGTGTGTTTAAACCTTTAATGAATTTATAGAAATGTATAATTTTTCTAGATATTAAATGAACTCTTGCTGAAACATTTTAACACATTGCTTTTTTGTTGTTGTTTGGTAATAACTAGAACATGTATGTGGTAAACTCATACTTACTATAGATCTATATAATTATAGATCTGTGTGAGCTACCCTGAGTTTGACATCTTAACTCTTTTATTTCAAGCATCTCTTTTTTTTATTAATTTTCATGTCTTTCATAGATCACCATTTTCTTCCATCACCATCTTTAGCAGTTGATTCTCTTTTGGAGCCTTTTTTCCCTGCAGAGAAACAAAGTTGTATTTTTTCAGCTGCTTTTGTGATTTGTGAGCATTACTCAACTGCAAGAGAAACAGCAAAAGAGCAGTGATGATAAGTGACATTGATCTTGCATACTACCATGTGGTAGGCATAATTCAAATCCCTGCCTCAGTTAAATTACAAGTTACACTGTATATAATGGACCTTTGGTGTCAGTCTTGAGTATTAGAAACCATGATGTCAGACCCTAATGTGCCAGGGTTTATTGTATAATATCCAGCATATGAACAAAAATCATATGAATGATCAAGCTTACTTTAAGATCAACATGCTGTCGTATATAGTTGGGTGAACTCTTAACAATTTGCTTTGCTTTCTTCCATTGCTTCTTATAGCCAAATATTGTGCAGCTTCGTGACAGACTTTGTAGAGCACAAGGAAATCCAGCAGGACAACAGGAGTCACCTAAAATTCCTTATGAGAGGCAGCAGCTGCCCAAGGGCAGGCCTGGACCAGTTGCTGGCCACACACAGATGCCAAGAGTTCCAGCTCAACAATATTATCCCCATGTGAGTGATATGGTCCAGATTAAGTAGGAACATTTATATATTTCAAATTGGTGGTTTTAGTTTCTTGAGTAAGAGACCAGTGATAAAACTAGACAATGTATTATTTTAATGGTTATAGTTTTTCTGATCTTGAAAATAGCACTTATGATGTTTTTAAAAATTATCCCTTTGATCTAGTCAAATAATTTACAAACTAGGTAAAATTAATTTAAGCTCTCTGGGGAGATTTCTTCTTATTTCTCCATCACTCAAACTTAAATTACACATGTACATCTGTTCTTGATATTTTTACAATTTGATTCATTTAACAAACTGTGAGTAAAGTAGTGGGAACAATTTTGTGGGTAATTTGGTCAATTTTTTTAAACGTTTTTAGAAAATAGTCTCTTTTTAAGTATTATTTTCTGAGTCATTAGTGTGGTTTTACTATGTCTTCTGTATCAGCACAGTAAAGAGTATCCAGAATACAAACATTTTTTTGGACAACTTTATATTAGAGAAAAGTGAGTGACCAAAGGTATATGAAGTTGTAGGTCATGGGGAATGTAAAGATGATTAAATAATTTTTATTAATTAACTAATTTATTTATTAAATTAAAATTGCCAAATGGTTAGTGGCATAAAATGTGACCTCTTATTGTCTTTTACTATTTCATGTAGAAACTTATATTTCCAGACCAGCAGATAACCTTCATGTTCTTAAATAAAAAGTATATTTTCGTAAGTAGTAAATGGTCTTGATCGATAACAAAGTTAGTAGGTACTCTGCCCATTTTATTTATTTATTTATTTTTGAGATGAAACCACCTCGATGGCAGTCTCTCTTATTTATTTATTTATTTATTCATTCATTCATTTATTTTTGGCTGCGTTGGGTCTTTGCTGCTGCGTGCAGGCTCTCTCCAGCTGTGGCGAGCGGGGGCCATTCCTCGCTGTGGTGCCTGGGCTTCTCACTGTGGTGGCCTCTCCCAACGCGGAGCAGGGGCTCCAGGCACGCGGGCTCAGCAGCCGTGGCACCCAGGCTCAGCCGCTCCGCGGCACACGGGATCCTTCTGGACCAGGGCTTGAACCCGTGTCCCCTGCACTGGCAGGCGGGTTCCCAACCACTGCACCACCAGGGAAGTCCCTCTGCCCATTTTAAAATAGAACAAATTGCTGATAGAATTGATGGGGTCATTTTTACATTTTGTAGCAAAAGTAATCATAAAACCATGAAAAACTAAATTAAAAAAAATTCATGCTCTTTTGTCTATTATGCTTTTGATTACTACTTAATCAGGATAGATTACATTTGAATATAATTATAACTGTACTACTCTCTGTTTTATTTTTTGGTTCATTTGACAAATATGAATTTAAGGGCCTGTCTTTATTCTCCCTGTTGAGGGTATATTGGTAAACAAAACTAAATTCCCCACTCTTGTTGCTAGACTTAGGAAGTGTATGACATGGATAGGGCAAATCAGGTGATGGCTGGGAAACTGAGAGGTGGAGAAGTCTAGCGACTAACCAGAGTTTTAAGACATAGAGCTTGAATTTGTCAGCATGGCTAGTTAATGGTTAACAGGATTGGAACTCCTAAACTAAGCACCTTGAGCTTGACCTCACTGTGTCAGAGCACTGAAGTAAGGCATTCTCTACATTGGGAGAAGAGAATATTTACTCCTTATGTCCTTGGGTTTAATCTATCTTTCTAGGAAAATGTAAAAACCTTGAAAGACTTTTATTATACTGTGACTTAGCAGTCTCATACTTTAAGAAAAGGAAAACAAATTCAGTCATAAATTACACAGTGATTTTTCTTGATTAAAGCTTATGATATGTTGAATGAGGACAGTGGCTTGTGGTTTTAAAGACATGCTTATAGGCAGGAGTAAAGGGATTTCTGAAAGGGAAGCCAACTGAGTAGGAGTTCTCCTCCTACTACAACAGCACATCTTTGCTATTAATTGTTTATATGATAGAGTTTCTTCTACAAAGATTTACTTGACAAAAAATATTCTGATGGCTTAAAAACATTTTTTTTGAAAACCTCTGGACTCCAGGGTAAGCAACATGGTGTAGTGTAGCAAACACTCGCCTGGGAATCAGGAGACCTAGAATCTGTCCTAGCTCCATCATCAACAAGTTGTATGGACTTCAGCCAGCCCCTTCATTTCTCTGGGCCTTGGTTTTCTCAATGGTAAAGGGTGGGGATTAGATTGGATGATCTTTAATATGCTCTGATTGTATGATTCTAAGCCTCATATGGAACTAACATAATTTTTGTGGCTCTAATGAAATCCGGAAAAGGGAGCTTATAGCAATATGTTTACGGATCTAATAGTAGCATGAATACAATTAGTGCTTCAAAAATCACTTTTTTACTCAATTACCTTTTTTTTTTTTTCCAGAATGTCTTCTTTCCTTCCCTACTTACAGAACTTACCTTTTCCCACTTACTTTTGACACTTGAACGGCATTGTTCTTTCTGCTTTGATTTAGTTTTCATACTGATTTTTCTACTACCTCCCTTCCCCTGTTCTGTTATGAAAGGTGTTTTTTTCTTTTGGAATCCCAGCTACCTTGAAAGCAATTGCCTGGCTAATGTGTGCTATCTTGCTGTTCTTATTTTTTGCTTTGCATCTGGCTATTAATGCCTGTTGGGTTTTTTTTTTTCTTCTTTTAACATTTTCATGTTTTATGTTCTGTGATTGGTATTTCTTTGTTCAATTCAGGTTAGAATTGCCCCCACTGTCACTACCTGGAGTAACAAAACTCCTACCGCCCTTCCCAGCCATCCACCTGCAGCCTCTCCCTCTGATACACAGGTATATCCTTCATTATTCCTCTTTGAGCAGAATTCTGCTCACCTAAATATATAGTTATATATTCTCTACCCACCTCCCTTAAGTTCCCCTCCCCCCATCTGTCTATCTGCTTATTGCATTTTAGTGCCTTTAGGATGCAAGAAGCAGTTTTTAGCACAATTAATTTATTTTCTTATCACTCTCCTCTTCTTTTGCAGTTCTAAATTGACTTGAACTAGAAAAACATCAACCAAGGTTCTATCAATGGTTTAAATCTGATTTCACTGAATATTTTTTCCTTTCTTCTTCTTCTTCCTCCTCCTCTTCTTCTTTTTTTTTTTAGCATCGTAGAGAAGATAATATCTCCTTGTAGCATTTATACTTAATATTTTCGAAGCATTAGTCGTGGATGGACTTCAGTAGAGATGGAAAATCCTAGTGACTTACTATAAATATCATAGATCCTATTTTATGAGGCTGTTAGCATCTCTTGCCATTCATTGTTATTATTACTTTGGACCTGTCTAATCTTTAAATCACACAAAATGTGTTGCTCAGAAAATGTGTCTTGAAGAAGATAGTATGCACAAAATGCAATTTTTTTACACAAAGTTTTTTTTTTTTAATTACATTTCAAAGATTATAAATCCATCTGGTAAGATTCTTGGTTCCAAATGTAATCCTCCTTTCTACCATATTCTCATTTCCTAGGGAGAAAATCCTCCACCTCCAGGCTTCATAATGCATGGGAATGTTAATCCAAATGTTGCCACAGCTCAGCTTCCCACATCTCCTGGTCATATGCACACCCAGGTACCACCTTATCCACAGCCACAGCGTAAGTAGTGTGACCCTGAAGTCCTGTCACAGCAGCATGTCTTGTCTTATCTAGTGTAGTAACTGTTTACTTTGAAGCTCCAAAGCCATGATCAAATCAGTTTTAACAAGTAAAGAAAGAACCATTCTGTGTAGGACTTGAGTCCTTGCTATAGCAAAGCATGGTTTCCCTGGGAGGCATCCTGAATCAACATGCTAGGAAACAGCTCCTGTGTCAGTCCATTCAGAACAGTTGGCTCTTATTCCTGAGCCTGTTAAAGTGAGTCAATTGTCCCATGATTTTGGTATAAAAAAATAGAATTTTAGAAATTATTTAGTACATATTCTTTTCCTTTAGGCAAGATGATGCAAATCATTTTTGGAAAATTGGTTCCAAGGGGCATTTGTTGTCGTCTTCCATTTATTTAATTTTTTTAGGAAACAGACTATTTTTTAGAGCAGTTTTAGGCTCACAGCAAAGTTGAGTGGAAAGTACAGGAAGTCTCGGTATACCTCCTGCCTCCGTGCACAGCCTCCCCACCACAGACATCGTGCACCACGGTGGTCTGTTTGTTACAGTCAGTGAGCCTACACTGACTCAGCATTTTTGCTTGGAGTAGTTTATCTTAGGGTTCCCTCTTGGTGTCAGACACTTTGTGAATTTTGACAAATGTATAATAATGACCTTTCCCCTATTGGCTTTCATTTTTTTTTAAGAAACTACACTTGCAAAGTAAAACATCACCTCTATTTTAAAATTTAAAACAAGCAAAAATGCAGACCTCAGAGTGGACAATTATATGACTGAACAACTACTGTAAAACACGAGGATGTTACCTAGCAAGATCTAATCTTAACGAGCGTGTTCTGTGCTCCTAAGATGTGTGTTCTTACTTAACATGAGTACAAATTTGATACAGCTTTTCACTCAGTGCTCAGTGTGAAAGTGCTGTCTTCAGAGTAGGATGAGCACAGTTCTGTTAGATTCCCTCTGCAGAGGTTCATATTCTACCCATGGTCACACAAAAGGTAATGGTATCTGGGTTCAGGTCTTTGCATTAAAACATTAGTTGGCTGTCTGATTGCTTATTAACCAACTTTGTACAGTGTAAGAAATATAATAATTGTCTTGTCAGGGATCATACAGAGTTGCTTATTAATCTGGAACTGTGCTCAAACCCAGAATTTGAGTAGCTGATGATTTTACTAGATGTTGGAGAAGGTATCTGATTCATAACAATAGTGCTCACCCTACAGTTGTTATGGTGGAAGAGGTCTTGAGCTGCCACCAAGCTCCCTTAACTTTTACTGTAGAGGGGACTGCTTTGGATGTGTAATTCCTGCATGGCTCCATCTGATGGCTAGTAGGTATCACTGCAGTCTTCACAGGAACAGGATGTCTCAGAAAAGGGTCAGTCTTCTGGTTCTTGGGTCTGATGACTCAAAGATTTTCATAGCCAGCAGCAGTCTGGAGATGTCAGGGTTCAAAGACTGGATCCAGTGACTTTTGGTATAGTTAGGGCATCCAGACTATTAAAAGCATAACCTGTTTTAAGTGGGTAATGTTTGGTTGTAGCTTATTATTAGAAGAATTGAAAATAATTTCCATAGAATGAGATAACTTTGGTTTTCTGTTGCTGTCTGAATAAATTAGTAACTAATTAAAATTTCTGTTTCTTCTCCTTGGTGTAGCTTATCAACCAGCCCAGCAGTATTCCTTCGGAACAGGGGGGTCAGCAGTGTATCGACCTCAGCAACCTGTTGCTCCTTCTGCTTCAAACGCTTACCCTAACACCCCGTACATATCTTCTGCTTCTTCCTATTCTGGGCAGTCTCAACTATACACAGCACAGCACCAGGCCTCTCCACCTACCTCCAGCTCCACTGCCTCTTTCCCTCCTCCTCCTTCCTCTGGAGCATCCTTCCAGCATGGCGGACCAGGAGCTCCACCGTCATCTTCAGCTTATGCGCTGGCTCCTGGAGCAACAGGTACACTGCCTGCTGCTGGCGAGCTGCCTGCATCCCAGAGAACAGGTCTGCGCTTGAAAGGGACTTGGTTTGGCTCCGTCTTTTATTTTTTCGTGATCACGTGGGTGGATGGAGGGGAATTATTTCTAACTGTAAACTGGGCAGTGTGAGGTATTGATTTAATTGTATAACAAATTCTAAAACTATTTCTAAAAGTGTGATTTTCCCATAATGAACTTTAGTTGCTAAAAGAGGAAAGCTTTAGAGCTTTAAAAGGGTAAGAGCATATAATCTGCCATTGAATTTAAAATAAGCGGTAAGAAATTAGTTGGCCAGATAAGTGGGGGTTGGAACTAGATTTAATTGACACTAATTTCTTTGCCAGAGTAAAACGATACTCTGTGTTCTTCCTGAATTTTCAGATTTTAAGAAATGAGGCTGTACAAATTTTGTAATTATGTTTGTTTGTAAAGGTGAGCAAGGATCTCGACATGTGTATTGAAAGGAAAAAAGTGAAAGAATGCAACTCTGACAGAATCTCTAAGACAGCAGAAAGTATACAGTAGTGCAGGGATTCTCTCCATTAGGACAATTCTACCCTCACAAACATTTTGGAAATTTCTAGGCATTTTTGTTGTTGTTGGCAGTATAGTTCTGCCTGAAATTTTCTAATTAAAATCATAATTTAAAATTATTTTTATAGTAAACACACATTTTATAAATTCTTTTTATCTTTCATGTTACAATTAAAGCATTCTATTAATTTTTTATAAGGGTAATATTATCTGATTTTCATGTTAGGATTGTAAAAGGGACCTCAGAAGTATTACAAAAAGAGATCAATGAATCGGGGCAAGAACCACTAACATAGTAAAGAATTCAGACTTTGGAATCAGACTTCCTGTGTTTGTACGACAGCTTCACTCCTTTCTAGTTATGTGACCTTGAGTAAGTTACTTAACTTTAAGCCTCAGTTTCCTCATAATAATAATAGTATGTACTGATAAGCTTATGAAGAGATTGAATGCATTAGTACATTGAGAGCATTTGGGGACAGTGACTGCAAAGTTAGCTGTGATAACACATCGCTCAAAATTAGAGCTCTGTTCCTTTTTTTTTTTGTCCCTGCTTTAATGTATACTTGTTACTAAGGGTATTTGAAAATAGTTTCCTTTTCAGATTATAATTGATGGTTTTAAACTAGAGGGGCAAAACAGGAGTGAGTCTTGCTTTCTAATACTGAAGTTATTCCTGGAAGTCCAGTATATGTTGTTCTCTTTTTATCTGCTAAGTAGTAGCTTTAATAACTGAAAACACTGAACATATAATAGGATTTATTGAGGAAGTATTTTTTTTCTTGGAAGTCTTATGGATCCAGAATTATACACATATCTCCTTCTCTCTTCTTTGATATATAATATTAAAGTCCAAAGTACCAAAAATCATACACACAACATGTATCAGCCTTTACTGCACAAATAAAATTTGTATAATTTTCAATACAGATATTTCAATAGGTTGATATTTAGAGAGGAGTGTTAATTCAATTGTAGAGTTCAAAAAATTACCTTTTAAAACCTGGATGAGTGAAAGCAGTATATATTCTGAATAGTTGGGTAATAGCTTGAGTGAAAGATGGATTCAAGTAAATTCCCACATAAGAAAGTGGTACAGTGAAGTAGGAAAGTGAATTATCATTTATTGAACATACATTGGACATGTACCAGCACTGCCATATATTTTCTTTTTTCTCATAACCATGAGAAATAGGAATAATTATTTTTTTAAAAATTGCCATGAGGAAGCTTGAGTTTCCTAGGGTTATGTATAATGTTTTCATGATTGCACAGTGATAGTCTCCAAGTTGAGATACAACTGAGATACCCCAGTCTCTCAGTCTTCAGAGCCCATGTTCATTATTCTTTACCAGATAGTCTAGTCCTGATGAAAGGGGTAGAAATAGCTATCAGTGTTGGAATTACAGAAACATTTAGCATCACTATTTTAAGCATTTGTTACTTCATCATCTAAGTTAGATATTTGCATGGGTATTTTTTTCCTCCTTAAGCTAAAGGGCATTTGGCCATATAATAAAGTCTTTGCTTATGTACAAAGTAACAGTGTTCTAACCTGGCTGAGAAGCAGAGTAACTAATAGGAAGATGAAGCCATACATTTTTCAATACTCAGCATGCACTAAGCTAGCTGCTTTGTTACCTCTTGCATGTTAGTAGTCCCTGTATTTTAATTAACAGTTAGAGCTTTACCTTATTTTTATTTTTTGATTTCCTAAAAAGTTTGCTTAGGTTATACAGATAACTGTGACTAAAAGTTTTATCTTTGTCCTAATATGTCTTAGATTATTATATCATGGTTTTCTACGGGACTTGGAAATTCCACTTATCCGGTGGATTCTTCTTGATAGACAGTAGGATTTTCAAGCCCTGTAACTATTAGTGAAACAAAAAATTATGTGCCCACTGCTCAGAGAAACTCATGTTACAATTATCAAAACATTCATTCAGTAAATTCTTAATGAGAACCTGTTCAGTCTATAATCAGAATTATTCTAGGCACAGGTAGGAAGGCAGAAAAGTACAGTACATTTCTAGTGAACAGCACATAGCTTTGTTGTAAGTTGGAACATAAAATTTGTATTGGGGCCAAATTTTGGAAAACATTAAATGTCAGGGGAAGAAATTTACACTTCATACAGTAAGAAGAAAAATTCTAGTGGAGGAGTTTGAACTACTGAGAGGCATGGTCAAAGGGTACTTTAGGGAGGTTAATCCGGAGCTGGTTCTGCAAAACGGATTGTGAGCAGCATGGCAGAATCAGAGGCAAGGAAAAGAGGCTGTCTCCAAGTTCTATGTATAAAGTGCTAACAGCCTAAGTTAGTATAGTGCAACATGTTTCAGTGGTGGCAGCACAAAAAGCAGGAAGTTTTCCTAGCTCTACTGTCCAGTATAAGTAAGATACTGCTGGTATCCCCCCACCTTTTGTTTTTGTCCCTGGTTTAATGTATACTAGTTACTAAGGAAGAGCACTTTCAAATGTGAAGGCCCAAGAAGTTTACTTAGAAAAATTTTCTGATAAAATGACAAGCTCTCATGAAGCTGTTTTTGAGTAAACAGTATTGATTTCATTAAACAATGGAAAATTTAATTTGGGTCTATATATATATATATATATATATATATATATATATAGTCTTGTGCTCCTTCACATAGAAGAGTCTTGAAGGGGCATAATATTGCATATTTTCGTGAAACAGTGTGCTGAAAAAAAAATTTTTTTTTTAATTTTGATAAACACTCCGTAGTCAAACTATAAGTACCTGGTTTTTAACCCTTTAAACAAAGGAAAGGAGCATGATAGCCTTCCTTATTTTTCTTTGGATAAATTTGTTTTATCGCATGTCATTGGAAAATGACCTTAAGGATTCATTCTTTCTAAATATAAATTTTTAATTTTGTGATGCCTTTTTTAAAATGTGACGTGTGAGGCTAACGGGGAAGGGGGAGGTATATGATTAACAAGGATGCTGTATTCTCTCTGTCTCAAATTATCTTTTAGCCAAAAGTCTCCATACCATTGGCACTAATATTTTTCTGTGAATCCACTGAAAGTATCTTAGCCAGTGCCTAGATCCTACCGTTATGCAAGGACACCTTGAGAAGGTTCCCAGTGAGAGGTGAGATTGAAGTAAAGATGGTAGCAACTCCACTTCTGTGTGTGAGACCAAGCGCTTCTCTCTTCCTTCCCTAAAGACCATGTGGAGGACTAATCCCTACACTAAGGTGGATAAGGGTCTCCAGAATCCAGTGACATGCCATATTCAGTTTTTAAGTTAATGTTCCCTTGATTTTTATTAATTTTTTATTGTAGGATTTTGAAAGACCTCAAATAGTATAGAGAATAAAATTAAAATTATCTGTAATTCTGCCACCCATGTATAACCACTAATAATTTAGGTGTATTTATTCCCTTCATACACATATATGCACACATATATGTATGTATGCATGTATTAAAGTTCTTTTAATGTTGAATATATATAACATAAAATTTACCATTTTAATCATTTTTAAGTGACATCAAGTGCATTTACATTATTGTACAATCATCACCGCTAACTAGGGAACTTTTTTGTCATCCCATACTGAAATTATGTAGCCATTAAAAACCTCCTGTTTTCCCCAACCCCTGGTAACCACCGTTTTACTTTGTTTCTATGTATGTATTCTAGGTACCTCATATAAGTAGTCGTACAGTTTTTTCTTCTTGTAACTGGCTGTTTCACTGTCTTTAAGATTCATCCATATTATAGCATGTATCAGAATTTCATTTTTAAAGCTGAGTAATATTCCACTCTAAGTATGTACCACATTTTGTTTATCCATTAACCTGCACATGGGCATTTTGGCTGTCGTGAATAATGCTGCTGTGAACATGAGTATACAAATATCTATTCAAGTCCCTGGTTTCAGTTCTTTTGGGTATATACCCAGAAATGGAATTACTGGATCAAATAGTAATTCAGTGTTTAATTTTTTGAAGTGGTGGCACTATTTTACATTTTCACCAGCAATGCGTAAGGGTCCAATTTCTCCACATCCACACCAACACTTGTTGTTTTCTGTTTTTTTGTTTTTGTTTTTAATTCTCGCCATTCTAATGGGTGTGAAGATAGTAGTATCTTATTGTGTGCATGCATTTTTAAAGAATTGAGATCATAACTCGCACATACACTCATAATTTACATCTTACTACTTTCCTTAATATTACACCATGAACCATTTTTCAATGTTCTTTAAAGTTATTGTCATGTTTAAAAAGAGTAAGAAAGAGATTTATGCCCATTTTTAAGGTTTTTTGAAAAGGTAAAAAAGATTATCTTCCCTTACTAGTTTTATGAGAGAATTATGTCCAAGATTAGTCTCTGCTATGTTTTTTTAAAAATATTGACCAAGAGTATCATTTTGCACATCCGTAATGAACCCCCACAATACTGTCTCCTGTAGATATTCATGTTCTTCATTTAGTTTTCTTTACCTAGTGTTGCTATTAAAGTGTGTCTCAATAAAGTAGAGGTCAATTTAATTGTGTTTTTAAAAAGTCATATTTAAACAATTTAAAGATATAAAAGCAAAACTATTGAGGGGTTAGAATCATAGCTAAGATAAAACTGTTAAATTGATCAGAGATTTGAACAAGGATTTTTCTGGGCTGAAATAAAACATATTGCTAAATATATTGCATGGTTTGAGGTTAGGAGGGGCCAGTTAGGCATATATTTTGGTGGGAACTTTGATTATTGTACAATCGTTATTTTCAATTCAACAGGCAGCCTACCCTCAAGTTATGAGGGATAGCCAACTGGCTATATGTTCCTGTTGAAAATCTTTTTGTTTCTTATTTCATTCAGTTTTACTCGTAACTTTCAATTTAATTTGATTTCATTATAACTTTGGTGTCATTCTACCAAAGGGTCATATGAAATTGTTCCACATACTTTTTTGTGCTGCTAATAGTTGGTGAAATCAGGATACCCCCTCAGGCTTTAATATCCAAGGCTAAGATCACTGCCATGAGAGGTTAGAGGAAAAACTGGTCTCACCTTCTGCTCCCACGTTTCATAGGGCTAGAGAGGAGGCATGTTGTTGAGACTGCTCCCTGAAAAAACTGAGCAAGGCCAGGGTACCTCCAGTACTTTTAGGTTTTTCACACCGTCGACTCCCCCCTGCCCCGCCCCAATTCCAAAATCCAAGGATGCTCAAGTCCTTTATATAATGTGGCGTAGTATTTGCATATAACCTACGCACATATACTTTTATGTCCAGATTGCTAATAATACCCAATACAGTGTAAATGCTTGCAGCAAATTCAAGCTTTGCTTTTGGGAACTTTTTGGATTTTTTTCCTTCCTGAATTGTTCCCCCCCCCCGCACCCCCCCGCACCCCCCCCCCCCCCCCGGTACGTGGGCTTCTCACTGTTGTGGCCTCTCCCATTGTGGAGCACAGGCTCCAGACACACAGGCTCAGCGGCCATGGCTCACGGATCCAGCCGCTCCGTGGCATGTGGGATCTTCCCGGACCAGGGCACGAACCCGCGTCCCCTGCATCGGCAGACGGACTCGCAACCACTGCACCACCAGGGAAGCCCCCTGATTGTTTTTGATCCTCAGTTGGTTGCATCTGCAGATGTAGATCTTGGGGATGCACTGTATAGTGTCCCCCTCAGCCCAGAAGCTGAAGTCTGGTGCTAGAGAGTACATCAGTAGTTGCAAATCAGGTCTGTCCTCTGTCATAATGCACACACAGTGACTCCCAGGGATTTATTAACTGTAGTGCTATGAGGTCATATCTTGCATGGGGAGTTAAATTGTAAAGTCATCATTTAAGACAAAAATAAATCACTTAGAGTCAGTTATCCGTGATCACCCCTTTCTTCAGTTAAGCCCTCATGAAGAAGTTGCTTGTGGTTAGAAGCCATATTGTATGAACAACATCTATCCTTAGCTCCATACAGTGAAATTTCAAACTGTGGGATTAGTTCTCCCACCTCACAGTTCCTCTGGGGCATATGCTTCTTGAGTAGAGCTCAAACTGAATTGAACTCACTAGTTAATGCTACATTCTCTTGATTTCTCTCTCCCCAAGTGAAGATAGTTGAATTCCCCTAAGTTGTGTGTTCATATGATGTATCTACACTGCATGCTTTTGATTGGAGGCTGGACCTGGACCAATCCTGAATATCCGACAATTTTGGAATTGCTGTATTAGTTCTCAGCCTTCTTTCCTCTTGTCCACTGCCAGAGACTTCAGTTCTTTTAAGAGAAGTAGTGATTTCTGGAAGATTTGTGCTAAACAGTCTGCAAATCTGTATATTCTTATAGAAAAGACCATATGGGATGGTTACATATTTACTGGGCCTGTTCCCATTTATGCTCATACTCATGGTGTGACCCCAGAAATTAGTTCCTTCAGAATGCAGATCCTTGGGGCCTCCCAAATCCAGCAATAAAGTAGCACCTCCTTGTTAAGATTGTCTAACATGCTTATTATCTTTATCAATGTAGTGTTGAAGTCCGCACGACAATGTAGAAATCCTCCCATTTCTCTTTAAAACCCTACTACTTAAAGAGGATTTGGACCAGCAGCATTGGCATTACCTGGGAGCTGGCTGAAGCAATAGAATCTCAGGCCCTACGCTATACCTAGTGAATTAGAATCTGCATTTTTACAAGATCTTCACCTGATTTGGATTCACAGCTTTAAAAAATACTAAAATGGACACAGTTATAATATGTTAGGAAGTGCTCTCAGCCCTCCCCGCACCATGATATTACTGAGCTTCATTGATCAAATAGTAGAAAAGTCATCTGTGCAAACAATTAGGGAAATAATGTTGTTTTAAATAGGAAGGAACAAAATTTTCTCTTAAAAGAGACAGCTGGCACAGTGAGAGAAAAAAATAGTGTTTAAGAGTTGATTGGATCTGACACATTTAAATGAATTAGCTTTGCCCACAAACTGATTACTCTCTTAATTAGATAGAAACCATTTCACATGACTTCATTAAAAAGTAAGTTTTATTCCCTTATAAAATTAGTTCTTTCTTGGGGTTGATGGAGGGAGGAGAAACAATTATAAAATGAGTAGAGTTTACAGTTTGCAGGGCAGAAATAGAGACACAGATGTAGAGAACGAACGTATGGACACCAAGTGGGGGAAAGTGGTGGGGTAGGGGGTGGTGGTGGTGGGATGAATTGGGAGATTGGGGTTGACATATATGCACTAATATGTATAAAATGGATAGCTAATAAGAAACTGCTATATAAAAAATAAAATAAAATTCAGAAATTCAAAAAAAAGTGAGTAGAGTTTAGAATGTCTTTGATGATAGTACTGTTTAAGTCACTTTTACATTTTGTCTACAGAAAATCAGTCTATGCAAGACCAGGCATCTATGTTGGAAGGTGAATTAGTTACAAAATATATCTTTGGAAATCTTTGAATCACTGACTCTAATTAATGAGTGGATATTCACAATTATGCATGTGAACTTTAAAGCCGATAATATTCCTAAATCTGATCAAATCTTAGAACTGATTGAATTAACATAGTGACACAAATGATCTTGAATCATAAAAGTTGTCTGTTATACAGACTGAAAGACAAGGCTATACCAAGATTGTCTTAGATATAAGAAAGATTAGAAGGTGATGGGAGAGATTTGAATGATTAGTCTGTGTTTAATGAGAACTTGAAGAATTTGTTAAGCAAATAGCATCATGTGGTTTAATATTTTGTGATTAGTTCTTGAGTGTTTTGAGGCTCATTTGGTGCTCTGTCTCCTAGTCACGTTGTAGAAAATTAATTCTACTTTTAAAATCAAGGCAAATGAGTGCATGCTGGTTAGGAGAAGATCTTGTTTTTAAAAAATTTCTATGACATTATGTTATTTGGTTTGCTAAGCAATTTTGTTGTGATTTAATATCGTGGATATCAATAAAACAAGCAAAAGTATAATACTGAAAGAATGTTTAATTTATTGAAAGAAGAAGAAGGTTTTGCTTTTACATATACACATACACAAAACCTAATAAGATGTAAAATGATTATATTTTGATTTAGTAATTATCCTATCTCTGGCATGTTTTATTCCTTTTTTCTTTAAAGATACAGGCATTTAATAAAGATGTTTAAAAGAAATTTTTTTTAAGATATAGGCATTAAGTACCTTAATGAGTTCTGCTACCTATGTTCATTTCTCACTTTGAGATGACAGGTTTTGGGAGATTTGGGGGGGGAGGAAATTTCCTAAAGGTGACAGTAGTTTAATTTTATATTTACTGCCAGCCTGGAAATTTTTTTTGTGTGTGTGGTATTTAAAAAAAAAAAATCTTACCACAGATATTTGATGCCTTTTTCTACTTTATAGGTTGTTCTTAATGCAAAGGTGATAAAACATACTGGTGTTGCGTAGTTGGGCTCTGTTTGTTTTTTTAACAGTGTTTCTACCATGTGGATGATTTGGGTATGCTGAATTGCTCTCTGGGAAAATAGGAGATTGCTACTTTTTTTCTTTTTTTGTGTGTGCAATATATCAGAAGCCTTTTTTTTTTTTAGCAGACTCAGGTGATTTATTTTTTCTTTATTAGGAGAGAATTGTTTGAAGCTTATATACCAATATAGACATAAAAACTTCACTATCCTTAAATTTAGTACAACTCTTTCACTTTAAAAGGAAATAATGTCAGGATATGCTGCTTTCTAAGCCAAGGCCCTGTGATTATTAGAGGTAATGAGTTTGAGAGTCCAGGGCTACATAGTGATCCCAGCAGCTCAGCTGGTAAAACTTTTGTGACAGTTATCTCAGGGTGAAAGTAAAGTTTGAAGGTATTATATGATAGATACAGTTTAGTTTTCTTTTTTTCAGGATTCTAAAGGAAAATGCCTTCTATTATCTGTTATAGGTTCTCAGAATGGTTGGAATGATCCTCCAGCTTTGAACAGAGTACCCAAGAAGAAGAAGGTACTAGAAAAAGATGTCTCTTCAGTTGCCTACAGGTGTCCTGTCAATCATGTAGCCACCTGAAGCACACCACACTTCACTGTTCCTTTAAAGGCAAAGCTGACTGACTGATATACTTAATATGTGTATTTCAACTTACATCTTCTAATCCATGAAGGGAAGGAAAGAAAGTACAAAATAGTATGGTGATATGAATTAAACCCTTTTTAAAAAACAAGATGTAAATTCCCAGCACATCTTTTTCAAAGAGTAGGAAACAAAATTTCATGCTTCTCAAGTGGTTTTTTTTTTAGGAGTTACTTTGGTTTTGGGTTCTAACAGTAATCATGAATTTGTAATTATATTTTGGACTATTTTTGTCTATCACATATAATATGAAACGAAATAGCCTTGTAGTTGAGCATCATTTAGATGTTAGTAACTGTTGAGAGCTGTTAGAGCATAACTTAAGATTCTTCTTTTACCCCAAGACTTTTTTTTTTTTTTTTTTACTCCTAGTGATTTCTGTCCCCCAAGTATAGTAATGAGAGGCCAGAATATAAAATTGGGAGATACTAAATGAGCAAACCCCCCCCCCAAAATGAGATCAATGATAATCAGAAATTTAATCTACTACTTTGAGTGTGATTGATCACTAAGTAGGTATCACTTAATGATCTAGGAAAAAGGTATTACATCTGATCACATTAAACAAACACATATTTGGCATATCTGATCCCAGTATGGCTAGATATAATTCTCCAGACTTTGACATCCTCTTTCAAAAACACCATGGTTTTGGCCCATTATGGGATAAGTGTGGAAGGTAAAGGGGAAACAAAGGTCCAGGTTTGAGCTCCCAGCCCTCTTAGCCAGATTAGCTTTACTTTTTATGTTTTTCTCTAAAATTCTGCATAAAATTTCATTTTAAAAAGTGTTCTCCTGTTATTTAAAAAAAATTTTTTTAACCATGGAATAGTCTAACTCCCTTATTTATTTTTTTAAATTTTTTTATTGAAGTATAGTTGATTTACAGTGTTGTTAATTACTGCTGTACAGCAAAGTGATTCAGTTATACATGTATGTGTATATACATTCTTTTTTAAATATGTTCTTTTCCATATGGTTTATCATAGGATATAGAATATAGTTCTCTGTGCTGTACAGTAGGACCTTGTTATTTAACCATTCTATATATAAAAGCTTACATTTGCTAACCCCACCCTCCCATTCCAACTCTCCCCCAACCCCCTTGGCAACCACCAGTCTGTTCTCTATATCCCTGATTCTGTTTCTGTTTCATAGATAGGTTCATCTGTGTCATATTTTAGATTCCACATATAAGTGATACCATATGGTATTTGTCTTTCTCTTTCTGACTTACTTCACTTAGTGTGATAATCTCTAGGTCCATCCATGTTGCTCCAAATGGCTAACTCCCTTATTTAAAGCTGAGGAAATGTTGTCATCATACCGTTTTTTTCCTTACTCTTGGTGCCTTCTATTTCTTTTAAAAGATGCCTGAGAACTTTACGCCTCCTGTTCCCATCACATCACCAATCATGAACCCCTTGGGTGACCACCAGTCACAGATGCTGCAGCAACAACCTTCAGCTCCAGTACCACTATCAAGCCAAGCTTCATTCCCACAGCCACACCTTCCAGGTGGCCAGCCCTTCCATGGCATACAGCAACCCCTCAGTCAACCAGGCATGCCTCCGTCTTTTTCAAAGCCCAATATTGAAGGTGCCCCTGGAGCTCCTATTGGAAATACCATGCAGGTAACAGTAAATCTGTGGAAGTGGGAGATGGCTTTATTTCGGTATGTTTTCTTAATGTTTTAACTTTTATGGTTATACCTTTATTATTATCTCAATTTGATTTCAATTTAGGCAACTTAAAAATAATAACTTTTTTTTAAGATTGTTCATGTATGTATATTATTTTTCAATGACAAGGCCACATACAAACTTTCCAGAAGGAGCTTATGTATTTACTAGTATATGTTAACAGTAACTTGGCAATTACAGTATTTCATTTGATCTAATCAGTAGCCGCAATTTAAGATCAGTTGAATCCATATTTGCATCCAAGGTTGCTAAGCAGAAGCTGTTTCCAAAGGTTTTTTCCTTTAAAATATAAAATAAAAATGTAATGAGTTATATATTTTCTTGTGTATGTGTAAGAGCTAATAAGAGAGCCATATCTTTAGATGGAGATATAAATTTGTGGTTGCTTTTCACATACAAACAGCTAGTTGGCAAGGCTCTAGATGATGAAAAGTCTACCATATTTCCATATAACTGACTTAGACATACAAAGATAAACATTTTGATCTGTTCATGAAAAGTAAAGAGGTTGGGTCACAGTTCAACATAAGATGAAATAAATCCTGCCCAATTATAAAACTAGCTCTTCTGTCTGTTATTGTCTTTGACTCTCTAAAGTCAAATTTGTAAAGATTATATCTCTACCACAAGAGTATGTTTTGCTGTTAAGAGATTTCTGCCTAAGGAACTTCTAAACATTAACAGTTGCATTATAAAAACAAGTGTTTTGATGGAGGTGGGAGGACCTTCTTCTTTCCACAAGAATATATAAAATTATAAAGATGCACTGTTAATTTTTATAATTACAAGTCTGTGGTGTTTGTGAAGCCATTCACTTTTGTTTAGACCTGGGTGCTCATGCTATACTCATCTGACCAGAACCTCAGTTGCCATTGAAAGGGAGAGCTTCATGGATGTGTGTGTTCAGCCAGGCCATAATATCCACCTTCCTGTCCACTTAGATGTCTCTGAGGCACCTCACACTTAACATATCCAGAATCTAATTCATAGTCTTCCTTCCAAACCTAGTCGTCTTTTGGTGTGTCCTGTTTGAATTAATGGCACCATAATCCTTCCTATTTAATCCAGCCAAAAACCTGGGCATCATCTTTATATTCTTCTTCCTTTAACCTGTTTTTCAGAGCTATCCCTAAATCTTGCTATATTACTTAAAAATCTCTCTCAAATCCCTTCTCTACATTTCCAGTCTAGTCCATGCTACCTTCATCTCCAGTCTCAAGCAGTGCAGGAGCCTCTAGTTGGTCGGCCAGCATCTACTTTCACCCATCTCTTATCTGGTCTCATCTCCTCATTGCTTAAAACGTTACAGCTTCCCATTGTTCGCAGGATAAAGACCAAAATATTTCACATTGTCTGGATTCTCTCAGCTCATACTCTTCCTTGCTGTCTCTCTCTGCTCCAGTTACCGTGACCTCCTTTCAGTCCCTTGTATCATGATCCTTCCTGTGTACACGTTCTTCTGTCTGGAATGCATTTCCTTCCCCATTTAACTGGTTAACTCCTACTTATCCTTCTGATATAATTTCCTTAAAGAGCCTTCCCCTCAGTTAAATCCCAATTATATTGTCTCTTGGTTCCAGTGATGTTAACTTAACCACAGTTGCTATTTTACATACATTTATGACATTTTAAAACTTTCTCTCTCTTCCATCACCCTGTAAACTCCCTGAGGGATGAGATCATTTCCGTATTGGCTCACCAATACTTAGCCAATACCTAATACATAATTGCTTAATGTTTTCTATGAATGAACTAATCAGTCAAAACTTTAAACACTTATACATTCCTTCTTTGTTTTCCCATCTGTACATTCAGTAAGATCATGGACTCTTCTATCCTAACCTTTGGTTTAATCTTGCAGTTTGATAATAGCCCAGTTAACACCCTCCAAGGGTAAACCAAAGAATAGAAGAATGTCAGGATAAACATGTCATGAGGAACCTAGGGGTAAGACAGGAATAAAGACACAGACCTACTAGAGCATGGACTTGAGGATATGGGGAGGGGGAAGGGTAAGCTGTGACAAAGCGAGAGAGAGGCATGGACATATATACACTACCAAACGTAAGGTAGATAGCTAGTGGGAAGCAGCCGCATAGCACAGAGAGATCAGCTCGGTGCTTTGTGACTGCCTGGAGGGGTGAGATAGGGAGGGTGGGAGGGAGGGAGACGCAAGAGGGAAGAGATATGGGAACATATGTATATGTATAACTGATTCATTTTGTTATAAAGCAGAAACTAACAACAACAAAAAAATGTTACCATAAAATGCTTTAAAAAAAAAAAAAAGGGCTTCCCTGGTGGCGCAGTGGTTGAGAGTCCGCCTGCCGATGCAGGGGACACTGGTTCATGTCCCGGTCCGGGAAGATCCCACATGCCACGGAGCGGCTGGGCCCGTGAGCCATGGCCGCTGAGGCTGCGTGTCCGGAGCCTGTGCTCTGCAACGGGAGAGGCCACAACAGTGAGAGGCCCGCGTACACCAAAAAAAAAAAAATGAGCCAACAAGCAAAGCAAGCAGCCACTCCAACCAGCCAACTTTGTAATTGCCTTGTTCTTTTTATTTTCAACTGGCACAGGTCTCCTTCCTATCAGTTATATAAAATAGTGATCAACATATGTTCCATAATTAATCAAATACTTTATATCCAATCCTATTTTTGAAAATAGAAGCTGTAGAAGGAGTACCTGTATCTTCTACTGAATATCTGATTTTTATGTTTGCTTATCCCAAGTGATTTCACATGTTAATTTTTCATTTGATTTTGAATAGCCTATCTACAAGGTTGTTGGTTTCTCTTTATCACATATTCAGGGCTTTGTGTATAGGTAGCTTCTGGTCATTTCTAGTCATTTTATGGTATTATTTATTCCAGCATGTGCAGTCTTTGCCAACAGAAAAAATTACCAAGAAACCTATTCCAGATGAACACCTCATTCTAAAGACCACATTTGAGGATCTTATTCAGCGCTGCCTCTCTTCAGCCACAGATCCTGTATGTATTTTTTATTTTGCTTAATTAAAAGAATCCCTTATGGAGCGCTTCTATAATGATTGCTTAAAGTCTTACAAGATGTATTTTGAAAGTTTATGCAAAAATTGTAAAGCTAGCACTTATATATAGTTTGCTGTACATATAAAAACACATTCAACTGCTTTTTACATATAACTTTAATCCTTAAAACAACCTCATGGTAGGTAGGTTTGTCATATTTATTAACAGAGGAGGGAATTAAGGCAAAAAGCATTTACATAATAATTAAGGCAGAGCCAGCATTCGAACCTAGTCTGGCTCCAGAATTCATGCTTTCAACCACTATGCTGCCCTGAGTCTCATCGGCAAACCTTATGCGTAGCACAAAAATACAACAGAATGGTGAAACTCAGATTTGGGGGTTCTTTCTGAGCTTACATCAAAGCTTTTAAAAGTAGATAGACAGTCTTTAACTTTGCAAAGACCTTAAAAATAGTTAAGTGCTTTAGATATTGGAGTCATATTCATAGTCAAAGTAACTGATTTTACTCAGTTTATTAGAGGATGACTGTATTGGCAACAACAAAAATTCCACAAAGCCAGTTTTGTTTTAGGTGAAATGTCACTTTCTGCCAACAAACATTGAATATGTTTATTTAGTCACTGGCCAGTTGTCTGCTTGAAAAACAGCTTCTAGAATTTGTTGTTTCATCAAACATTGAGTAGTAATATGTACAGCCTTCTGCTAGTCTTTTGGAAAGCAATTCCCTGTACTGAAAGTGTCAGGAAAGCAGAGGCAGGGGAAAGTTAACATAAACCTTAGCGCCTGGCATTCTGGGAGTGATGGAAGGACGAAGCTAGGAACAGAGAACAGGTGAAGCTGTTAAACAGGTAAGTGTACAGTGTCTCCTAGGCAGAGAGGTCCTCATCATACAAAATGGAGGAATCATAATAAAAATGTGGGAAAACTCCAGTCTTCCTTCAGGCATGAGTTAATGTAAACAGAGGTTGGGAGGACACCTCGTACATGGCCTAGCTTAATAAATTTTTGTTGAACTTCACCTCCGCTGGGTCACCATATCACCTCCCTTCTGGTTATCCAGGACCCCTGGGCAGAAGAGAAAGACAAACTGTTCCTGTCGCTAGTTGGGGAGGCAGGACTCCTGCTGGTAGCTAGGTGGGATTAACTTTGAACCCTCCACAGAAGTCCATTTTAATCAATACTTGAAATCATTTTTATAGTATGACTTTATTCTTATTTCTACTTCAGTTATGTCCAAACAGCACAAAGTAATTTTGCAGCACAACTTAGTTTGTAAGGTTATCCTCGATGGCTTCACCTCTTCTGCACTCCTCTTCAGACACACTGACATGCCCTCCTCAAACATACCAAGAATGTGTCAGCGTCCGAGACTTTGTACCTGTTGCTCCTTCTGCCTGGAATTCTTCCTCACAGAACTGCAGAGCTCTTGCTCACTTGTTCCTGGTGTCTGCTCAGATGTCCCATTAGCCATCAGGACTTTCTTACCACGTCATACTGCCAACACTGCTGACCCCCTTACCCTGTTAACTTTTCTTCATGGCACACATCACCATCTGACATACAATATATTGTTTATTTAGTATCTTTTTCCCACCCAATAGAATATGAGATCCATGAGACACAACACTGTCCCAGCATGGCATGTAGTAGTCCCTCAATAAATATTGAAAAGCAATGTCACTTTTAAGGCTGTTGCATAATGTAGATATTAAGTTAATCACAGTATAATTTTAAACCTTTACGTTTAGGATAATTTTCTCTCACTACACTTACAGTACTAGGATGAGGGTAGGAGGACTCCTTAATTTAAGAACTCATTTTAACACTTCCCTCTTAATAATCTTAAGTCACCAAAAGATAATTTTCTCCTTTTTTTTGTGTTTTAAAGGCCCAGAATAAGACAGGATTAAATGTACCAAATGTGACTGAGTGTATAAGTAGTACTTTTGAGATTCCACAGTTCACCTGTATGTTTGCCTTCTAGCTCCCATAATGTTCATTTTATTTAATTTACAGTAACTGTTAGACCTTCTTTTCTGTAGTACACTGACCCATTGCTGCCTCCAGATGGCCCCTCCTGTTGCTTGTGGATATAGTGTAGATGGACACTCACACACCTCAAGTGAGTTGCAGTCCCCGTGGAATCCAGCCAGTGCTCCATTTTGCATACTAGGAGGAAGGGTCTCAGTTTCTTGCCCTCCCTGCCTTAATAGATTACTGATCTCTGTTCTAATAATCTGTCCAAGTTCATCGGTCTTAGCTATCTCCATTTCTTTATAAAATGAAGCTCTCCAACATCATGACTGTAAGGTTTAGTGAAATGAGATAAGGCAAGTTCTTGGGATAAAAGTTATTGTTCATACATAACATACCTGTTTTTTCTCTCCTGCAGCAAACCAAGAGGAAGCTAGATGATGCCAGCAAACGTTTGGAGTTTCTATATGATAAACTTAGGGAACAGACAGTAAGTTTGTGGGGAAAAGAAGGATTTATGATAATCATTTATTCCTGGTTGCTAGTAAAATAAGTGTCTCATCAGCACTTGCATGTAATATAGTATGCGTGGGGACAAAATGATCATGACAGTTCATAGAATGGGCTTTTCTCTGTCTAAATCTTACATTTCAGTCACGGGGGATAAGGGGATAGGGCAGTGTGTGTGTGTGTGTGTGTGTGTGTGTGTGTGTGTGTGTGTGTGTGTGTGTGTGTGTGTGTGTGTGTGTGTGTGTGTGTGTGTGTGTGTGTGTGTGTGTGTGTGTGTGTGTGTGTTAAGAGGGAGAGAGAAGTGTGTGTGTTAAGAGGGAGAGAGAATTTTTAGCCTTTTTTTATAACAAAGGGCAGATATACAAACTGGCCTGTACTGGTCCTACGGTAACTGGCCTTCTATTCATTTTTATATGTCCCTTGAATTAAGAAATCAGAGAGTGGGCAGCTACTCTGTTTTCCAGAGACCAAATCTGTAATCTCTCTCATAGTCTAAGACTCTGAACCTTTTCTTTTAGAATAGCTATTACACAAAGGCAAAGCCAAAGGTAACCACAAATTGAGCAGATCAATGTGTATAACTATGAAGATGGTTGGCAGTAAGGAGTAAATGCCCTGTGTGTTCTGTTCTCTTGTCCCTCCCAACCTCTGCATTCCTTTCTAGAATTGTTTTGTTTTATTAATGAAAGCACTAGGAGAGAAAAAAAGAATTGAGACCTTTCACATTTATGCATTTTAGCATTTCTCTTCCCCATTCCCCATATCAATGCCATCAGCTAAAAATAACCATTTATCTCATGAGAGCCAAACCAGAGAAAGTTGATATAACAGTGGAAGTGGTGTGGCCCATGGACTGATCCAAAATAAAGTCTTCTCTGAAAAGTATGGACATGTATGCCAAGTAATGACATGGGGGGAAAAAAAACTAGAGGTCTTATGATTTTAAGAGATGACAGGATTATGAAAAGCAGTTAAGAACTGGCAGATTGAGTACATGGTGAGGACTGTTGCCCTCCTAATGGCAGTGGACCAGAAGTGCAAGGTTTCTATTGTCTACAAGGTTTTAGAGTAAATTGGGCCCCTACTTCGAGATGTCATGATTAAGAATCTTTAAACTCCTTCATGTACATAGGAAAAATTTTAAAAGGTGTGAGACAGTATCTAAAATAATTTAGTTATTTAAAGTAGTTAAGTTATCTAAAATAATAAGAATTAAAACTCTTAAGTGGAGAGAGACATTAACATTTCAACTTGGGGAAGGAAATCTGGCTTTTCTGTAAGGAAATACCTGGCTTGTCATACATGTATAATTCGTAAATAATTCCTTACATAAATCATTTTGTCATGGTTCCATTTTATAACTTAAGTGTTGTTTGGTTCGAGAAGCTTTCTGGAAATGCTCACCAGTTTATACATTTTTTTAATAATGTTTATTTCAAGCTCCTCTTAAATATCAGGGTTTAATGTTTATAGAGGGTCTCATGGAAAATTCTTCCTTAATTTAATTCTCTCTCTCAATTCCACCTTTATTTCAGCTTTCACCAACAATCATCAATGGTTTACACAACATCGCAAGGAGCATTGAGACTCGAAACTACTCAGAAGGATTGACCATCCATACCCACATAGTTAGCACCAGCAACTTCAGTGAGACCTCTGCTTTTATGCCAGTTCTCAAAGTTGTTCTCACCCAGGCCAATAAGCTGGGTGTCTAAAGGATGGCTTCACTCTCAGCCACTATTGCCATTTTTCCAAAGAAACATGTTTTAAAAAATGATAAGATGTGGACCAGTCCTCATTAGCATGTTTCCATAGCAGCCAGTCAAGAACATTTACATTGTTTCTGCAGATATACTCACCTTAGACCTGCTCAAAGCCCTGGTGCTTTCTTTTGTTTTAATCTTTTATTGCCTGTGATGATTTTCCTATTCTGCAAATAATGTATTTCCTGGATTACACATAGTATGCTTTCCTGAAGTATTCTGATAAAATATGGTTTTTGAAACCTCAGGTTTACTTTTTGGAAAAGGAGCCTTTGGTTATGTGTAAAGCAGAGCTGAAACTAAATTTCTTTCACGTCCTCCCTACTTCCTCCATGTCAATCAGATTAAAGTGTGTAATCCTATTTATGTGTACGTAGTCTTTTTTTTAAACAGCTACTCACAGTTTAGTTTAATCTCTGTTTTTTGTGGCTTTGGCTTCACTTTGGTCCTGAACAAATAACTAAATCTACAGGCTGCTACATAGATTTTAGCAAATATTAATGAAAAGTGGGCTCACTAGTTTTAAGTATCTATAGGAAAAGATTGAGCATTTTCATTCTGTAGGATGCATTGAACTTTTTTCTATTAATAAATGTTTTCAGTATTCTGTTTGAGTTTTAAGATTGAATTGTCTCCATTTTATATTTAGAAATCTATTCATCCATTTTTTTAAAGTTACCTATTTCTCTGAGGTTTAAGTTCAGAAAGAAAGCTTTAACTTCTGTCAGCCTCCTGAATCGACATATTTTCAGACGGTATTTTCATCAAATGATTTTATTGTAATCTGTCTTAAGAACAGTGTGGTAAACAAAAGATAATGGTCCCCATAGAATCTTGAGGAGAATTAGATACTAATAATTTTCATTGTTTAAGCAACTTTACCTAAGTGAGTTGGAAAACTAGAAGATAAAAAGTATGACTGCTGTGAAGACAGGTGCTGTTTCAAGGACTAAGTGTAGTTCATCAGGCATTTTGCAGCCTAAGTGACATAGTTTACAAGACCCTCTTAATTTCCTTTGCTGGGATTCCCTGCTCACCAAATAAAACACCTCTTTTAAAAATAAAAATAGGGACTTCCCTGGTGGCACAGGGGTTAAGAATCCGCCTGCCGTTGCAGGGGACACAGGTTTGCGCCATGGTCCGCGAAGATCCCACATGCTGCGGAGCACCTAAGCCCGTGCACCACAACTACTGAGCCTGTGCTCTACAGCCCACGAGCTGCAGCTACTGAGCCCACGTGCCACAACTACTGAAGCCCGAGTGCCTAGAGCCCATGCTCCACAACAAGAGAAGCCACCGCAGTGAGAAGCCCGGGCACTGCAACAAAGAGTAACCCCCACTGGACTCAACTAGAGAAAGCCCACGCACAACAACGAAGACCCAATGCAGACAAAACAAAAAAAGACATTAAAAAATAGAAATAGTTTTATAACTAAAAAAGGAGGACCTTGATAACATGTATGAGCATTGGAGCCTCACAAGTGGGGTGATATATCAGCTCCCCGGGATTTTGGTGGTCTGAGTCAGTCCTAGGACACACTGAAGTGGCAACTTGACCTTCTGGACCTGACCCTCGACTGTGGTGTCAGCCCAGGACCCCATCTGAACAGCAGGCTGGCCTCTAGTAATTGTTTTGATGTATTGCCCTTATAGTTAGGATTTGTGTTATGGCTGTATGGTTACCTTGACATGACAATGGCAAAACTGGCAGCGTTTTACAAAAAAACATTCCAAAAGATGAGAAACAGGAATAGGTGGCAGTGGAGCCCTGACCAACCCCAAAGATTTTACACGTATAAGTATGAAAAAACGATTTGCCACTGACATCTGAGCAGCTGTTACAAGTGGATGGAGGTAAGAAGACTTGAACCCAAAATAGAGTTTAGTCTTGAAGTATGAAGATAACAGGAGATTATGGGAAGAGAGCAGTTTGTTTTCCTGAAGAAAAGCGAACAAGGAAAGGGGTGTGAGGGAAACTGGTAGGTGGGGCTGGGTGTTGGCTGGGAGACATATCAGATCTCCGGGACGTGCTTTCTTATACTTAACCTGCTCCTCTCCTGCACTCCGCGTATGACCTTTTGGGCTGGATGGGATGGATGTACCTTAGGCCCCGTCTGAGAATCTCTTATGTGTGTGGGATGCACGGCTGATGGAGATGGTGGTTCATTCTAATAGTGTGGCAGCAGGAGAAAGTTGGAAACAACTGCTCTACATCTGACGAGAGTCCAACAAGCCTGTATATTCCTTTGGATTCAGAAAATTCCCATGTATGCTGGAGGACAGAAAGATGCAGTAGGATTCCTGGCAACCAGATGTACTCTATTTAACACCTGCCTGAAAGATAAAGGGAGGGATGGTGATTGGTTAACACTTTTCTGATAACCACATGTCTCCTGAACCAGATTTGTGTTCACCTAAGAATGACTGCAAGGCCATCTGTTGACTGCTCAGCCATGGTGGAGACTTCATTTGGAATGGACATCTACATATGCACACATACATACATACGTATGCACCCCTCTTTGTCATTCAACTGCTGCGGTGGCAGCATCCCCAAATGTCACCCCTGACAAATCTATCAGGGTGTTCAACAGATGCTGAAGATGTCACAGGCAGGTAGCATCTCCAGTTATTCAGTGAAGAAGGACTGCCTATGCATAGAAGCTCTTAACTGTTTCCTCTAATAGATAAATGCTCCAAATCTTTTAACCAAACTAAATTACAAAGAAAAAGTGCTCAAATTAGCTCTATAGTTCCACTTTTCCTGGCACACTGGTTTTATATACATTTCTGTAGCATCTGCTCTGCTCAGGGCTTTGGTGACCATACCATTCACTCAGGCTCAGGTTGAGTAGTGCACCTACGAGCTGACTGGGGTCAGACTGTGCCATTCCTAAATTTCCAGCTGTTTGCTTTCTCTCCCCTCTGGGAGATACGGAATGTGTGGGTTTTAGGGTGTTGGGACAGACCTTGAAAAAACTAACAAAATCAAACAAAAGGAAATAGACTTTGGTTTAACTGTGGTGCATGTTTTTTACACTCTGGATTAATGTTTCCAGAGACCTGCTAAAGTATTTATTTGGCAAACAATGTTAGTCACCTAGAATAACTTTGTATAAACATCATTACTCAGTAATGTCTGAGATCATTTTTTTAGTGGAGCTGCACACCCTGTTGATTTTTTTAGTCCATTTCTTTTTTTTTTTAATAGGTTTATTTATTTTTGGCTGCGTTGGGTCTTCGTTGCTGCGCACGGGCTTTCTCTAGTTGCGGCAAGCAGGGGCTACTCTTTGTTGTGGTGCGTGGACTTCTCGTTGCAGAGCACGGGCTCTAGGCACGCGGGCTTCAGTAGTTGTGGCTCAGTAGTTGTGGTGCATGGGCTTAGTTGCTCTGTGGCATGTGGGATCTTCGCGGACCAGGGCTCAAACCTGTGTCCCCTGCATTAGCATGTGGATTCTTTTTTTTTTTTTTTTTTTTTGAGTAGCTCTTTATTGGAGTATAATTGCTACACAATACTGTGTTAGTTTCTGTTGCACAACAAGGAGAATCAGCCATATGCATACACACGTCCCCATATGCCCTCACTCTTGAGCCTCCCTCCCACCCTCCCTATCCCACCCATCTAGGTCATCACAAAGCACTGAGCTGATCTCCCTGTGCTATGCTGCTGCTTCCCACCAGCTATCTAGTTTACATTTGGTAGTGTAATATATGTCTCTCACTTCACCCCAGCTTCGCCCTCCCACCCCATGTCAAGTCCATTTTATATGTCTGCCTTTTTATTCCTGCCCTGCAAGTAGGTTCATCAGTACCTTTTTTTTTTTTCCGATTCCATGTATATGTGTTAGCATATGGTATTTCTTTTTTTCTTTCTGACTTACTTCACTCTGTATGACAGACTCTAGGTCCATCCACCTCACTACAAATAACTCAATTTCATATCTTTTTATGGCTGAGTAATATTCCATTGTATATATGTGCCACATCTTCTTTATCCATTCATCTGTCGATGGACACTTAGGTTGCTTCCATGTCCTGGCTATTGTAAATAGAGCTGCAATGATCATTGTGGTACATGACTCTTTTTTTTTTTTTTTAACATCTTTATTGGGGTATAATTGCTTTACAATTGTGTGTTAGTTTCTGCTTTATAACAAAGTGAATCAGTTATACATATACATATGTTCCCATATCTCTTCCCTCTTGTGTCTCCCTCCCTCCCACCCTCCCTATCCCACCCCTCCAGGTAGTACGTGACTCTTTTTGAATTATGGTTTTCTCAGGGTATATGCCCAGTAGTGGGATTGCTGAGTCGTATGGTAGTTCTATTTTTAGTTTTTTAAGGAACCTCCATACTGTTCTCCATAGAAGCTGTATCAATTTACATTCCCACCAACAGTGCAAGAGTCTTCCCTTTTCTCCACACCCCTCCAGCATTTATTGTTTCTAGATTTTTTGATGATGGCCATTCTGACCAGTGTGAGGTGATATCTCACTGTGGTTTTGATTTGCATTTCTCTAATAATTAGTGATGTTGAGCATCTTTTCATGTACCTCTTGGCCATCTGTATGTCTTCCTTGGAGAAATGTCTATTTAGGTCTTCCACCCATTTTTTAACTGGATTGTTTGGTTTTTTTTGATATTGAGCTCCATGAGTTGTTTGTATATTTTGGAGATTAATCCTGTTGTTTCATTTGCAAATATTTTCTCCCATTCTGAGGGTTGTCTTTTTGTCTTGTTTATGGTTTCCTTTGCTGTGCAAGTTTTTAAGTTTAATTAAGTCAACTATACTCCAATGTAAAATAAAAATTAAAAAAAATAAAGAATTTCTACGTGTAAAAAAAAAAGCTACTAGAGAGCCTGCTCTATCCAAGTTGCTATAATTACATGTTCACGAGGGACAGTGAAGCAGACCACCTATCTGAGAGTCAAAGAGCTGGGTTCTAGTGTCTTCTCTGCCACTTACTGTTGGTCAAACCACCCCATTTCCTTTTGCCTCCATTTCTCACCTATAAAATGAGGGGGTAGGACTAGATGATCTCTAATTTCACTTACAGCTCTGGAAGTCTATGGCCCATCTACCTGTCCCACGGTGTCTCTGTATGTTACCTACAAGTCTTCAGAAGGAACCAAAAACAATTTTGGGATAGTACCAAAGCTTTGAAGAAAGATAACAGCAACAACTCAAGCCTATTTATATTTGGATACCTTTTTTCTTCTCATACAGTTGATTGATTTTTCTGAAGAACAATCAATGCAGTGCTTTCCTTGGTTGGAAATGAATAGGCGGGCATTTAAGAAATAAGTTTCTAATTTGAGGACTTGGGACAGATGTATTCGCTTGGCCTTGAGGTCCTTAAGTAGTGAGTCCCCCTCAGCAATGATAAATATTTCCATGAAATTAACCTTTTTACACACGCGTTTCCCACATCAAGAATATGCTAAGCCTTCCCTGGTGGCGCGGTGGTTAATCTGCCTGCCAATTCAGGGGACATGGGATCGAGCCCTGGTCCGGGAAGATCCCACATGCCGTGGAGCAACTAAGCCCGCGCGCCACAACTACTGAGCCTGTGCACCTAGAGTCCGTGCTCTGCAACAAGAGAAGCCACTGCAATGAGAAGCCCGTGCACCACAATTAAGAGAAGCCCCTGCTCACTGCAACTAGAGAAAGCCCATGCACAGCAACGAAGACCCAACGCAGCCAAAAATTAATTAATTTTAAAAAAAGAATATGCTATATTTGATTACATAGGACACTCAACAATGAATGAGTTTTCCCTGCAAATCTGGGTCACCCTTTTGACATTCCTGAACGCTATTGACAAATACCCTCTCCCAGCTAGAGAACCACAGGGCCTTTGCTTTAAGAGCAGCCCGTGGTAACGGACACAGCAAGAAGAGAAAGAGGTCACTGAAACAGTGACAGCAGCTAATGTTGAGAAGTAAATAAGAGCTTCTCTATGTTCATCTGCCCTAGGAAACCAAAATAACTATCCTAAAAGAAAACGGGGTGGGTGTTGTCGGAGGACAGGGACTGGAGAGCGGGAAGAGATGTGGGTGAAAACCTCATCAGCACTGTCTTTCTTCTGCCACAACAATAGGGATTGTTGATTCAGAGAGCTGGGATTTGGGAGCAGGGAGAGAGAGTGGGGAGGAGTGTGGACCTTGTTTTGGTTTGTGGACCTCGTTTCTAGGCAGCTGTTGGTCAAAGGGGGATGTGGTATAGGTACTGACAAATGTTCACGTTTCATGGCTGGGTCATAAAAAGGAGTGGCTCCTCCGTAGCACTGGTTAGCGTCTGTGCATGCACTCCCTGTAGTGATTATTTGATCCCTCTCTGCCTCCCTACCGGGCTGTGAGTTCCAGGAGCACAGCCGTGCACTCCTCTGTCCGTGGAGCTGAGCTCGGTGCTTCTAGAGGAGGCTAAATCAATAGATGCTTAAGGAAGGACTCTTAATTGATTCAAACTGAAGATAACTTGGAAAGATGCAGGGGGCAGCATGTCACTGACAGGTGGTATCAGAGTCAGGTTTGGCTTGGGTTTTTCAGTAAGTAGACCCTCTCTTGTCTATGAATTAGGAAGTAGGGTCTTCAGATCTGGCTATTTCCAGTGCCCATCTTCCTGCTGCCAAATTGGAGCACTCTATGAAGAGTGGTCAGGAAATGGGGGGGAAGAATCTTAAGCAGTAAGGCTGGGGTTTTGTTAAAAGAAAACCCCTTCCTCTCTTCACATCCAAAGCAATAGAAGCATTCCTTTCAGAGGAACAGCTTCCCCTCATCCACTGCTATAAAATCTTAATGGGGAAAATGTTCCAATCCATTTAGTACAGAAGCAGGGATGACAACTCTCCTGTGATCGAAGGAAGCTGAGAAGACTAATTTTCTACTATGCCGTGGCGTTGCTGTATCTCAAAACCGATCCTCCCATAGTCTTGGAGGCTAACTTCCCAACTTTATGCTCCCCTGAAATCACTCTAATCTAAAGCCTATGAGTGGTTTTCTTACTCTGGGAGCAGAAAGAGGTTTACATTTGAAATTGCTGTCATCCATTTGCTGCCATTCCATGCATCTCATCCAAGAGGCAACCCCCTGACCTTTAATCCACAAGAGCTGCAGAGCTCATTCCTTCCTGAGCCAAAGGAGTTGCCTTAAATGATTACCTCTGATAAAGTAGAGCAGGAGATTTTATTTTATTTCATAGTTCCCTTCAGAGCAAACGAATCCTGGTGCAGCCAGAATTCCTTCCTTCAAGGTCTGAATCCCTCCAGCCCAACCAGGGATGAGTCTCTTCCCAAGTCTGGGGTCCCCAGAAGCATCCTGGTGTCCTGGCCAGGCAGGTTTCATAACTGCATGGAGTCTATCTCTCTGGTATGATTAAAAACCGATGAAATACCAACATTATTCAGCACATAAGTAGGTATTAGACATCGTCCTGAGCTCTCTTCCTGTGAGGTAAGGGGTATCTCCATTTAGCACAAGAAAAAAACGAAGTTAGATTATTAGGTAAATTGCACAGAGAGTATTCCCAGCGTGGAGCTGTCTTAATTCTTACGTTATGTAGGATGAAATTGAAGATCTAAGAGACTGTCATGGTCCTCAAATCACAGAGTACTCAGACTTGCTAATTCAGAGTGGTGCAGCCAAACTCAAACCCAGGTTTTCAAATGCCAAACCTGGATCATTTTCACAACACTGTAGATCCTGTAGCCAAAATCTAAATTTCCTTAAGAAAACCATAAGCATGAAAATCACTGTAAATCTCTTACTTCAAGAATGGATCTTCGCAAAAAATAAATAAATAAATAAAAGAATGGATCTTTTCTTTCTCTTTCCTTCCTCCCCAGAGCTTGCATTTTCTCCACAAACTCCTTTTTTTTTTAATTTAATTAATTTATTTACTTATTTATTTGGCTGTGCCGGGTCTTAGTTGCAGCATGCAGGACCTAGTTCCCTGACCAGGGATTGAATCAGGGCCCCCTGCATTGGGAGTGCGGAGTCTTAACACCACTGGACCACCAGGGAAGTCCCTCCACAAACATTTCTTACACAATTTTTAAAAATCTTATATTAACGCTTTAGCTAGATACTTTGCCAGGCTCACTCCCATCTCTGAGACTTCTCTGGCACAGTGTTCCAACTGGGAGTTGCTACCAGGTCATTCTATCTTTCAGGGCCTTGTTTGCTGCCACCATCTCCATGAAGCCCTCCTGACCACACCAGCCCACACACCTCAGAAGCAAGTCTCACACACAGCTTTTTTTTTTTTTTTTTTTTCTGCGGTACGTGGGCCTCTTACTGCTGTGGCCTCTCCCATTGCGGAGCACAGCCTCCAGACGCACAGGCTCAGCGGCCATGGCTTACGGGCCCAGCCGCTCCGCGGCACGCGGGATCCTCCCGGACCAGGGCACGAACGCGCGTCCCCTGCATCGGCAGGTGGACTCCCAACCACTGCGCCACCAGGGAAGCCCTCACACACAGCTTTTATAGGTAGTGTTGCCATCCAACATTTTCATCTTCTGTCTCTTTCTCTCCCTACCTGAAGCAACTTCTACTCCGAGGCACATACTATTGTCCAGAACCTAGGCATTTTGGCTATGATGGTTTTCTCCCAGTACATCTCAGAGCTGCCCTTTTGTAGTTTGTGTCTGTAAACTTGTAACTGTTCATTGACATTCGAGAACTGTTACCTGTCCTTGTTTAGGAAGCCTCCCCACAGCCCTTGGACACCTGGCTCACAATCTTCTCCAGCTAAACCCATAGGCCTCGGCTGTGGGATTTCAGTCTTCTGTGGAGGTGCTGTCCAGATACCTCAGCGTCCTCAGCTCCAGCGACCGCCACCTCCTATATAACCCTGTGGCCTCACCTTGGAGTTTATCATTGGAAACTCTTCGACCACTATAGGTCCTAAATTCCGAATCCCACTCTTAGTGCACAGTGGCCATTGCTTCCTTTATTCTCATTCCCTGACAGATAGAAATCTACCCTTCAACTTCCTCAAAACCTCGATGCCTTTGCTTCCTCCACTACCTGTGAGTCCTTAGCTTCCTTCTGATCACATTTCCTCCCCCTTTCCCCAGCCTGGACTCCTCACAAACTTCTGTCTCACCAGCACCTCAGTTACCTGGCTCTCTCTCCCATCAAGCCCCCATCCCCACTTCAATCTGGAGATCCCAGCCAACTGCTGAGTGAGGCTGTGTCAACATGACTGTGCAGACTGGCGCCTTACGAGCCTGTGGCTTCCATTCTTACTTGGACCCTTAATTTGGCTCTACAACCTTTTAGGGGTCCTGGTCAGCTTCCTCTCTCATTCTGCTCAACAGCTCCTGGAATCTTTCATCACTTTTCCCCAGCTTTCTACCAAATTCCCACTCTGCTTACCTAGCAGGTGATTTGACCTTCCCTTCAGAGCAAACCAGCCATCACAGCACCCTGCCTCACTTTACTGGCTCACTCTGCAAGCTAAATCCGCCCTCATCCTCATTTCCTTCCAGTGTCAAGAAAAAGCTGTCCCTCTCTTCAAAGTGAAGCCAACCATCTGATCACCTGATCCCATCCTGTCTAACCCTGAACCCTAGGAAAATAGTTCCATCAAGCATCCTCTTTCTTATATTTTTGACCTTTGACCTTTCATTATCATTCCCTAACCCAATAGATATATTCAGATTCCTCAGAAACACACTCAACTTCACCTCTCTGTCCTTCGCCTCTTCATTGCCAAGCTTCTTGAAAATTAATGTACATAGGTATGCCGTGCTTGTCTCCTCCTGCTTATTCTTTTTTTTTTTTTGCCGAGCCCCGCAGCATGTTAGATCTTAGTTTCCCAACCATGGTTCTAACCTGACCCCCCTGCATTGGAAGTGCAGGGTTAACCACTGGACCACCAAGGAAGTCCCCTTCCTCCTCCTTATTCTTTTTTTTTTTTTTTTTTTATTTTGCGGTACGCGGGCCTCTCACTGTTGTGGTCTCTCCCGTTTCGGAGCATAGGCTCCGGACGCGCAGGCTCAGCGGCCATGGCTCATGGGCCCAGCCGCTCTGCGGCATGTGGGATCTTCCTGGACCGGGGCACGAACCCGCATCCCCTGCATCGGTAGGCGGACTCTCAACCACTGCGCCACCAGGGAAGCCCTCCTTCTTATTCTTAAACACAACTCTGTGTAAGGTCTGTTCCCACCACTCAATGAAAAGGCCTTGGCAAAGGTCAGCGATGACCTCTGTACGAGGTGGTCTCTTCATTCCCATCCTCCCCAGCCTTTCTGTAGTATTCAAGGTTGCTCCCCCACACTCTGCTGCTTCTTCCCCATCTCTCATCAGTCCTTCTTTGTCCACACCACTGGCTTCTCTTTCTTTGATATTCTCACAAATAGCAGTTCACTAGATGGCTGTCCTGAGTCCTTTTCTTACCTTCCCTGGGCAACTGCTTCCACTGCCATGGATTTTACTAAATTGAACTACCACTAAGTTACTCTCTCCAGCCTAGACCTTTGCTGGGCTCCAGGCCTATATGTATATTTAACAAATGTTGAATATACTGAATATTTCTTCAGTTCCTTCTCAAAAATGATGATCCATGTGATGATGGTCATGATGACTAATATTTATGGATTCCTTACTACATGCCAGACACTGTTCTAAACTTTAGTCACCATAGAAATACCGTACGGGAGGTATTATTATCCCCATTTCACAAAAATGGTAATAAACACAGTACGATTTAGTATCTCAGTAAGTGACATTGTTTTTCACCTGAATATCCAACCCAGAGACCCAAAAAGAATCCTGTACTTTTAATTTCTCCTCCTTCATTTTCAGTCAAGCATCAAATCCTGTTGGTTCTTCTATTTGAGTTCCTCTGGCTTTATCTTCTCCTCTCTAACACATCTTTTCCAGAATCTGTACCTTTGTCTTACTTGATCATCTTATTATGCTGCATAAAGCCAGTCAGTGACTCCCCTCACATGGCTACTTCTGCTGGGCATGAAAGGCACCCACCTACCTTCATGGGCTGCCCACTGCATGACATTTCATCTTCATCTCCCACCATTTCTCTACTTTCACTTCGGATATTCCAGACATCTCTCTAAGCGACAAATGAAAAAGCTTTTGCTCACACTATTTTCTCTGCCTAGGTTGCCCTCCTCCATTTCTTTGTCTAGTAAACTACTCATCCTTCAAAACTGTGCTCTCTAATATGTAGCCAGTAGCCACATGAGGCTAACCTGAATTAAGATGTGCTGTGCTGTAAGTATAAACACTGGATTTTGAAGACAGTGTGTGAAAAAAAGTATAAATGTCCCAGTAATTTTACATTGATTACCTATTGAAAAGATAATATTTTGGATATATTGGGTTAAGTAAAATATTATTAAAATTTATTGTTTCTTTCTATGTGGCTATTAGAAAATTTAAATTTACACAAGTGGCTTGAATTCGTGGCATGCATTATATTTCTATTAGACAGTACTTCTTCAAAATCCTTACCCTGTAAACTTAACTGAAGAGGCAAAAGACTTGTACACTGAAAACTACAAAATGATGCTAAGAGAAATTAAAGAAGGCACAAATAAATGGAAAAACATTCCATGTTCATGGACTGGAGAATTAATACTGTTAAGATGTCAATACTAACCAAAGTGATCTCCAGATTTAATGCAATCCTTATAAAAATCTCAGTGACATTTTTTGCAGAAACAGAAAAAAAACCATCCTAAAATTCACACGGAATTTCACTGGACCCTAAATAACTATAATAATCTTGACAAAGAAGAACAAAGTTGGTGGTCTCATACTTCTTGGTTTCAAAACTTATTACAAGGCAACAGTAATCAAAACAATGTGGTACTGGCAAAAAGACAGACATATAGACCAATGGAATAAAATAGAAAGTCCAGAAATAAACCCTCAAGTATATGGTCAAATGATCTTCAGCGAGGATGCCAAAACCTTTCAATGGGGAAAGGAGAGTCTTTTCAACAAATAGTGTTTAAAAAACTGGTATCCACGTGCAAAAGAATGACATGGACCCTTACCATACACCATATACAAAAGTTAACTCAAAATGGATCAAAGACCTAAACATAAAAAGTAAAAACTATAAAACTCTTAGAAGAAAACACAGGGAGAGAGCTTCATTGAATTTGGCAATGATTTCTTGAATATGACACCAAAAGCACAGGGAACAAAAGTAAAAATAGATAAATTGGACTACATCAATATTTAAAACTTCTAAACATCAAAAACACAACAGTAAAAAGGCAAACTATGGAATGGGAGAAAGTATTTGCAAACCATTTATCTAACAAGGGGTTAAGATCCAGAATATATAAAGAACTCCTGCAACTCAACAACAGAAAACCAAGCAACATCTAATTTAAAAATGGGCAAAGACTAGAATAGACATTTCTCCAAAGATGACATGAAAAGCTGCTCAACATCGCTAATCAAAAACCACAACGAGATATCACCTCACACCCATTAGGATGGCTGTAATCGAAAAAAATAAAAAAACAGAATATAACAAGTGTTAGTGAAGATGTGGAGAAATTGGAATTCTTGTGCACCGTTGGTGGGAATGTAAAATGCTGCAGCTGCTATGGGAAACAGTATAGAAGTTCCACAAAAAAATTAAATATAGAATTACCATAAAATCCAGCAGTCCTACTTCTAGGTATATATCCAAAACAATTGAAAGCAGGTATAGCAGTACATCCATGTTCATAGCAGCATTATTCACAATAGCCAAAAGGTGGAAGTAACCCGAGTGTCCATTGATGGATGAGTGGATAAGCAAAATGTAGTGTGTGTGTGCGTGTGTGTATGTGTGTGTGTGTGTAGAGAGAGAGGTATATTATTTGGCCTCAAACAGGAAGGAAATTCTGACACATGCTACAATATAGATGAAACTTGAAGACATTACGCTAAGTGATGAAAGCCAGTCAGAAAAAGGCAAATACTATATTATGAGATATCCAGAGTAGTCAAATGCATAGAAACAGTAAGTACAACATGGCGGATGCCAGGGAGTAGGGAGACAGAGAAATGGAGAGTTGTTTGATGTGTATAGATTTTCAGCTTTGTAGGGTGAAAAAGTTCTGGAGATTGGTTACATATCCATGTGAATATATTTAACACTATTGAAGTGAACACTTAAAAATGATTAAGATGGTAATTGTTATGTGTATTTTACCACAATTTAAACTTTTTAAAAATCAAGTCCCAAAAAAAAGAAAAAAAAAAAACCCTTACCCAGATATCACCTGCCTCCTCCCCTCTAGTGTGAATTAACTACTCCTTCGTGCCTCCGCTTAATTCCTGCACATACCTCTAATAGGGTCTTATCACATTTTCGGTAATTCTTTGTTTGACAGGATAAGGGTTACTGTCCCATGAGTGAGTTGAATACCCATCCACTTCTAGGGTCTTGACCAGAAGCTAAGAAAATATACTAGGGTCTTTAGTAAGATGGAGAAAAGAGACAGTAGCCCTGACTGCATAATATGCTACAGGGGATATTCAAGAGTATACCTTGTATGTGTAAAGGTGTCACCCTGAGGCTAGATCTGGAGGGGCTAATGTCCTTCAGCCATCCTTCTGGAAGCAGCATCGGAAAGGCCTGAGGAGCATGTCCTCCCACCTCCAACAGATGAAAACATCCCCTTCTCTATCATGAGTCCAACCAATTGAAATGATTGGCCACCCCCAGTCTGACCTGTTGGCAGGAAGAGAGGAAGATATTCATTTAAAATAGAGCCAAGATAAAGTAGCTTATGTAACAGATAAGGTACTCTGGGGCCACATAAAGGACTATTTTGCTGCCTCCCCTGAACGCTTTGCATGTACACTTGATGCCTAACAAGAATTTTTTTTTTTTCTGATAACGGACTGGACCTTCCTGTCCTTCCCAGTTCATAGCCAAGAGGTAACATTTGTTTGATCTTTCATCCCTCCTAGATGAGGAGCTCCTTCAGGGCATGGACCACACCTTATTCGTCCTCGTATCCCCAGTGTGCACCAGTGCTGGCACATAGCAGGACTGGTGCACACTGCCTGCCCAACAAATGACTGAATGGTTAGCGTGAGGGTGCGGTGGGTCATTACAATAACCCAGAGAGAGGCTTTTGACAGAACAACTACTCCACCCCTAGAGAAAGGACAGTCTGAATAGAGAACCACAGGGAATATGTGGGTCTGGTGGCTGTGGGGAGCAGAGGGAACATGAGAAGAAAAAGTGGTTCGTTCTAAAGCCAAGGTTGAGCAGGCTGATGAGGTTTATGCCCTTAAGTCTCATGTTCTGTTGTCTCACTGGTCTAACGACAGGGCCGACGTTTATCTGGTGGCCGGGCAAGTGTCCCTTCATTCTATAATTTCAGCTCCAACTGAAGCAACACCATAACACTGGCTCAGTGGCCACCATTCCACAAGCCACATACGTTGCTTCAGTTTTAAATTAGGTATTGTTTTTTCTGGCTGATTGGGCTGATTCTGGTCTGCTAACAATGAGATGCTCATGTATGGCCCTTTCATGTAGTCAATTCTTGGTAATTTTTTCCCCTCTCCTGTAATGCTGGAAAGGATTCCTAACAACAGTTGATCCAAAAATCAGCTTTCTTTGTCAACATAATGGTATCCTTTCAAACTCACATTTATAGACTTTGCAAGCTGGAAAGAAGAATAAAGCTTAGTTCCTGGTGAGGAAATTTGTCCCCAGAGGACTGAGTTGGGTCACAGTGAATTAGAAGTAGAATGCAGAGCCCCTAGCTTCCATTCCTTTGCTTCTGCTATCCGCCGCAGGTGCAGCCACAGCTGCTTGGGACGTGGCCAGCTCGCCCTCCTCTGGGCTTCTGTACGATCAGGGCTCCCTCTGGATAGTTCTAAATTATCCGCGTTGGGAGGGGAGGAATGAGCAGACACGATTCTTCTGAGGTTAAGTTTCCTTGGAACGTTCCAGGTGATGTTTTTCTAAAGCTCCATCTCAACGGTGCTGACTTGGAGGCTTAGGAGACAGTGCAGAAACGCACTGGTTAGCAGAGAATTTGCCACAAACAGTTGCGTGGCTGATGAGCCGCGCAGTGGCAGCGCACTACTGTATACTAACAGCCCCCAAATCATTTATTCATCATCTAATAGGCATTATTTGAGCACCTACTTTGTGTCTGGCTGCAACCTGTCCAATAAGGAGTTGAGAGGCTCGGGGCTTTGTGACCACCTAGAGGGGTGGGTTAGGGAGGGTGGGAGGGAGAGGCAAGAGGGAGGGGATATGGGGATATATGTATACGTATAGCTGATTCACTTTGTTATACAACAGAAACTGAAACACCACCTTATAAAGCTATTATACTCCAATAAAGGTGTTTTATTAAAAAAAAAAAAAGTTGAGCGGCTGCCTGCAACCCCCCACAGGACCAAGGAGCCATAGAAACCGGGAGACACAGGGACTTGTGATTCTCAACTCAGATTTGGCCTTAACTTGTGTTGCGACCTGGGGCAAGTATTGTAAATCCTCCAGCCCGTAGCTTCAAAGCAAAAAGAAGTCTTTTCAAAAGGGAAGGGTATTTCTGGGAACCGTATAAACACACAACAGCTGCAGAAGTGCTGTGAGCCCCTCTGCAGGCTCCCTGACCTGGGAGCCACAGCTCACCCACCCGCGGGCGGAGGCTGCCCACTGCCTGCCGACCAGGATGCCCCGTCCGGCCCCGGGGAGCCCGGGCAGCGGAGGCCCAGGAGGCGCCTTTCTCTTTAAGAGCCCCACAGGCGATCCTGATTGGCTGTAGCTATGCAGGTCTTTCTTCCCAGCTCCCTCGGAGCGCTCCCTCCTCCGCCGCTTTCTCGGCTCTTTCCACACCCCCTCCCCCCACCCCGCTGCGTCCCCTCCAGACCCTGACGCTCGCCTCCTGTTCCTCGCCGCAGAGTTCAGCCCCGGCAGCGGTAAGGGTGACTCGCCAGCAACAGATGCCGGGCGCCAAGATTTGCATCCTTAAGCCACGCTGAACGCCAGGAAGAAAAGAGAAGGAAGCAGAGAAGCGTCGGGAAGGCGGGGACGGGAGGTGCGGAAATCCCCTCCTAAAAGGCAGAAGCCGTCGCCCGCCCCGGAGAGCGCCGCGCCGGCTGATCGCCAGCTTGCTGCCGCTGCCACGAGCGCCCGCCTCTCCCCAGCCATGCCAGGCCCGGCCGCCGGCGAGGGGAAGGTCCCCTTCCGCAACGCCAAGGAGGAAATCCGTGTGGGCTTCGGGGTCCAGGGCTCGGAGGGCGGCGGCGGCGGCCGGGAGAAGCCCGGCGCGCGCGGGCAGCGGCAGGACATCGTCTGGAGGAACGTCTTCCTGATGAGCCTGCTCCACTTGGGGGCCGTGTACTCCCTGGTGCTCATCCCCAAAGCCCAGCCGCTCACTCTGCTCTGGGGTAAGTTTCGCCGGCGCCCCCTGCGCCCCGGGCACCGAGGCGAGGCGGCGCCTGGTCGCGCGGGGTCGCGGGTCGCCACTGGCTTCGGGCGGTGCGGAGCCCCCCTCCGCTCTCCGCTCGCCTCCCCACCACGCGCCCCGGTCCCCCGGCCTGCAGTCGTCCGGCCTTTGGGACAGGCAGGTATTTCTGTGATGGTATTTTCAACTTCTGCCTCCCCCGCTGTCAGCTTGAGTAGGCGCCTTTGGCGGCGCCTGGATGGACTCGGGGTCCTTCGGCGCCACCGCTGTGCGCAGAGGCACACCGGCTGAACCCGGGTACCAGGGCGGGGAGACCGATGGGATGATTGTGTCGCCCAGGCGGGTCCCAGGGGCACTCCTTTCTGCGCCCTTCGGCTTCTCAGTCTCCTCTGTGGGCCACGGACCTTGGGGCCGAGTTGAGGACGAGAAAGGGACTTGGAGCGGGGGTGGAGAGACCCGGCACCGGATCAGTCTTGATGTTCGCGCAGGAGATGGAAGACACCAGTTCCCTTCCTGCCCCTGCAAGGCCCCCATCCCTGCCCCCTCCGTGATCTTTTGTGCCCAGTTGCACTTCTATGGTCCCAGAAGTTTCTCGGCGAGCACACCAACCCCGCGGTGAGAGCGCTCTGCCCCCGGCACAAAGCTCAGACCATGGCCGAGCAGATCCCCTCCGGGACCTATCCCTTCTGACCAGTGCCTGTCTGTCACCGCACCTGTAGCTCTCCCTCTCGCCACCCTCTTTCCTAGCACCCCCAACCCTGCCGGCATGGGAGGGAGCCCAGGACCACCCCCTCCAATCCCCCCCACCTCCCGGGGCCCGGGGGCCGAGTGCCTGCCCTACGTGACTCCGGTGGCTGACCTCAGAACCACTTCCAACACCCCCTGCCCCAGCAACTGGTTTTGGCCTCAGTCCCTGCAGTGGCCACGTTAGCCGAGACAAAAGGCGCTGGCCTTGATATCCTGGGCTGAGAATTGGACGAGGTGATCCAAGAAGCCCTTTCAGCTCTCCTTTCCGAGGTCGCCAAGGAACGGGGGCAGGAGAAACACAACCTACTTTTATTCCCAGAGGGGAAGAGGAAGGAAGAAAATAAGAAAACCTTTTTCTGCAAGGTGTCTTATTTAGCATAGTGCCAGCTCCAAATGCCTGGGTTCATAATGGGGCCACTCGGTTCCAGGCTTTCCCCTGAAACTCTGCAGTCCCAGCTCTTGGAAGCAAACTCTTCCAGAAGATGGGTGCCTCTTAGGGGAGTGTGGCTGAGCAGAGCTGAGGAATGATGAGAGGGGCGGGGCGTCTTTGGGAATCTGTGAAGACTCCCAGAGCCCCCTAAGCTTTGGGTAACCTCCCTGCTCAGCCCTCCCCTGCTCAGTATACCTCTTCAATTCAGTGTCCTTTTCACCATCTTCTTTGCTGTTATGTGTTGGTTTCATTCTCCCTGTCTTCTTCCTTTACCTCCAGATGACTAGATTGTGAGATGCTCAGTCATTGCTTCATGGACACACTCCCCCCACCTGCCAACCAAAACCCTTATTGCCCTGGATCCTCCAGGGAGCTTCTCCCTCTCCACCCCACTCCTCCCTGCAGGGGCAGGACTGTGCCTTTGGACTTCAGAGCTCACCTGCCTCCAGGGGATTGGGGCTTAGCTTTAATAGCTGCAGGGAGAAGTGAGCACTTAAAATATTGTCTTAGGGGCTTCCCTGGTGGCGCAGTGGTTGAGAGTCTGCCTGCCGATGCAGGGGACACGGGTTCGTGCCCTGGTCCGGGAAGATCCCACATGCCGCGGAGTGGCTGGGCCCGTGAGCCATGGCTGCTGAGCCTGCGCGTCTGGAGCCTGTGCTCCGCAACGGGAGAGGCCACAACAGTGAGAGGCCCGCGTACCACAAAAAAAAAAATATATATATATATATTGTCTTACATTCCTGGAGCTCCACAGACCCACAGGCTCCATCCCTTACAGCCACCCACCCGCTGGTTCTGGCATCCCACCAGGAGCCACAAGGACAAGGCCTCCTCTCCAGGTTTGCCACTCACCTCTGCCCTTTCCAGGCCACTCACTGTGGTGGAGACAGAATCTTTCTTCTGAAAGACCTTGGCCAGAAGACACCGTCCTCGGCCTCAAACTCCTCCAGCTTCCCCGGAGAAGTCAACACACTGCAGGATTCTGGGTTCCCCTTTGTGGGTGATGTTGCCAAGCCCATCCTGTGCCTTCCTGCATAGTCTTATGCCTTAGCTACTTTTCATCAGTTCCATTCCCTGAATCTTGATTCACTCCCTACCTGGGTTTCATTGCTCCCCCGCTCCAAAAAAACCCAAACAAACAAACAGAAAAAGAGCCGACAGTGGTGGATATTGTAGTTTCAAGATTCAAACTTATGACTTAGAAACATTCCAAGTAAGTGAATGTTATCTGATGGATATCTTGTGAGAGAAGAAGTGAGGGAGAGAGACAGCTAAGATCAGTGTGCTGATGGCTAGAATCTTTAGGGAGACTGTTGATCAGGGTTATTTTCATTGAAAGCCCTGGTGCCTTGAGCTACAAGTTTCTCCCCACTGGATGCCCTTTTCATCATCTCTCCCACTGGCTCTGTCTAGTGTTAGGACCGAGTTCATGCACCAGTGGGCTGTTCATCCACTTCAGGGACCTGAGTTGTCAAGGCAGTAGGCTTAACTAGCCCATCTATTATTGCTTGCCACCCTCCACCCCAGGTATGGTTGCCCTGGAAACAGAAGGCATCCATGCAGAGCACCCAGCCAGAGGATGTTTTAGGTGTTCAGTTGTGCGAAGAGTAATTTGAGTGGCAGTAAAATGTCATCCATGAAAGATCCCATCAAGTTGTTCAGTCCAGACCTCCTCCACTGCCTCGCTCCCCACCCTTTTATGACTCTCCTTGGGCCCAGAGCAAGTTGTTTTCTCTTCTTATCCTTGTAGTTTTCTGAGTGGGCAGGCTGTCAGAACGGAATGCTCTTGGTGCCCACAGGTCCTGAGGGATGAGTTCATGACTTTTGAGGACAGAACACGACCTCCAGCTGGAGGAAAAATCTTCACCTGAAGCCTTGAGCTCAAAAAATGCCTGCTTTGAGGGTTTTTGGCCAAAGGGGCAGTTGTTCATGCCCTGAATCCCAGGATGAGCAGAATAGGGGAGTGAGAGGCAGCAGTTGTGATGTCGAGGTCAAAGTCCTGTGCTCCTTCCCAGCAGCTTTGCCCTGTCTCCAGGCATTCTGGCCATTGGTTTCCAAAAACATGAGGGACTTTTCTGGTTTCCCTTGAAATGTCATCCGAATCCCCTAAATATGCCTTGGTGACATCATGACAATTTCAGTGACAGTATCAGCATGCAAAACAGTAATATGCCCTGCTCCCTTCCATCTTGCCCCAGGGCAAATGTGACCATTGCTAAGGTAGATACAGGATTCTCTGGTACCCTTCAGGTTGCTGGAACACAGCCTATGGCGAGGAATCTGAGTGGTAGCAGGAATTGACAAGGCAGTCTAGCAGGAGGGAGGATCAGGAGAGGCTGGGGTTTGGAAGGTACTGGTCCATCAGTCAAATTCTGTCCAATTCTGGGCTTCCCTGGTGGCGCAGTGGTTGGGGGTCCGCCTGCTGATGCAGGGGACACGGGTTCGTGCCCCGATCCGGGAGGATCCCACGTGCTGCGGAGCGGCTGGGCCCATGGGCCGTGGCTGCTGAGCCTGCGCGTCCGGAGCCTGTGCTCCGCAACGGGAGAGGCCACAACAGTGAGAGAGGCCCGCGTACCGCAAAAAAAAAAAAAAAAAAATTCTGTCCAATTCTGAGAGTTGCCCAAAGATGAGTTGTCTTCGGTCAGGCCTTGGGTAACCTGAATCCACACCTTCGATGGTCCTGATGTCTTTGTTGTGCTTCTTTTTCCATCAAATCCCTAACATTGTTGAGGCGCTCCAAGAATGCGTGGCCATGGACTTCTGTTTTACCTCCGGGTTTTCTAGGGTGAGCACAGCTCAGAAGAGAAACAACTGAGAATGTGAATCCTTGCTCTCCTACTTACTTACCAGCTGCATGGCCTTGGGCAAATGAACATCTCCAGACCTCAGCTTTCTCACCTGTAAAATGGGTATATCAATACTTCTTGCTCATGAGGTTGTGAGAATTAAATTCAATAATAGGTGTAAACTACTTAGCACAGTGCCTGCACCTTGGCTGATGTCCAGTAATTGTTAGCTGCTCTTATTATTCTTGGTCCTGATACTGGCTTTTTTTCTTTAGTAGAAGGAAAAAAGGCCCTCTTGCAGCACAATCAATTCTACAAAGCTGGCACACAACATGGCTTCGTTGCCTCTCTTGCATGGAAAAGGTTGCTTTGGCTTGGGAAACAAGGGTTCTTTCTCAAAGTCTCCAAAGAGAAATGAACACAGATCCCCCTGTCCCTCCTCCCTCCCCCATTCCCTTCTCTTTCATCCTCTCTTCCTCTTATTTTCCTCCAGAAGGCCACTATTTTGTAAATAAGAATCTTTTTGTTCAGCTGATAACTCACCTGGTCTTCAGTGTTTTCTTTGGGGCTTTTTGACCGTTGCAATTGCTGTAAAAACAGGGCCAAATCATTTCTCCTAAATGTCTTAGGGTCTCAGTTTTGACTTTTTTCCCCGTTTCTGTCTCCTTGAATCATCTTTTTTTTTTTTTAATCTTTAATGCTCAAGCTACTAAAAAACTGAAAAACATAAATGAATCTTCCTTTTAAACCTTGTAATTCCCAGCCCATTGTTGCAACTCTTGCATTTTTAATAACCAGGCAAGCACTAAGAGCCCTCCCCAAGGCTGGGTGGAGTGCAGCGAAACCTGAGAGAATGGAGTGTGCTTTTGCTGGCTTAATAGTCTAAACAAATATAAATATAGGTTGAGGTTAACATTATTAACTCGTTTTTTTTCTAACACTGGTCAAGGTCACTGCCAACTGCACTGTCATCCTGAAATGTGAAGTCGCTCTGCAGAGTAGAAACCAGAGCTGGAATCCCAGCATTGCCACTTAGTTCAACTTCAGGCGGGTCCCTTTCCAGTGTGTGCGCCTCCGTTTCCTGGTCTCTGAAATAGGGATGATAATACTGAGCTGAAAGTTGTTTTAAGAATCAGGGAAAATGTCAAACTGGTGCCAGAGGATAGACACGCAATGCTCTCTGTTACTACCAACCCCACCGTGGGCCAGGCGTCAGGGAACCTGCAGGGCTTCCGTGTCTGTTTGTCTGGAACTTCTTGTGGCTCGAATATAAGGCATAGCCTTTACATCCAAAGAAATGATCCTGACCTCGTGTAACATTTAGTTCTCATCTTACCCTGATTTGTGTATTGTATAAAATCATAATAATTGCTTGGAAAAGTCACTGAGAGATTTACAAAAGGGTGACACAGTCATGGTGGTTTCTCTAAATTTTTATGAAAGGCAACATCGTATTTGGTTGGCATTGTTCCTGTTGAGCATTTATTATGACATTCTGTAGTCTCTGGTGTGCAGTCTCGCCATCCCTCTGCTGTGATGTGTCCTGCTTCTGTGGAAGTGCCACCCTGGGGTTAAGAGTATGGATGTTAGAGTCAGAGGATGTGGGTTCAAGGCCTAGCTATAGCCTTGGGCAGATCGCTCACCCTCCCTAGCCTCAGTGTCCCCAGCTGCACAGTGAGAACAGCAGTACAACCAGCGGCATGTCGCAGCTGGAGTGAAAGGAAGGAGAGTAAGGAACTTGGCCCTTGGTGCTTCCCTTCACTCCTTCCCTTCCTTTAGCTCCCCCTGTGGTGGCTGGGACTTGTTCCGGCCGCCCCCTGGTTGTCAGAAAGCCCTGGTCAGGGGTAAAGCAGTTGGTTTTCTGACTTTGTTTTCCCTGGCAATGGGATGGTGGCCACCCCAACAGGGACCCGCTATCCTCCCTCATAAATGTCTGCCGTTTGTTCACTCTGAGTGTGAACGGCCACGAGAGAGAGCCTCACAGTTGCACGTGCAGTCATATGTACATTTGTCCACTAATTCATTCATTTTTTTCCTTTTCAACTATTGTCAAAACATATCAGAATCACTTGGGGATCCTTTGAAATATTCAGAAGCCTGGCGCCCCCCCACCCCACCCCGCCGCCAGACCTACTGCACTGGAATCTGTAGGAGTGAGGTTCTGGCTTTTTTATTTTTTTGAAAAAGGCATTAAGGTGTTTCTGATGCACAGCGGGGCTGAGAACCATTATTTAATTCCCTTATCCACATTCAATTATGCTTATTACTCACCCATTACATGCCAGGCACCGACACCATCCCTGACTTCGTGGCACTTAAGGCCAGTTGGAGAGACAGACGGGTGCACAGGTGAGAACCGCCAAGGCAGCATTAGCTGCAGGTGCCAGCCTGGGGGAGTTGGGGCGGCTTCCCAGAGGAGGAGGTGGCTGGACTGAGCCTCCAGGAGGCCCGAGGCTGGCTGGCCGAGGGGTTTGGATGAGATGGCATTGTAGCCACAGGCTACAGATCTCCCGAGGGGAGAGAGGAGAGCCAGTCAAGGACCTGATGGTTCAGCAAGGCTGAAGGTGATCAGGGCCCAGATCCAGGGCAGGAAGATTCAACAGGAACACAAAGACTGGGAGGAGATCAGGCTTTCGGGGAGGCTGCCCTTCAGCCTCTCCCTGCCTCGCACCTCCTCTCACCCGCCTCACACACCAGTGGCTCTGGGTGTATAACTTCAAGACCAGACACATGGCAGTGGGATGAGTGAGTCTGAAGATTTTCAGGAAAGACCCTGAGACCTTGGAGCAGGTGTGCAGTGGGACCAGGCACCTCCCTCAGGCTGGCCAGAGCTGAGGGAGAGCTAGAAATAATGTCTCAGCTGGGCCTTTGATCTCACAGATTCAGGGGTATTGTCCCAGGACTAAATTACTAAAAAGCCCCAAGGGTATAATAGCACAGGCACACCAGACCCAGGACTCTCTCCTCCTCCTGTGTTCCTCTTTCCTCTGTTTCTCAGAGGTACAGGTGTGTAGGGGAGTTCTTCTCACCTCACTTCCTCCCTTGAACCTGAGCTTAAACAGCTGGTTCTCACTACCCTCCTTCTTTTTTTTTTTTTTTTTTTTGCGGTACGTGGGCCTCTCACTGCTGCGGCCTCTCCCGTTGCGGAGCACAGTCTCCGGACGCGCAGGCTTAGTGACCATGGCTCACGGGCCCAGCCACTCCGCGGCATGTGGGATCTTCCCAGACTGGGGCACAAACCCGTGTCCCCTGCATCAGCAGGCAGACTCTCAACCACTGCGCCACCAGGGAAGCCCCACTACCCTCCTTCTTAATGTCCTGCTTCCCATTTCTGCAGCTTATTTCAGAGGGCTTTGTGGGTCCCTGCAGGCTGTGGTCCAGCAACATCACCTGGGAGCTTGTTATAAAGAAAGACTCTCAGACCCCACCCTGGACCTATTGAATCACTACCTGTACTGATAAGGTCTCCAGGTGACCCATCTGCACTGAACTTAGAGAAGCACTCCCTCAAGTCAGGCCACAGGCCGACGGGTCAGAGAAGCTGCTCACGGTTGGGATTTGGCAACTCTTTCTTTTTCCGTTTAATGGCCTCCTCCCCTTTGCCTTCCCTCCTCCCCTCCTGCCTCCTTGTAGCTTATTTTAGAACATGTCGGGATCCTGCTTCCCTTGCCAACAAAATGCTGTTGCTAAAATTTTTCAGCTGGCAGCAGTGATGTTTAATTCATGGGCTAGAAAATTAATTTTATTTTCATGAGTAGAGCTGGAGAAAAATAACAGGAAGTCTCTGTGCATGGCCCTTGGGAATTCAGCTTGTCTATTTAATAGATGAACTGGTAAAGGTGAGGATGCCTCAGGAAAGGGCCACCTTCCACAAAGGATGCTTTTGGCTGCAAGTAGCACAAAACTCAACTTAGGATGGCATAAAAGATAAAGAAAATTTCTAATTTCACTGGTAAGTAATCCCAAGGTAGGGCACTTATGGGATGACTCAGTAATAACATCAAAGAGCAGGTTTCATTTCTGCCATGGTGGCCTTGTGGAGTTTAGTTTTCCTTGTGGTTACAAGATGGCTGCCAGAGTTCCAGGAGTTACAACAATGTCCTACAGAAGAAGAGAGAGGCTGCCCCTTCCTGAAGTCTCATCAGAGAGAAACTCTCTCCTGGTCATCTCACAGCTGATGTCTCCTCAAGTCTCACTTGCGGGATTGTGTCCCAAGTCCCTTGTTAAACCATCGTTGGCAAGGGATTCAGGCTAATCAGGGTTAGCCACTGAGCCACATGCCACATGAGGCGGGGGTTAAGAGCCAAACAAAACCCAGGCTCTGGGGGAAGGGAGAAGAGGGCATGGCTGCTGGGACAGCCAACACCTCTGCTCCAGGGCCTGCCTTTACTCCCTCCCATGACTTTCCCTCTTTGGTGTCACCTCCATTCCATGGAAAGGCTCTGATTTCATACTTTAGCACGCTCTTCCCCTCTACTCCCTACCCGTTCAGCTTGTCTCCAGTCCTGCTGTCATTTCAGTGAGTTGTAAATGTCTGCCTTTTCCATGAGGCTGTGAGCTCTCCCATGGCACATCTGCCTCCCCAGAACCTGGCAATGGCCTCTGCTCAACATACACTGTGCTGGGGGAATGGATGAAGGAAGAGACGAATGAATGAGTTTAATCTTTGTGTGGCCTTTCTTTCTAAGGAAAGTTTTCATGTTGTTTCATAACTTTAAAGATGTTTCTGCCCCTGTAAAAGAACTTTCCGTGTGATTTTGGGGAAAGGACTGGGGAAAGAGAAGCCTTTCTCAGTGCCCCAAGAATCTGCATGCCCCTCTGCACCCATGTCCACCTGGGAGACACCCTGACCTCAGTGAGGAGCTTGCAGGATTCTTTATCGCTCTTCTGGGTTTTTATGGGGTGAGACGGGGCTGGAGAAGGTTGCTCTGGGTACAGGGAAGTGTTAAATGCCTTGTGGGAGAATGGAATTAAAAAGAAAAAGATGGACAATGAGTGACTTAGAATGTGTTCTTTTTTTTTTTATTTTTTTTTTGCGGTACACGGGCCTCTCACTGTCGTGGCCTCTCCCATTGCGGAGCACAGGCTCCGGATGCGCAGGCTCAGTGGCCATGGCTCACGGGCCCAGCTGCTCCGCGGCATGTGGGATCTTGCTGGACCGGGGCACGAACCCGTGTCCCCCGCATCGGCAGGCGGACTCTCAACCACTGCGCCACCAGGGAAGCCCAGAATGTGTTCTTTACCAAGGTTTTCCACGGACACACTTTCCTCAGACTGATGAATGGGTTTCTTGGCTGGTCATTGTCTTCATTGTTCAGGCGACACAGAACGTCAGTGATGACCTCACGGTCAGATTTCTGTTCTCTTGCCTCAAATTTTACTTAAAAGGGCATTTAAAAGTCCACTTTAAAAAAAAAAAGTCCACTTAACCTTGCCCAACAGGTACTTTTTTTTTTAAATAAATGTATTTATTCATTTTTGGCGCGTTGGGTTTTCGCTGCTGCGTGCAGGCTTTCTCTAGTTGCGGCGAGCCGGGACTACTCTTCGTTGTGGTGCCCGGGCTTCTCATTGCAGTGGCTTCTCTTGTTGCGGAGCACAGGCTCTAGGCGCGCGAGCCTCAGTAGTTGTGGCACACGGGCTTGGTTGCTCTGCGGCATGTGGGATCTTCCTGGACCAGGGCTCGAACCCGTGTCCCCTGCATTGGCAGGCGGATTCCCAACCATTGTACTACCTGGGAAGCCCTGCCCTTGAAATGGAAAAAAAAAAAAATCAAATACCAGTGGACTTGGAAATGAAGAGGTACAAGAATAGAGTTTAGAACTCACGTTTAAATTTGTTTTCTTCCTGTATCACTGTCTGTTGTATGAATACCATCATGCACTTGCAATTTGACTGTATTGGTTTTAGCTTGGTTCCCTAAAGAGACAATGATTGTAAATGCAACCTGTGACCTAAATGAGCAAGGCCATCTCCCAAAGCATCCTCCACTTCATCATCAAAAAACATTTATCAAGCAAGCAATTAATTTCCTATGGTCTTGAGCCAGGCACTGTGTAAAAAAACAGAGACCTGGTTTCTACCCTCCTATTTTTTTTTTTTTTTTTTTTTTTTGCGGTACGCGGGCCTCTCACTGTTGTGGCCTCTCCCGTTGCGGAGCACAGACTCCGGACGCGCAGGCTCAGCGGCCATGGCTCACGGGCCCAGCCGCTCTGCGGCATGGGGAACTTTCCGGACTGGGGCACAAACCCATGTCCCTTGCATCGGCAGGCAGACTCTCAACCACTGCGCCACCAGGGAAGCCCCCTCCTACCTTTTATAACTCAGAGAACAGCTGTAATTTTCCCCAAGTAGTGTATCCAACTTAATGTTCTCTTGGCATGAGTAGAAGTGGAAAATACTCTTACTTCTTTAAAAGTTCTGTGCATGAAATTAGAAATGAATTTCTAAAATGTAACTGTTTCCTGAAGTAGTTTGTCGATTCCCTCCTCTAATAAATACATTCATAAGAAGCTTTTGCAGATGGTTACAATGAAGATCGTCTCTATTCTCAGCCTGTGAGTCACTGGAGTGTCCCTGAAAGCATTTGTTTTGCCCTAGAGTCTCTATAAGCAAAAGGTATTTATTAGCAAGTGTGAATAATGCCCACATATCTCCCCCTCCCATCTCCCACCCCCAAATCCATTGTGTTTGGCTCCCTAGCTCCTGACAAGTGGGTGAGTCATTAACATTTTTGAGCTCTGCTTGAATTACTCCAGGGTCTTGACTCTATCTGGAGCTCTGGGGAGAGTTGTCGCTACCCTCTGAGCATAGACTGGGTACGAACCTAAACTTGGCAGAGCTCCCAGGAAGGTTGGAATAAACCACAGTTATTAGTGCTAATATTCCTTCATGCACAGAGCTGGTAGTCAGTCAGTGTTCGCCCAGTGGTTAAAATCATTGGATAACTGTGCCTTCCCTGGTACTCCTGGAATTCCCAACAATCCAAGAGCTAAAGGGTCAATACCTGGCTCAGCTGCACGGCTTAAATCTAAAAATAAATCTGTTCTCGGGCTTCCCTGGTGGCGCAGTGGTTGAGAGTCCTCCTGCCGATGCTAGGGGACATGGGTTCGTGCCCCGGTCTGGGAAGATCCCACATGCCGCGGAGAGGCTGGGACCGTGAGCCATGACCGCTGAGCCTGCGCGTCCGGAGCCTGTGCTCCGCAACGGGAGAGGCCACAACAGTGAGAGGCCCACGTACCACAAAAAATAAATAAATAATAACAGCAAGATATAACTTAAAAAAAAATAAATAAATAAATAAAAATAAACCTGTTCTCATTGGTTTTGGTTGGTTGGTGCCCTTGTGGGTTGTCAGTTGTTTTTTAATTGAAGTATAGTTGATTTACAATATTGTGTTACTTTCACATGTATAGCAAAGTAATTTGGAGGTATATATATATATATATATATATATATTCTTTTTTGATTCTTCTCCATTATAGGTTATTATAAGATATTGAATATAGTTCCCTATGGTGTACTCAATTTTTTTTTTTTTTTTTGCGGTACGCGGGCCTCTCACTGTTGTGGCCTCTCCCGTTGCGGAGCACAGGCTCCGGACGCGCAGGCTCAGCGGCCATGGCTCACGGGCCCAGCCGCTCTGCGGCATGTGGGATCTTGCTGGACCGGGGCACGGACCCGTGTCCCCTGCATCGGCAGGCAGACTCTCAACCACTGCGCCACCAGGGAAGCCCTCAAATATTTTTAATATCATCTCTGCATATGCGTTTTCTTGTTATCATATGATTCATATAATCTTGAGCTTCTATCCTTTTCTGTTTTAACGGAATGAGAACTTTGAAAAAATCAGTCAGTCATTCTGGCTTAAATTTATATCCTAAATCATGCAAGGAAAGGTACTAGGGCCCAACCTAAGTTCTGGGGTTGAACGTAAATCACCTGTCCTAATAAAAACTTCTTTTGTGATAGAGGCAATGTGTGTCTAAAAGGTGATTTTTATTTTCTAGTTTATAATTGTCTTTATGTAAGATTCCCCCCAAAAGATTTGATATTAATCATCAGAAAAAAATAACATTGGAAAAGTCAGATTGTGAAGGTGTATCGTTAAGTGTTGGGAGTTGGGAGGACAGAACGTGGAGGACCTTACCACTAATCCAGGTGGTACTCCTAGCTCACAGGTCATTGCCCGTGATGTTGTGGATGGTGTCTAGGCTCCCAGCAGCCCAGGGTCGGTGCCACTCAAACCATACCTGAGGCTTGGTACAGGGAATTGTTTTAATGATAGAAAATTTCAAACATACATAAAAGTAAAGAGAAAGGAGTCTCTATCCCCACACCCACCCCTCACCTGGGGATTTTTTTGGGTAACTTTTTATTTTGATATATAATTTCAGATACATAGAACAGTTGTAAGAACAGTACAGGGAACTCCCATATACTCTATGCAGACTGAACAATTTCCATCATATTCTCTATGTGTATATGTATACATATGTGTGACTACTATTTTTTCTGAGCCATTTGAGAATAAGTCAGAGATATTGTGTCCTTTTATCTCTAAATACTTCAGTATGTATTTCCTAACAGTAAGAATACAACCACAGTACAATGTTCAAAACCAGGAATTTAACCTTGATATTATCTTTTTTTTTTTTTTTTTTGGCCATGCCCAGCAGCATATGGGATCTTAATTCACCCACCAGGAATGGAACAGGCCCCTGCTGCTTTGGAAGCACAGAGTCTTAACCACTGGACCACCAGGGAAGTCCCAATCTTGATATTATCTAATCCACAGTGGATAGCCAAATGTCATCAGGTACCCTAGCAATATCATTTATAGCTTTTTTTTTTCCCCTTTCGGATTAGGTTGAAGCAAATTCAAGACAATTGCATCTGTAAATACTTAAGTATCCAGTATTAGTCGGGGTAATTCTGGCTACATCGTCCACATGGAAAACCTCGGGGGTCACCTTTCCCCTATCAACTGCCCCCAGCTCTTTGCGGTAAAACATTTGTGAGGGGCAGTTTTCAGAAGTGGGAAGGGGTAGAAACTGAGAAGCAGACATAGGTAATGAGCGAGACAGTAGTTCTCAGGCTGATCTGCAGACTGTGTATTGGGGGTCATCTGAGTTGCTCGTGCAACGTGCAGAACAGGGGGCTCTACCCAGGCCCTACAGGATAAGAACCTCGGGGAGTGACCAGAACTCTGCATTTTAACAGGTGCCATGGGTACCTCTCATACCCTGTGGGCTGGAGGTGCTCTGACCTGGAGGCAGGTGACCTGGGAGTGATGCTGTGTCCCTAGCAGTTTAGTGTCACATCCCCACACACCTGCCCCGTCTCAGAACAGGTGCAAGGCTTTTACATTGCCTCCAGTTCCACTAGCCCGAGACTCCTTAGGGTTGATAAGAGGCAGCATTTGGGGAATGGGAATACCTGCAGGGGCTCCTTTCTCAGCACACAGCTTCTTACACAGGGCTGAAACCTTTCTTAGGACTGCGGAGGGGACTCAGGTGTGGCAGCCAACTGCGCAGCCTCAGCGCCTCCCTGCCCGATCTTCCCCTCCAGGAAGGCAGCACCAGTACGAGTAACGGTGGCACCATTATTATCGTTCCCAGGACCAGACAGCGAGTTGGTGCTGGAAATCCGCTATATAGATGTGACCGCGTTCAGGAAACGTGTCCATTCAAAAAATGGAGGTCGGTGGAGCCCTTCTCTCGGGCCCCTTTCATCTCTGAGGGTCGGGGCTTTCCAGTCATCTTCATTTGCTGAGGAGCAGATACTTCTTAGACCATGCAGCCGGGGACGCAGTGCAGCTCTGTCCGGGACAAGGCACACTTTAGGGGCATCCTGGACCCAGGCTCCTCTTCTACCTGAGATACAAGGACCTTGTAAACGATTCTGACCCACCAAGAGATGACGACCACTGGAGAGACGCTCTAGATGTTCACTGTGCATCCGATGGGCGGCAGTGGGCTTAATTCTAACCTGCATCCTGTCAATGTGGCCACGTGACAAAGGTGACCACGTGACACAGGTGACCCCCTCCCCTCACCTAGGACAGTAATCCAAGTGGCTGTTTCAGTTCCTCCCGCTGTTGAGTCTTCCTCTCCGTTCTCCTGAAAAGGCGCTGTGCTCTCCAAGTCCTTTTCCATTTTAGCACGAGTGTTTCTCAAGCTGTAGCTCGTGCCAGTTTAGATCTCGGGGTCATTCAACCTTGCTCAGGGCAGCCGGGCTGGGTTTCTCTCATTCAGAGATAAGTGTGAAGAGAGCCTTCCAAACCCAGGCAGGCTTGGAGTCTTCACAGAGAAAGAGAGACGCAAAGTCCTGAAAGCAGAGCTCGCGCTGGCGCTGTGCCCAGACTGCGCGACGTGTGGGAGCAGCTCCCAGAGAAGCAAACAGACAAGTGGGCCTCCTTGGCCCCCTGGGGCTGCCAGGTGCTTCTTCAGTCTAAAGGCTGGAGACAAGAGTCTGGAGTCAGATACAGCTTTGCTGATTAGCAAACGTTCTAATCTCCCAAGTCTCTCCCTGGTCAGGGCCATTCCTAGTGGACATGAATTGGGTTTATGAAAAAAGTATTTGAAAGTGCCAAAGAGGTTCCCGCACCATCGTGATGATGCTGACGAGGCAGATTGATGATCTGATGTCTACCCGGGCTCAGGAGCAAGTGAGGGAGCACTTCTGGGGTGCTCTTTTCCACCTGCTTGGAGACAGGCAGGTGGAGAGATTTAGATGACTAATTAACTTGTATTTTGCACACATTTATGGACATGTGCCCATCATGGCCAGATGCTGGGAATACACAGGTGAGCAAGCTATCATTCCTGCCCACAAGATGCTCACGATCTAGAAGAGGAGACAGACCTAGGAGAATTGTAACTCAGTGCGATGGATGCCAGGACCGAAGTGGGCCTGAGGTGCAGGGATGGCTAGAGGAGGTGGGCGTTGTAACTGTTTTAATCCACACAACAATAAACCTCCAGGGTCTAAATGTCTTCACGGCTGTTCTGAACAACAGCAAAACTTTGCAAGCCAAATTATTTCATAACTAATGTAGAGGGGAAGCTTAACCCAATGAATGCATTTGGTGGCAAAATCTGACCTAAACTGTTTATCCTTTTAAGTCTGAATGTTCGTATCGATGTGTTTGATGACAGACCCACCATGGGTATTACCATAATGCATAGGCACTCTATTACCTTTATCAAGTCTGAAAAATTCTGAACCTTGAAGCACATCTGACCCTTGGGTTTTGATGAGGGACTGTGGACTTGTCCTGGTATCGTCTGCATTTTGCATCTGCGGAGGCAGAATGCAGGGCGGACTCATTTGCCCAAGATCCAGAGCTGCTAAGGGGCAGTCAGGGCTTGCGGGAATGTCCTTCTGATGCCTGAGCCCTGCTGGGCACCCTCAGGTGACACTGCCTTGAAAGGCACCGACTTACACAGCAGTGGTTTGGGCACCGGACTCGTGGGTGGCTCTGGAGTGGGGATGGATTGGATAGCATTGCCCAGGGATGTACCCAGGTGGCCGTGACGGGGATGTGGGTGTCAGTCTCCCCCTTGGCCCAGGCTCATCCACCTCACGCTGGTGGTAGTCCCTATTTAACAGGGAATGGGGATTTTGTGCCTCTCTGCCCACAAGATATGCTGTTGCCGTGTCAGAATCTGTCCACCGCCACCCCCCGCCCAGGTTATCTCTCACTGCTTCTTGTCTCCATTCCTTGAACATTTTGTTCCCATCACTGGCTTCTGGTCTGTTACCCCTAAAGTCTCTTCAACCAGTGGGAAAGAGGTACTTGTTAATAATTCTGGTGTTTTGTAGGTTGGCCCTGGGATCAACTTTGTGTACAGGCAGGAAGTAGCCAACAGGGATAAGTGATTTTAGGGACACAGGCCTTTAACAGCCTTCAAATTACCTTCCTTAGCTGTCCTAGCAATTGGAGCAGGGGTTCTGGGCTGAGGCTGGATGCTTCAGCGGTTTCATGAGCCCCCGAAATAGGTTTTGTGTGTGTTGACGTTTTTCTTTCATTGGATTCTCAGCAGAGCCTGTGACTTTAAAAAGGTTAAGTGCTGCTGGGTTGGAGTGAGGCTCATTAAACATGTCAGCATTTCCCCAAAGGATAAACAGTAAATGAGCGTTCATTTATATACTCTCTTCCATTATCCTTTCGTGTATCTATAGTCAGTATGATCACTTTCATGCTTTAGTTAATAGCTAGGATAGTTAAGCCTTGATAGGCTGAAGGGAAAACTTGGGAGCTTCTGGATTCAATAGGCCTTTATGGAGTAGGTCCACCTGGAGTCCCCCAAATGAGGGATCCCCTTGGATTGTGGCACAACCCAAGGACAAAAAACAAAGGGTGTTTTTCATCACTTTGCTTACTTCATAATTTTGCCAGGCCTTCTCATCACGAGGGAAGCAGTGACAGTTCCTCCAAGAGCCTTTCCCTGCCTCAGCTTAGCTCTGCTTGTTAAACACACCCTGGTGATAAGAATCTAAGGAGGTAGTGCATGATTTTCCTCTTGCTGCTGTAACAAATTATCACAAAGTTAGTGACTTACAGCAAAACAAATTTATAAACTTACAGTTCCATAGGTTAGAAGTCCGACACAGTTCTCGCTGGGTTAAAATCAAGGTGGCAACAGGGCGACGTTCTTTTCTGGAGGCTCTGGGGGAGAATTCTGTTCCCTTGCCTTTTCCAGTTTCTGGAGGCTGCCTGCATTTCTTTCCTCATGGCCCCTTGTTCTGTCTTCAAAGCCAGGCTCTATCTTCGACCTAGAGGGTCAAGTCCCTCTCACATAGCATCACTCTGACCTCCTCTTCTGATTCTCTTCCACTTTTAAGGACCCTTGTGGTTACATTGGTCCCACTTGGACAATTCGGGATAATCTCATCTTTGAAGTCAGCTGATTAGCAACCTTAATTCCATCTGTAACGTTACTTCCCCTTTGACATGTAATGTAACATATTCACAGGTACCAGGACGTGGACATCTTTGGGACATCATTATGCCTACCACACCCAGACACCAAAGAAAACTAATCTGCATTAATTCCTTTGGTTATTATAGGTACCACCTGGACAGAAACGCTCAGTTATGTATAACCTTCCTTCGAGGAGAGCTTGTCCTTTTGAGAGGCATATCAGAGGGTCACGACGTTGCAGGTTCTCTGACCTCATCCTCCCCTTCCTGGGACTGGGGGGAATGTCTGGCCATCCCACAGGTTGTGACCTACTTTCCAGGAACAGCCCTGGAGCATGTAGCCCTCTTAGAGACCTTCTAAAGGATGTGTTGATGCTAATGTTTGACTGCCCCCTCTGGCTAGTCCCAGGGGTGACGTATGTTAGCAAAAATTGTCTGGAGGCAGCTTAGGGTCTTGAAACCATCAGATAAACATTTTATTAGGGATGTGTGTGAGGAGAGATTCCTGGCCTGCCTGGAATGTAATTTATGGTTGTGTGTGCAGTGTGTGAGCAGGGATGAGAGGACAGAGATGGGAAAACAGAGACCCAACAGTAACATTAGCCACAGAAACAGGTGCAAGTCTATGCAGGAAAATGCAGAGCGGAAAAAAGCCCCTGGTCATTTGACTTGTGTCACACAAAAATGGCAGCAAGACCTTGGAGGGTAGGATGTTCATGGGGGAAAAGGAGTCTCAAGCCGGAAGCAGCAGCTTTCTGGGCAGAGGGGCTTTGTCTTGGTGAGGAGATATTGGCCAATTGCATGGATCTGGGGCTTTTGTTGGTTTTGTTTTGGTTCTAAACGGTGGTCGGAAAAGCGTCTCTTACAGTGACTGTGTGCAGACCTGGCCCTGCGCAAACTCCTGAGATTGGGGGCAGGGAAGGTAGGGAGAAGGTGACCAAGAAACTTTCCCGGAAGGAGGACCAGCTACATAATTTACAGGGCTGAGTGTAAAATAAAAATACAGGGCCCTTGTTCAATGATTATCAAGAATTTCAAGATGGTGGTGGCAGAGTATTTAGCCAAGCATGGGGCCCTCCTACGGCCTTGCGTTCTCACAGTGGTCACACACCATGAAGCGTGAAGTGGCCACTGCCCAGGGCAGCGTTCCCTGTGTGTGTCCTTGGCTCTCTCTGATATCACGAGTGATGTTCGAGGCCTCTTTCCCAGGGAGTTAGCAGGACCGTGGGCCTTGGCCCCAAGGACTTGCTTTCGTATCATAGAACTTGTCTTGATCGCACTGGATATTTGATGCTGCTTGACAGGTACTTTGCTCCATCTGGGGGGAGCCCACATTCCAGGGGCCGGAAGTAGAGGGGCGAGGAAGAGAAACTTGGGACTCTCAGAGCCTTCCCTTCCGGTGGTGTGACCTCAGACAAGCAACTTAGATCGTCCCCATCCTGTTTCTTCATCTGTAATGTTACTGACTCCAAAGTGACTTCATGAGGCCCATTGGTTAAGGTGCTCTGAGAGGGGCCTCCAGCCCCCCACCCATCTAACAGGTCTCTGGCCAGAACTAATGGCCACAAAGTCTGCAGAAGAGCGTGGATACGGCCGCTGAGGACCGACCGCATTCAGTGTGGCTGACCTGATGTACTTGCCCCCCTGCTTCCCTTTATCTGCCCTCAACACATGCACACCCACACCTACACCTGTGGAGGTGCTTTCCTCTACAGGACCAGGGAGCTGCTGAGCCGCTGGCTTGAGCTTCCGCAGCCCCAGCCTGCCCAGGGTCCATCCGTCCCAGCCTGAACAAGATGCCCGAGGGAGACTTGGAGTGGACAGGGGAGGGAAGCTGCGTGGGAAGAAAGAGACATTTGTGGTCTAGTGAACTGGGGGATGGCGCAGACGCATCCCGACCAGTGCTTGCTCCCTCTTTCCCAGCAGTTGGTTCACTGGCCCTGCTGGCGAGAAGCAGCAGCAATGGCTGGGCGTGTCGTCTCTGCAGCCCACCCAGCCCCGGCCGAGCCCAGGCGCTAATTAGCGGTGAGGATATGGGAGGAAGTGGGGAGCCCAGAGTCTGAACTCCTTGGCCTAGAGAATTTGGAACGTGCCAGAGGAAGTATCCGCTGCTGCAGAGAGCCGACCATGGAGAGCCCAGGGCAGCCAGGGCCCGGCCAGGGGTAGTTGGGGCACCTCTGAAGCTTTGCTGGTGGTTGAACGGGCAATTCCTCTTTTCTCCAAGCTGGTAGCCCCACTTTTAATTGGCACCCTGGGAGGACAGGGTGGGTGGAGAAGTGAACAGGGTGGGAGAGACGCAGCATAGGAAGACTTTGCGTCTGGTTAACAGCTTTCCTCAGGCAGCATGGTCCTTTCACGGAATAGGGGAAACAAAGAGTTGGGGCGTGGGGTGAGACCTGAGGCTGCTCTCTTTCTTTCTGAAGACTTTTATTTTACATCTCGTAAATACTTATTCATCGTACACAGGCTAGAAAATACAAGCGTGCAAAAGAAAAAAACACTTGTAACTCCCCATTTTAGAGATGCCTGTTGTTAACATTTTGGGCTGTGTCCTTCTAGACTTTTTTCTCTGTGCATGACTGTAGTCTTACTCTCTGCAGTTATACTACAATCCTGTTTTGTTGTTAGCTTTTGTCACTCGTTGACACATCAGAGACACATTTCATGCCTACAGATGTGGATCTTAGGTTTTATTTTTTGTTGTCATTTTTAATGGCAGTGGAGTTTTGCAAAGTTTGGATGGACTTAACCCCCGATTGTTGGAAATTTAGGTGGTTCTTTTCTTCCTATTGTTGCTCTTATTAACAGCACTCCATCCTAGTACCTTCATCTTCATGCACATCCTTGTTTTCTCAAGAGACATTTCTGGATGATTTCCATAGGATATGTTTCTTTTTAAAATTATTTATTTTTAAAATTGAAGTATAGTTGATTTACAGTATTGTGTTAGTTTCAGGTGTACAGCAAAGTGATTCCATTTTATATATATATATATTTTTTCAGATTCTTTCTATTATAGGTTATTACAAGTTATTGACTATAGTTCCCTGTGCTGTACAGTAAATCCTTGTTGTTTATTTTATGTAGAGTAGTGTGTATCTGTTCATCCTGTACTCCTAATTTATCCCTCCCCCCTCCATAGAATACATTTCTGTATGCATTTTTAAGGCTTTAGACCAGTGGTTCTCAGTGAGGGTTGACCCCTCCCTGGCAAGGGGCATTTGGCAATGTCTGGAGGCATTTTTGGATGTCACAGCTGGAGCGGAGGTTGCTACTAGTATCTATTGTCTAGAAGCCACAGTACTACTAAACATCCTACAATTAGAGAACAACTCCCACATCAAATAATTATCAAGTCCAAAATGTGAATTAGCATTTCTCAACCAAGGTCTAGAAACTCTGCTTTGGACACATGGCTTTCCGTCTGCCGCCACCCCCCACCCCACCCCACCCCACCAACTGTACTGAGATACAGTTGACACATAAATTGTGTAAGTTTAAGGTGTATAATGTGTTGATTTGATCCATCTATAGCTTGCAAAATGATCACTGCCATAGCATTAGCTAAGACTTCCAGCCTGTCACATATTTACCATTTCTTTTTTGTGGTGATGACATTTAAGATCTACTTTCTTGGGACAATGAGTTGCCGACTGGAGCGATGAGCAGCCTTGCTGAGCATCAGAAGAAGAGTGACCTAATAGAGCCAATCTGCAAGGACTGGAAAGGAAGGGCCAGATACAGCAACTTATTCATGGCTATAAAAGGAGAGCTTGACATGCCCACACCACTGGACCTCTAGAAACTCTCCTGAGTGAATTACAACAGGAGAAAATCAGACTTCTATGCAGTGGTTCCTTGATGCATTTTTAGAAGCCTGAGGTTGCCACCCAGAATTTAACGAGAAACCAGCAATTAATGGAAGGACCAACTGTAAAGCAAAATAGCTGAACCTGACTCTTTTACCAAGATAAAAGATGTACTTCAAAGTCTACAACAAATGCTTCATTGTGGAGAAGACTGTGCTGTATCAGTTCCTCTGAAGCAAGCCCAAACACTGAGTTCTTGTCTATCAACACATCCCAGGGAGAGGGAAACTTCATAAGAATAAAAAAATCTATTCAGAACATCAGAGAATCCAGGACTCTACATGACCTGGTGGGAACCCTTGCCCAGGATCTCCCTTGCCTTGCTTATGCTTGAAGCTTTGTGGCTCACAGGGTCTTGGTGCTCTGGCCGGGTGGCAGGCCTGAGCGTTTCAGGTGGGAGAACCGAGTTCAGGACATTGGACCACCAGAGACCTCCTGGCCTCACGTAATATCAATTGGCGAGAGCTCTCCCAGAGATCTCTGTCTCAATGCTAAGACCCAGACCACTCAATGACCAGCAAGCTCCAGTGCTGGACACCCTATGCCAAACAACTAGCAAGACAGGAACACAACCCCAGACATTAGCAGAGAGGCTGCCTAAAATCATACTAAGTTCACAGACACCCCAAAACACACCACCGGACGTGGTCCTGCTCACCAGAAAGACAAGATCCAGCCTCATCCACCAGAACACAGGCACTAGTTCCCTCCACCAGGAAGCCTACACAACACATGGAACCAACCTTACCCACTGGGGGCAGACACCAAAAACAACTGGAACTACGAACCTGCAGCCTGTGAAAAGGAGACCCCAAACACAGTAGGTTAAATAAATAGGAAAACAGAGAAATATGCAGCAGAGAAGGAACAAGGTAAAAACCCACCAGAGCAAACAAATGAAGAGGAAATAGGCAGTCTACCTGAAAAAGAATTCAGAGTAATGTTAGTAAAGTTGATCCAACATCTTGGAAATAGAATGGAGAAAATCAAAGAAATGTTTAACAAGGACCTAGAAGAACTAAAGAGCAAACAAACAATGATGAACAACACAATAAATGAAATTAAAAATTCTCTAGAAGGAATCAATAGCAGAATAACTGAGGCAGAAAAACGGATAAGTGACCTGGAAGATAAAATAGTGGAAATAACTGCCACAGAGCAAAATAAAGAAAAAAGAATGAAAAGAATTGAGGACAGTCTCAGAGAACTCTGGGACAACATTAAATGCACCAACATTCAAATAATAGGAGTCCCAGAAGAAGAAGAGAAAAAGAAAGGGACTGAGAAAATATTTGAAGAGATTATAGTTGAAAACTTCCCTCATATGGGAAAGGAGATAGTCCATCACATCCAGGAAGTGCAGAGAGTCCTATACAGGATAAATCCAAGGAGAAACATGCCAAGACACATATTAATCAAACTATCAAAATTTAAATACAAAGAAAAAATATTAAAAGCAGCAAAGGAAAAGCAACAAATAACATACAAGGGAATCCCCATAAGGTTAACAGCTGATCTTTCAGCAGAAACTCTGCAAGCCAGAAGGGAGTGGCAGGGCACATTTAAAGTGATGAAAGGGAAAAACCTACAACCAAGATTACTCTACCCAGCAAGGATCTCATTCAGATTTGACGGAGAAATCAAAACCTTTACAGACAAGCAAAAGCTAAGAGAATTCAGCACCACCAAACCAGCTTTACAACAAATGCTAAAGGAACTTCTCTAGGCAGGAAACACAAAGGAAGGAAAAGATCTACAATAACTAGGAAAATGGTAATAGGAACATACATATCAATAATTACCTTAAATATAATTGGATTAAATGCTCCAACCAAAAGACAGAGACTGGCTGAATGGATAGAAAAACAAGACCTGTATATATGCTGTCTACAAGAGATCCACTTCAGACCTAGGGACACATACAGACTGAAAGTGAGGGGATGGAAAAAGATATTCCATGCAAAGGGAAATCAAAAGAAAGATGGAGTAACAATTCTCATAAAAGACAAAATACACTTTAAAATAAAGACTAGTACAAGAGACAGAGAAGGACACTACATAATGAGCAAGGGATCAATCCAAGAAGAAGATATAACAATTGTAAATATTTATGCACCCAACATAGGAGCACTTTAGTACATAAGGCAAATGCTAACAGCCATAAAAGGGGAAACTGATAGTAACAAATAATAGTAGGGGATTTTCACACCCCGCTTTCACCAATGTACAGCTGATCCAAAATGAAAATAAATAAACACAAGCTTTAAATGGTACATTAAACAAGATGGACTTAATTGATATTTATAGGACATTCCATCCCAAAACAACAGAATAAACTTTCTTCTCAAGTGCTCATGGAACATTCTCCAGGATAGATCATATCTTGGGTCACCGATCAAGCCTTGGTAAATTTAAGAAAATTGAAATTGTATCAAGTATCTTTTCTGACCACGACGCTATGAGACTAGATATCAATTACAGGACAAAAACTGAAAAAAATACAAACACATGGAGGCTAAACAATATGCTACTAAAGAACCAGGATATCACAGAAGAAATCAAAGAAGAAATAAAAAAAATACCTAGAAACAAATGACAATGAAAACACAACAGCCCAAAAGCTATGGGATGCAGCAAAAGAAGTTCTAAGAGGGAAGTTTCTAGCAATACAGTCCTACCTCAAGAAACAAGAGAAATCTCAAATAAACAACCTAGCCTTACACCTAAAGCAATTGGGCAAAGAAGCACAAAAAATCCCCAAAGTTAGCAGAAGGAAAGAAATCATAAAGATCAGATCAGAAGTAAATGAAAAAGAAATGAAGGAAACAATAGCAAAGATCAATAAAACTAAAAGCTGGTTCTTTGAGAAGATAAACAAAATTGATAAACCATTAACCAGACTCATCAAGAAAAAAAGGGAAAAGACTCACATCAATAGAATTAGAAATGAAAAAGGAGAAGTAATAACTGACACTGCAGAAATACAAAGGATCATGAGAGATTACTACAAGCAACTATATGCCAATAAAATTGGCAACCTGGAAGAAATGGACAAATTCTTAGAAAAGCACAACCTTCCGAGACTGAACCAGGAAGAAATAGAAGATATAAATAGACCAATCACAAGCACTGAAATTGACGCTGTGATTAAAAATCTTCCAACAAACAAAAGCCCAGGACCAGATGGCTTCACAGGAGAATTCTATCAAACATTTAGAGAAGAGCTAACACTGATCCTTCTCAAACTCTTCCAAAATATAGCAGAGGGAGGAACACTCCCAAACTCATTCTGTGAGGCCGCCATCACCCTGATATCAAAACCAGGCAAAGATGTTACAAAAAAAGAAAACTACAGGCCAATATCACTGATGAACATAGATGCAAAAATCCTCAACAAAATACTAGCAAACAGAATCCAACAGCATGTTAAAAAGATTATATACCATGATCAAGTGGGGTTTATCCCAGGAATGCAAGGATTCTTCAATATACACAAATCAATCAATGTGATACACCATATTAATAAATTGAAGGATAAAAACCATATGATAGTCTCGATAGATGGAGAAAAAGCTTTCAACAAAATTCAACACCCATTTATGATAAAAAAAAAAAAAACTCTCCAGAAAGTAGGCATGGAGGGAACTTACCTCAACATAATAAAGGCCATATATGACAAACCCACAGCCAACATCATTCTCAGTGGTGAAAAACTGAAACCATTTCCACTAAGATCAGGAACAAGACAAGGTTGTCCACTCTCACCACTATTATTCAACATAGTTTTGGAAGTTTTAGCCACAGCAATCAGAGATGAAAAAGAAATAAAAGGAATACAAATCAGAAAAGAAGAAGTAAAACTGTCATTGTTTGCAGATGACATGATACTATACGTAGAGAATCCTAAAGACACTACCAGAAAACTACTAGAGCTAATCAATTAATTTGGTAGAGTAGCAGGATACAAAATTAATGCACAGAAATCTCTTGCATTCCTATACACTAATGATGAAAAATTTGAAAGAGAAATTAAGGAAACACTCCCATTTACCACTGCAACAAAAAGAATAAAATACCTAGGAATACACCTACCTAAAGAGACAAAAGACTTGTATGCAGAAAACTATAAGACACTGATGAAAGAAATTAAAGATGATACAAACAGATGGAGAGATATACCATGTTCTTGGATTGGAAGAATCAACATTGTGAAAATGAGTATACTACCCAAAGCAATCTACAGATTCAATGCGAACCCTATCAAATTACTGATGGCATTTTTCACAGAAGTAGAACAAAAAATTTCACAGTTTGTATGGAAACACAAAAGACCCCGAATAGGCAAAGCAATCTTGAGAAAGAAAAATGGAGCTGGAGGAATCAGGCTCCCTGATGTGAGACTATACTACAAAGCTACAGTAATCAAGACAGTATGGTACTGACACAAAAACAGAAATATAGATTAGTGGAACAGGATAGAAAGCCCAGAGATAAACCCATGCACATATGGTCACCTTACTTTTGATAAAGGAGGGAAGAATATACAATGGAGCAAAGACAGCCTCTTCAATAAATGGTGCTGGGAAAACTGGACATCTACTTGTAAAAGAATGAAATTAGAACACTCCCTCACACCATACACAAAAATAAACTCAAAATGGATTAGAGACGTAACTGTAAGGCCAGACACTATAAAACTCTTAGAGGAAAACATAGACAGAACACTCTATGACATAAATCACAGCAAGATCCTTTTTGACCCACCTCCTAGAGAAATGGAAATAAAAAGAAAAATAAAGAAATGGGACCTAGTGAAACTTAAAAGCTTTTGCACAGCAAAGGAAACCATAAACAAGACAAAACGACAACCCTAAGAATTGGAGAAAATATTTGCAAACAAAGCAACTGACAAAGGCTTAAGCTCCAAAATATACAAGCCGGTCATGCAGCTCAATATCAAAAAAACAAACAGCTTAATCCAAAAATGGGCAGAAGGTACTTCCCTGGTGGCGCAGTGGTTAAGAATCTGCCTGCCAATGCAGGGAACACGGGTTTGAGCCCTGGTCCGGGAAGATCCCACATGCCGTGGAGTAACTAAAGTTGTGCACCACAACTACTGAGCCTGTGCTCTAGAGCCTGCTAGCCACAGCTACCGAAGCCTGTGGGCCTAGAGCCCATGCTCCACAACAAGTGAAGACACAGCAGTGAGAAACCCACACACTGCAACGAAGAACCAACATAGCCAAAATAAATAAATAAATTAAAAAAAACCAAAAAAACAAAAATGGGCAGAAGGCCTAAATAGAGCTTTCTCCAGAGAAGATATACAGATTGCCAGCAAACACATGAAAGGATGCTCAACATCACTAATAGTTAGAGAAATGCAAATCAAAACTACAGTGAGGTATCACCTCACACCAGTCAGAATGGCCATCATCAAAAAATCTACAAACAATAAATGCTAGAGAGGGTGTGAAGAAGAGGGAACCCTCTTGCACTGTTGGTGGGAATGTAAATTGATACAACTACTATGGAGGTTCCCTAAAAGACTAAACATAGAACTACCATATGACCCAGGAATCCCACTACTGGGCATATACCCTGAGAAAACATAATTCAAAAAGAGTCATGTACCACAATGTTCATTGCAGCTCTATTTACAATAGCCAGGACATGGAAGCAACCTAAGTGTCCATCGACAGATGAATAGATAAAGAAGATGTGGCACATATATACAATGGAATATTACTCAGCCATAAAAAGAAACGAAATTGAGTTATTTGTAGTGAGGTGTATGGACCTAGAGTCTGTCATACAGAGTGCAGGAAGTTAGAGAAAAAAGAAATACCATAGGCTAACACATATATATGGAACCTAAAAGAAAAAAAAAGTTCTGAATAACCTAGGGGCAAGACAGGAATAAAGATTCAGATGTAGACAATGGACTTGAGGACATGGGGAGGGGGAAGGGTAAGCTGTGACAAAGTGAGAGAGTGGCATGGACATATATACACTACCAAACGTAAAATAGATAGCTAGTGGGAAGCAGCCGCATAGCACAGGGAGGTCAGCTCAGTGCTTTGCGACAACCTAGAGGGGTGGGATAGGGAAGGTGGGAGGGAGGGAGATGCAAGAGGGAAGAGATATGGGGACATATGTATATGTATAACTGATTCATTTTGTTATAAAGCAGAAACTGACACACCATTGTAAAGCAATTATACTCCAATAAAGATGTTAGAAAAAAAAAAAGATCTACTCTCTTTACAACTTTCAAGTTTACATTAGATTCCCCAGAACTTTTTAATCTTATAACTGGAAGTTTGTACACTTTGACCAACATCTTCCCATCTACCCCAATCCCTGGTAACCAACACTCTACTCTATGTTTCTCTGAGTTTGACCTTTTTAGCTTTCACATGTACGTGAGATCATCCAGTGTTTGTTTTTCTCTGTCCTACTTCACTTAGCACAATGCCCTAAGTGTTCATCCAAGTTGTTGCAAACAGCAGGATTTCCTTCTTTCTCATGGCTGGATAATATTCCCTCACACACACACGGATATTTTTATTCTTGGTAATATGTGTCGTGCTCGAGCTTCCAAGCCTCCGAGGAAACCAAGGTCAAGGTATTCAACTTACTTGGCTCTCAACGCAAACCAACCCAATCCCATCCTGTCTCCCACTTGCAGAAGGACCTGAGTGCCCGCTCCGTTTTGGAGCAGGGAAATGACTAATGTGAGCCACGTGGAGCCTGTCCTTGCATCCAGGAAAGAAAGAGGGGCAGGATGCCCTGGGAGGACGTGCACAAGAGAGAGAGGCAGAGAGAAGAAATGGGGAAGTGGGGAGGTGCAGTGTAGACAATGCCATCCTTTTTGCAATGAAAAGAGGATTTGTATGTATTCTTTAGGGGCCTGAAGGCCAGTTCCTGGCACTGAGGACCCAAGCAGGGAGAACACACGGCATTGCAGAGTGCAGGAGCAGGGAGCAGATCAGAAAGCCTCTACTGTCTCTCTGAAGCTGGCATGGGGGCAGTGTGAAGTCCTGTGTCCTGGGGCGGTGCCCAGGGCCCACCCATCAGGAATGGAAAATACCAGCACTCTCCATACCATATATTATGAGGCTGTGAGACCCGAAATGTTATCCTATCATATCCTTTTCAGGCAAACCTATGATACTCATTGAAACTGGCTACTTCATTTATTCATCTTTGGAATGTGTTACAGTCATCCGTTCATAACAGATATTTCCTGAGCACCTTTAGATGCCAGGCACCATGAGACCCAGTGAATAAAATAGACACAGTCTCTGTCCTCATGGAGCACAGAACCTCTAACAATGTGTCAGGCAGGGTAAGTGTTATGAGCGGGACATACAGGGTGGAGCCCAGGGTGGAGCCCAGGGTGGGAGCACCCCACCTAATGGGGACATGGAGGTGGATGAAAGGGGCCTGGTGTTAGGAAAACTTCTCGTAAGAAGTGGTGTCTTGGTAGATACAGGGAACAGAGTAGTGGTTACCAGAGGGGCAGGGGTTGAGGGTGAGGGTGATTTACTGTATGGTGGCGGATGGAAACTAAACTTTTGGTGGTAAGCACGCTATAATGTAGTTGTAACACATGAAACATATAATGTTATAAACCAATGTTTACTCAGTAAAAAATAAATTAAAAAGCAGTGATGTCTAAGTCAAGAACAGAAGGACCGAATGGCGTTCACCATAAGCAGAGGCATATAGACTTTTCTCTGGAAGGCTTTGAAAATACAGCGGGTTCTGGTCTCCCCAAGGCCATTTCAGTGTGGTCCTCCATGAAGGAATGCAATTGGACTAAATATGCCTTCAAAAGTCAAGCTTCTTTTAAGTCATCTTTTAAAACTATGAATATTTCCATCATATAGAAAAGTGAGTGGGATAATATAGCAAACAGCTTTACTGCTACCATCCCGGTCCAAGTTACCCTGAATGAGTCTCCTCCCACAGAGTCTCCCAGCTGCTGCTCTTGCCCCCTAGTCCATTCTCAACACAGCATGCAGAGTGGTCCTGTTAACATGTAGCTCTGATCATGCCTCTTCTCTGTTCAAAACTCTCCTATGGCTTCCATCTCACTCAGTGTATGTGCTGGTCCTGCATGATGCCCCTCCCTGCCCCCATTACCTCCCTGAGCTCATTTCTGCTCCATTCCACTGTCCTCCTTTCCCTTCCACAGGCACGGTCCCATGCGAGGCTGTTCCGCCTACCCTATGATCACTTTGGATGGGGGAGATCTCTAGAAATTCAATAGTTTTCTTACTATACTCTGGAAGTATAGTAAGAGCAGCTGAAGAGCTTTGAACATTGGTTAAGCAGACTGTCAGCCACACCTCTTCAACCTTTAGTTGTTTCAGGCACTAAAGACAAACACAATTAGGGAGGAGAAAGGGGACACTCAAGAGAAAATGATGTGGAGAAAAATGCCACAAATATCCTCTTTTATATTTGGATATGACAGAAAGTTTACAGGAAGAGTATAGGAGGTAAATAAACAAATACACTTTAGTTAGGTATTTTTCTGAGCAGTTTTTTGCTTTTGTAACTATTTTGATACAATTTCAAATTTATAGAAAAGTTGCAAAAGTAGTACGAGGAACTCCTGTTCACCCTTTACGCATATTAATCATGTGTTTACATTTTACCTCCCTCCCTTGTCTCCCCCATAATACATATGTATAAATATGTATTTTTAGAAACCATTCAAGGGTAAGCTGGAGACGTTGAGTGCCTTTACCTTTAAATACTTCCATGTTTATTTCCTAAGAACAAGGATGTTATCTCATACAACCATAGTCAATTATTTCCGGGCATTTTAAATCACTTTTGCAGTATTTTCAAGTGACTTCCTACTAAGGATACCCTTTACTAAAAAACATGCACCAAAATGGGTTGAATTGATGCCGTTGTTTTACCCAGTGGGATACTGAAACGCAGGTTAAGACTCACAGACCTTCCAAAGTCTACTGATTTTATTTCAATCTGGAAAAAAAAATCTAATCCTCAGTAAAGTGGTGAAACATTTATTGGCCTTGGAAAACACTGCCTACTTGGCTAATATCCTTTTCCCTTAATAGTCTGCTTCAATGCAATGGTATTTTATTAATTTATTAGCCATCAGAATCCTATTAAGAGACAGTGTTGGAGGTGGAAGGAGTATTAGAGATTCTTCCAGCCCTACTTTACAGTTAAGCAAACTGGGGACCAGAAAGACACAGCCCACTGTCTCAGGGCAGTGCTTGAGACTGGAGTCCAGAGATCTAACTCTAAACTTGGAAGGCCCTTCAGAGAGGACCAGTCTAGTGTGTGTGAGGGGGAGCCCATGGGGCTCTTGGGAACCCACGGGGCTCTAGAGGTGGTATGGTGAGTGAGGGGAGCCAGACCCCAGCCTCCAGCCCCTGTCTGAGAACCTGCTTTCTCCTTTGTTTCATATATTGAGCTTCTGCATAAGATTTTCTGTGAAGAAAGGCCTTACTTCTTAAAAAAATAGGACTTAGTGAGGTTTAAAGATGGGCTCAGTATTACCCAGCAAGTGGATGTCAGAGCCAAGGTGAGGACCTGAGCCTCCCCTCTCCATCCAGTGGGTGTCCTGTTCCACCCTCACACCACAGAGCTGCCTCTCAGCCATCTTGCTTCGCTTCTTCTTTTCAATCATTGCCCTGGGGGAGCAAGGAGCAAAACATTTTAGAAAAGGATTCATCTTATCAAAGGATGACTTCACTTCTCCAAAGCCCTCTCGCTACCATTCATTCCTCTCCCACATGTACCTTTACTCTGACACTGATCAAGAGTCCCAGGACATGCTTCTTACTCCCCCAGATTATCACAGTGTTTCCATAATAATACATTTCATTGCAGATCACTCACATAACTACTACTCTGATTTTTTTTAATATAAATTTATTTATTTATTTTTGGCTGCATTGGTTCTTCGTTGCTCTGCATGGGCTTTCTCTAGTTGCAGTGAGCGGGGGCTACTCTTCATTGTGGTATGCGGGCTTCTCCTTGCAGTGGTTTCTCTCGTTGAGGAGCGTAGGCTCTAAGCGTGTGGGCTTCAGTAGTTGTGGTACTCGGGCTTCAGTAGTTGTGGCTCGTGGGCTGTAGAGCTCAGGCTTAGTAGTTGTGGCACATGGAGATTGGTAGCACAGCAATGTGAATGTATGTCATGCTACTGAACTTTTACTAAGATGGTAAATTTTATGTTATGTGTATTTCACCACAATTAAAAATAAAATAGCCCCCACAAAAAAAGGAAACCTCAAAAAGACTAAACTATTTCCAAGTAATGTAACTGCATCCTAGAACAAAGCTCAAGAGTATAGTTATAGCGTGTAATTTTAGAATTATAGGATATAATTTATAAAATAATAATTTCTATGAAGAAACACAAAAATATGTAGCACTGAACAAGGAAATATTCACAATGTCTGACATCCAATCAAAAATTACAAGGCATGTAAGAAGAAGGATAAATACAACCTATAATGAGGAGAAAAATCAATCAAAAGAAACAGATCCCCAAATGACACTTATGATGGAATTAGTAGACAGGAACACTAAAACTATATCCCATATGTTCAAGAATTTAGAGAAAACAGTGAACATGAAAAGTAAAGACATGGAAGACATTTTAAAAGACCCAACTCAAACTTTTAGAGATGGAAAATACAATATCTGAGATAAAAAAAAATACACTAGGTGGGAGTTATGGCAGACTAGATGCTGCAGAAGAAAAGATTAACAAATTTGAAGACACCACAATAGAAATTATCCAAAATGAAGCATACAGACGGGAAAAAAAAAAAAACTGAAAGAAAAGTAAATAACAGCATCAGTGAGCTGTGAGACAACTTCAAGCGACCTTATATAATTAGAGTGTAATTAGAGTCCAAAAAGTGGGGATGGGAAAGGAAATATATTTGAAGAAATACTGGCCAAATTTTTTCAAATTTGATCAGAATGAAAAATCCACTGGTTCAAGAAGTTCAACAAAGTCCAAGCACAAGAAATATGGGGAAAAAAACCCCAAACTACATAAACATCACAATGAAATTGCTTAAAACCAGTGATAATGAGAAAATCTTAAAAGCATCCAGAGGGAAAAAAACACATATTACATACAGAGGAACAAAAACAAGGATGAGAGCATACGTCTTGTTGGGAACAATGCAAGACAGCATACAGTGGAGCATCTTTAAAGCACTGAAAGAAACAAAACAAAACTGTCCATTGAGAATTCTGTATCCAGCAAAAATATCTTTCAAAAATGAGAATAAAATGAAGGCTTTTTCAGACATACAAAAACTAAGAGAATTCATTGCCAGCAGACCTGCATTAAGAAATGTTAAGGGCTTCCCTGGTGGCGTAGTGGTTGAGAGTCCGCCTGCCGATGCAGGGGACACGGGTTCGTGCCCCGGTCTGGGAGGATCCCACATGCCGCGGAGCGGCTGGGCCCGTGAGCCATGGCCGCTGAGCCTGCGTGTCCGGAGCCTGTGCTCCGCAACAGGAGAGGCCACAACAGTGAGAGGCCCACGTACCACAAGAAAAAAAAAAAAAAAAAAAAAAATTAAAAGAACTCCTTCAGTTAGATGGAAAATCTACCAGTCTGAAATATTGATAACATAAAGGAATAAATAGCATCAGAAGTGTAAATATGTTTATAAATCTAAAAGATTTTTCTAATTCTAAAAAATCTTTAAAAGATAATGACTATTTAAAGCAAATATAATAACAATGTATTTTGGGGTTTAAAACATATGTAGAAGTAAAATATATTAAAATAATCACACAAAGGCCAAGAAGTAGACTGTTGTAAGATTCTTATATGATATGTGAAGTGGTATAATAGTATTTGAAGGTAGATGATAAGTTAAAGATGTATACATACTATTAATCCTAAAACAACCACTAAACAAAACAATTATCACTAGTAAGCCAGCAATGGAGATAAAATGGAATCACGAAAAAATGCTCAAGTAATTCAAAGAAGACAGAAAAAGATGAAAAAATGAACAAAGGGCAGTTGGACAAATAGAAAATAAATGGCAAAATGGTAGATTTAACCAGCTATAATAGCACCAAATGTAAATGATCTAAAGCAGGCTGCCCCATAGAACTATCTGTGATGATGGACGTGTTCTTTATCTGTATTCACTAATACTCAGTCACGTGTGATTATGGAGCACTTGAAATGTGGCTTGTGAAGTGAGTTTTAACTTTTATTAAATTTTAGTTAAGTTAAAATAGCCACATATTTCTAGTGGCCTATTGGACAGCATAGTTTTAAATACCCCAATGAAAAGGCAAAGATTGCTAGTTTGGTAAAAGAGCAAGTCCCAACTATATGTTGGCAAAAGAAACTCTTTACATATAAAGAAACAAATAGATTAAAAGTAAGAAGATGGAAAAAATATATCATGCAAACATTAGTTAATAAAGGCTGATATATTTATATCAAAGTAGTCATCAAGAGGACATAACAACTCCTCTGAAGACAAAAAATTTATTTTTTATTACATTGTTGCTGGTGGGGGCAGCTGAGGAAAGAAGGATGGTATATTAGTTTGCTAGGACTGTTATAACAAAATACCACAGACTGGGTGGCTTAAATCAGCGGTCCTCAACCTTTTTGGCACCAGGGACCCGTTTCGTGGAAGACAATTTTTCCACGGACCGGGGAGAGAGGACGTTTTCGAGATGATTCAAGTGCATTACATTTATTGTGCACTTTATTTCTATTATTAATAATAGAAATATAATAATATTTATAATGTAATATAAGTATACAACTCACCATAATGCAGAATTAGTGGCAGCCCTGAGCTTGTTTTCACTTGCCACTCACTGATAGGGTTTTGATATGAGTCTGCAAGCAGTTGATTTATTATGGTCTCTGTGAAGTCAAACCTCTCTGCTAATGATAATCTGTATTTGCAGCCGCTCCCCAGCGCTAGCATCACTGCCTCAGTTCCAGCTCACATCAGGCATTAATTCTCATAAGGAGCACACAGCCTAGATCCCTTGCATGCTGGGTTCACAGTAGGATTCACACTCCTATGAGAACCTAATGCTGCCGCTGATCTGACAGGAGGCGGAGCTCAGGCGGTAGTGCAAGCGATGGGGAGTGGCTGTAAATATGGAGGAAGCTTTGCTTGCTCGCCTGCCGCTCACTTCCTGCTGTGCAGCCCAGTTCCTAACGGGGCTGGGGGCCCCTGGCTTAAATGACAGAAATTTATTTTCTCACAGTTCGGGATGTGGAAGTCCACAATCCAGCAGGGTTGGTTTCTCCTGAGGCCTCTCTCCTTGACCTGCAGCTGGCCTCCCTCTTGCTGCTTCTTCACCTGGTCGTCCCTCTGCACACGCACCCCTGGTGTTGCGTCTTTCACAAGGACACCTGTCATATTGGATTAGAGCCCACTGTAATGGCCTTATTTTAACTTAATCACCCCTTAAAGGTCCTGTCTCCAAAAACAGCCATATTCTGAGGTAATGTGGATTAGGGCTCAACATATGAATATTGGGGTGGGAGGGAACACAATTCAGCCCATAACAGGCAGGGACATTATTTATCACAGCTGTCCTCCCAAGAACCGTGTCTCCAGGCTTCCATGGTGTGGTATAATTGTCTGGGAACAGACAGTGCCCTCCCCCTTGTGATGACCATGAGTCAGGGACAAACCCAAGAGAGAGGAGGGCCCAAGGTTGGGGGGCTGTGGCTCACCTCTTAAGAGAGTCATGGAGGAAGATAGACTGGGGAGGAAGAGAACCCTTGTCCACCCAGACTCTTGTGTGACCTCTATTGTTTTTTTTTTTTTTTTTTAAGGGATGGGAGTGGGTTTTTTAAAAATAAATTTATTTATTTATTTTTGGCTGCGTTGGGTCTTCGTTGATGCACACGGGCTTCCTCTAGTTGTGGCGAGCAGGGGCTGCTTTTTGTTGTGGTGGCTCCTCTTGTTGCGGAACATGGGCTCTAGGCACGCAGGCTCAGTAGCTGTGGCTCGAGGACTCTAGAGTGCAGGCTCAGTAGTTATGGCGCATGGGCTTTGTTGCTCCGTGGCATGTGGGCTCTTCCTGGACTGGGGAATCGAACCCGTGTCCCCGCGTTGGCAGGTGGATTCTTAACCACTGTGCCACCAGGGAAGTCCCATGACCTCTATTCTCTATGACCTTCTGACAACAAATTATGCTTCTCAGATATATCTTTTTTGTTATTTGAAATGTTACTCTATATTTTTTCCTTTTGAATGAATGAAAGGAAAACTTCAATTAAACAATGTTGTTGCTTCTGACATCAAGGAGAAGAACCAGCTGAAAATGCTGACCCTACCTTAAGCCCACCAACTCTCCTCACCCACAACAAGCCCTTTGGTTGCCATGGCAACATTCATGTGGTGGTGCTAGTTCTGGCTTCGCTTTGTTAATGTTAGGAGACTGGAGCTAGTTCATCAATTTAGCCCCTAAGGTGCAAGGTTTCTAGGTAAGGCTTGAAATTTGGAAGAGAGGAAAGGGAAGGAGGCTGCAGGTAGGTCCTGTGGGAGTGAAGGCTTTAGGGGCTCTGAGCTACATGATCTGTGAAAGAAGTTAGAGCAGGTCTGTAGAACAATTTGAAAACAGATGGATTTCCTGAGATCACCACTGTGTTTCCATGGCAACATCTCAGCTGACTCTGTCAGTTACTATGAAGTGTTCTCCCTCTGTGTGGATAGAATCTGGGTGTCAGTTGGAGGGAGGGGCCCCAGAACAGGATAAATTGGAGTAAGCTTAGAAGGGTTAGAAATTTGGGTTAGCTATGAGGGTCTTGGGAAAATTCTCCTGAGAGTCCGGCCTCATGTCACCAGGGGAGATGAGAGAAGTCTCCTGCCCTAATGGTTTTTATGGGAATGGTGGCAGCAGTTCTTGGGTGGAATGGTTGTGGCTCCTTCCTGCCTGCCTCTAGGCTTTGTTAACCGGAGGATACTCATCGACCTGTAATTTGTTCATTTGGTAAGATATTTATAGAGTGTTTCTCATTGAATTCTGCCAAAAGCATCCATCACACTGGTGAAAGGCATGCCCATCATGATGAGTGTCGGTTGCCTATATCCCCCTGTGACAGATCTGCAACAAATAAAGGCTAATATTTTAAATCCTCCAAACAGTCAGCTGCTTCTTTACACCCACACTTGTGTGTGTGTGTGTTATGCTTAGGGCACCATGTTAGGAGTTCAAGTTATAGAAAGGAATGAAACCAGGCACAGGCCCTGCCCATGGGAGGCTTACAATCTAGGTGGGATGACAAATATTTTCATGACAAGACAGGGTGGCATATGCTCCATGTTAATGGTGCAGAAAGTAGGCTCCATAGGGATTCGAAAGAGGAGCCTTTCTTCCAGGGCTGAGGTGATCAGGGAGAAGTTTACAGAGCGGGTGGGACTTGAACAGTGTTTGAATAAAGGGCAGTACTTGGGTAACAGGAAAGATCTTGAAAACAAATAAGCAAGGGGAATGGCAGGAAAAGAAATACTGAGACAGGAGTCAGTGTGGGTGGTTGTTCAGGGGAAGGGAGCAGACTTATTTGAGAAGAAGGGTTCATGGCACAGAGGGTGAAAAATAAGATTGGTAAGGGAAAGTGAAGGGCTCCAGTTGTCAAGATTCTGAAGGGCATGACAGGGTGTTTATTCTTCTATAGGCAGTGAAGGGTTTTCAAAGGTTTTGGAGCAAAACAAACAAACAAGAAACTGTAATAATGTAGTAGGATGCTTAATCTGGTAGCTGTATATAGGATTAAGGAGGGAAGAAAGAGCTAGAAAGATTGAATGGAAAACTGATTGAAGGGTTAGGATGGTGGTTGAGGAAATGGAAAGAGAGGGCTGCTTGGATGCATGGGTGGACTGGATGGATGGAATAGAGGGACCCCAGAGATACTGAGAAGGAATAGACTGTAACTGATTGGTTCTAGCAGAGCAGGCGAGGGAGACTGTAAGGTTTGGGCTGTAAGGTTTGGGTCAGTGGAAAAGCAGTTTATACCTTTAAAAGAAACGATGCTTATGAAGCCCTGTGTTAATCAAAAACATAAGAGGAAAATTCTTGCCTAAGTAACTCACAACCAAGTAGAAGAAGACAAGTGTGATTAGAGGCGCTAGGACGGCAGCATGTACAGAGTACAGGGAGAGGCTCACAGGAAGGAGTGGCCCTCGATTCTGGGGAGGGGGAGGGAGGTTGTCAGGAAAAGGTTTATAAGAGATGCCCTTGAGCTGAGGGTTGAGGGGGAGTTTGAGGAAGAAATATGAGGCGTTAAGGGTTATATTGGACTTCACAGTTAATTTTGAGGTGAAGCAGAACATCTAAGTGGGAAGCGTTCGCTCATTCTCTTCATTGTTACAGAGGGACCTCTGTATGAGGCTGCCCTTGGGCAGGAATAAAGAGATGAGTAAGCCTTGCTCCCCACCTTCGAGGACCTGCCCATCCAGTGGGGGGAAGGAGCATTCACTGTATCATTCAAAGGTATGTGTGAAGACCCTGAACCAAGCGGGTGCTACTGGGCTGCTGGGAACGCAGGAGTGAACAGAACGGACTAGCTTCCACCTCTCACAGAGGCCATGTGCTAGTTAAGAACTTTCTCATAAACAGGCAGAATTAGGCTAAGTAGGAAAGGACAGGTTGAAGGGAAGTGCTGGGGGTGCAGAGAAAAGAAGTAGTGAGTTCTGCCTGGACCATCGCCATCGCGCGGAGGCTGGGGCATCAGGACGTGAGGGCCGACTGATGGGTGCTCTCATTCACAGCAGCCGGAGCCGTCAGTCTGTCAGTTGGGGCTGAGGTTGGGGCGGGAGGGACCCCAACGTTGGGTGAGCCTCCTGGTTGTGAGGATGGGCTTGTTTCCCCCGTGGAGGCAGCTTTGTAGCTGTGACAGCTGAGCTAGGCATGCGCGCCCTGTGTGTTCTGTGCCAGCTGGGACGACCCACCACCACCCAGTGAGCAGTGTGTTCACCTGCTCCAGGCCCACGTCCACGGAGCCCTGCCACCAACACCCACAACTGTCACACGATCCGAGGCTCACTTCCTAGTTACAGAGTGGTCTCTGGAGAGAGAGTGGGTGTTATGGGTTCAGTTGTGCTCTCCCCCCCATTCACATGTTGGAGTCCTAACCCCCAGGGCCTCAGGAGGTGACTGTATTTGAGATAGGTCTTTACAAGTTTAAGTTAAAATGAAGTCATTAGGGTGGACCCTATTCGAGTAGAATTGCTGTCCTTATAAAAAGAGGACATTTGGGCGTAGACGTGCGCACAGGGAGACGCCAGGTGGAGAAGAAGGCAGGGGTAGGGAGTGATGCGTCTATAAACTGAAGAGCACCAGAGGCGGCCAGCAAACGAGCGGCAAGGGGAAAGCCCTGGAACTGATTCTGCCTCAGAGTTCTCAGCTGGGACCTACCCTCCCACACCTTGATTTCGGGCTTCTAGCCTCCAGAACCGTGAGAATAAATGTACATTGTTGAAGCCACCCAGACTGTGGGACTTGCTATGGCCACCCTCGCAGACTCATACAGAGGGTCAGTCACTCTGAGCTCTGTCAGATCAGGAGCCTGTGGGACCCGGTCCCCTGGGGACCGAGGCCACGCTGTCACAGTCCCTGAGGTCCCTTCCCCACCCGATGCTCTTGAAATCCGTGTATTCCTTACGTGCTCAGAGAGTCTCTGTCAGAAGTTTTGTTGTGACTGACTGGCCCTCAGCTCCTTCAGAGAAGCAGTCAACATATGTGCATGCCCATCTTTCCTGACTCGTTTATTTTTCTGAGGATTCTTATTACTAAAAGCGGCGAAGCCTCTGGGTGTGCTCTGTGGGACAAGTGTTAGATTTGTGAGGAGGTCAGTTAACAAAGAAAAAAAATTAATACGTGTTTTTGGTGGCGTTTGGCAGGATTTACAAGGCTATATAGCATTTTACTGAGCTGAGAGGGTTTCCACTCCAATTCCTGGCATGAAGGGCAGGGAATCGTTTCCGATCACCTTCACCAGCCAGTGACTCTGCTGGAGCTGAGGCACAAGGAAGTCATGGAAACAGAGATTGGTTAAGAGGGTCCTCTGGGCAGCGTGGATCAATAACCTGTTGTTAGAAAGAGTTTTGGCAAAGCTCAGCTCTGGGGAGTTTATCTGCTCCCGCAGAGACTGGCAGGAGGGTCCGAAGTTCTGTTGGTCTCCCCTCCCCTCCACTCCCTGGCTTCTCCTGCAGGGGGTGAGCAGCTTGCTCAGGATTCACCATCATCCTCCAGAATTCTCCAGGTGTCTCTACTGATTCCTCACAGCGCTGCTCTCACTAACCCAGTCTCTCAGGAATGGGGCATAATCACTCCACCTGCTGATTCAACTCTTTCTCTCACTTACTTTTTTGAAGTCTCAGAAGCAGCCGCATGAACATCATATCCAAGATTATCTTGGCATAGCCGTTAGTGAGTTCTGCCTAGAAAAGTGTTTGAAGCTAGTGGCCATACTTTTTCTTTAAACTTGCATTCTATTGCTGTTTTTCATTTGTCAGGACTTTCCTCTCTTTAAGTTTATACATGTCTTTAGGATGTGCCAGTCACCAAGCTAAAGACTGTATGTTAATTTTGCTCTTTCTTCACAATACCTCTGTGAAGGAGGTACTGCAGTCATCCCCGTTGTACAGAGGGGGCTTCACAAGGTAAGTGACACGATCAAGGTCATATAACCAGCAAATGCTGGAGCTGGGATTCATGCCCGGCACTCGGATTCTAGAGTCCCTGCCCTTAACCGTCACATCACACAGTAATCTATTTGGGTCTGAATGGCCGTGTTGGGGGTATAAAGGTGCTTGGGATGAGTCCCACTCTCGAGGTCTGGAGAGTTTCAGTACGACTTGGTGGCTGTGGAGCAGGAGAAATGCACAGGACTTTGGGAACCCAGAAGGAGGAGTTCGCCCAGGCTCGGGGTCCTGGAAGACTGTCTGAAGGAAATGATGACTAAATTGGAAGCTAAAGAACTTTTCCATAGATGAATCGCACAGACAAAGGCATGGAGGCTTGAGTCAGCAAGATGGGGGATGAACAGCAGCTCCGTGTAACGGGGGTGAAAGGAAAGGAGATGGGAGAGGAGTGGCTGAAATGGAGCTGGAGAGAAGGGGGAGGGGCAGGCTGGGGGAGGCGCAATCTGGCACACCAAGAAGTTTGGATATTCCCCCTGTGTAGGGCGAGGTGCCGCTGAAGGGTTTTGAGAATGGGTGAAATGTTTAGTTTTGTGTTTCAGATAGGTCAGTGCTGTGGTTCTGTGGAAGCTGGATTTGAGGGAACAAGAGTACAGACAAGGAGACCAAGGAAGGCTACGTAGGATAGGAAAGGGGATGGGGATGGAGAGGATTTTGAAATTGACAGGTCCTGACAATTGAGTCCACGTGGGGTTGAGGACCAGGAATTTTAGCCAACACTGAGCGCTGAATATGTGCCAGGTCTGGTTCTAAGTGTTTGACATATTTTAACTGAGGGGTCCCCAACTCCCCCGCCACAGACTGGTTCTGGTCCATGGCCTGTTAGGAACCAGGCCGCACAGCAGGAGGTGAGCTGCAGGCAGCAAGCGAAGCTTCACGTGTATTTACAGCCGCTCCCCGTTGCTTTCATTACCGCCTGAGCTCTGCCTCTTGTCAGCATTATGGTGAGTTGTATAACTATTTCATTATATATTACAATGTAATAATAGAAATAAAATGCACAATAAATGTAATGCGCTTGAATCATCCCGAAACCATCCCCACCCACACCCTGGTCCGTGGAAAAATTGTCTTCCATGAAACCGGTCCCTGGTGCCCAAAAGGTTGGGGACTGCTGTTTTAACTCATTTATGCCCACCACAACCTTCCGAGGTTTTACGGATGAGGCCACTGAGGCACGGAGAGGCTGGGTGACTTGGCCCAAGGGCACTCTCATGACCAGGAAGTGACAAAGTGAGATTCACATCAGGTGGTCTGGCTCTGTCACCTCCTCTCTTCATGACCATGCTGCACCTCTCCTGAGTGAGCTCGGGGGCAGAGGAGGCATCTAGCTGACCCTCCCTTCCCCTCACCATCGCCTCCCCTGCCGACGACCACGTGCACAGAGGTGCCATTGACCAAGGGCTCTGGAAGGGAGAGAGAAAGATACGGGGCTCCGTATTACATGTTTTTAGGGGGCGGTGCTTGGGGAACACTGAGTGGAAGCATCCAGCTTAGTCCCTTCCTCCTGGAGCCTCTTGTCACTGAGCCCTGGGGCTTCTACACCTACACTAAATCCTTACACAGCTTTACATTTAGATGACAGATAAGAAAAAAAAAATTGGTGGTGCAGGGTCTAAAGTCTCTCAGACTCTGAAGTGATTCTTCTGTGTTTCCAGTTCACTGACTGGATGGCAGATTATAATGTGAAGGCTTGACAAAAACATAACGTAGCTGTGCCAACCTTCAGGGTCTGAGGCATAAAACTAAATTTAACATTGTATTCCCATTTGAAGACTTGTCATCATACGGCTGGCCAGACAAATATGATTTAGAGGGTTAGGTTTTGAGAAATGAGTAGGAGAAATAAAATATGGAATAAAGGGATAGTGGAGATAACACATTTAAAAAAAGCATATCCAATGGTAGTGAGCAGTCCTGTCTGATGACATTGTTTAATATCGCTTCCTCTTTTGCCTGTTTGACCAAGGGATTCTGCTATGTTGCACAGGTTCTCCTACTGAAGTCTGGAAATTCAGACACCCCTTTACCTCATCCTGACCACCTTTTTCATCTCCGTCTCCTCTCCTAATTCTCTGTACATCTCCTGCTAATTCTCTCCTTTCCTGGGCTTTTGGTCCCTGCCCCCACATTTTTCTTGCCAGCTGCACGGTTCAGTCCGGCTGTGGACTAATTTCCAAGCTCCGAAGGTAAAGCTAAGATGCGGATCTCTCCCTCCAGTCGACCTGAGTACACCCCTTAGACACCACAGCCCCTTCTGTTTTAGCCCTGGTCTCTGTCCATGGTGGGGTCTGGTGTCTTACTGCCGGTGCTCCTCTGTGAGAAGTCTTCAAAGGGCATCTGCTGGGTCTGTGTCCTGGCCTTTGAGGCTTATCATTTCTGTCAGTATTAGAAGTGAAATATAGGTCAGCCCCACAGCTCCCACTGTTAAAAATAAAAGCTTTCTCCCCAGGCTCTGCGCGTTTGTAGATGGGTACAGGTCCCCCCTTCCCAGCAACCCCACTTCTCAGTTGCTTCTTGGAGCTTGGTTGATGCTGCCCTCCATATAAGAGGGAACCTGAGAATAGAAGAGGAGCTGAAATGATCTCCCTCGCAGACTCCTTTCCACAACGTGAAGATTGCCTGATGGGAAGTTGTGAATAGAAGCACTGAGCAGGCTTCCTCCCAGTTGTGGGGTGAGGCGTGCTGGCTGCTGGTAATCGAGGAGAGAGGCTTCCGTCCCATTTTCTGTAAAAGTAGGTCTTGGGATGGAGCCTGGCAGGAGTCCCTCTCCCTCCAGGGCCGCCCAACACAGCTCTCCTGCCGCAGCCAAGTGACTGGGCAGTGGGATGCCTCATGATGTTGCTGCCAGGACCTCCCATCTCACCTTGCTCATTCCTAGTGCCTGCATTTGCACCATCTCAGAAGACTCAGCCCTTTTTCTGTGATAATCTGAAAATTGAGGAGGTGAAAGCAGAGCCTTTTAATTTATTGTTAATGACTGCACACTTCTCTCCTCCTGCACTGTTTTCTTCTTCTTCTGTCTCTCCTTCTAGTCTGATTTGCCCCTGATGTCCTTTCACCTTCATTCCATTTTGCCCTTCAACTCCTGCAAAACTCGGAGATAAGTTTTCATCCACATAAAAAGCCACGGGCCTCTGAGACTCCAGCTCTTTGAACAGATCCTCACCACCCCCCACCACTGCTGTTCTCCGCTCTCATTTCTCAGGCTAGTCTGTGCTTGACGAGGGACTACAGTATCTGCAAGGGGACTCTAAAGAGAAGGATGCTTCGACTTGTGGGGTTTTCCTAAACCGTCTCTGCAATGTCCCAGCAAATCTTGAAACTCACTCGTGCCTTCCTGCCACAGCTGGAAGCAATGTTGCTTTTCTGGTGGAAGCTGGAAGGCCTGCATCAGCCTCGGATCTAAGCATTTTCCAGGGCTTCAAGGAAGTGGCACATATCCTGACTTGTCTTTTAACCCTTCTGAGTTGGATTTTCTCAGAGATTTCTGTTGGGGTGCTGTGTGTGTTGGCTGCTTTCCCTAGAAATGGGAGTGAGGGGAGGGGGAGAGGAAAACAACTAGGAGGGGGGACAGGCAACTATGAATGCATTTAACGCACATACGGTGGTCAAGCAGAAATGTTATGGTTACATAACATTTCTAAAGCTGTACTCCAGGCCAGATTGAATGATTCCTTACGGAGTAGAAGAGGGCTTCAAAAAGAGTGATTTGGAGGACGCTCTGGGAACATAGCCTTCTTGCCAGCCCAAGAAGAGCCAGACTCCTGAGGGCACAGGGAACAGACACGCCCACTGTTGGAGTCCACCCTCTGGAGGAACCCCAGGGCACATCACTTTATGGGTTCAGCCCAACCACTGATTTACTTTGTGACCTTGGCAAGTCACTAGGCCTTTCTGCAATTCCATTTCTTCATCTGTGAAACAGGAGGTTTGGCCGGGAGCAGTGCTACTCAACTCTGGCTGCAGAACAGAATCGCTGGGGAGCCTTTAACCGCCACAGCATCCACAGATGCCTGATTAATTTGCTCTCAGGTGAGGGAGGTCTGGCTTGGCTAGCTTTTAAAGCTCCCCAGGTGATGCTCCTGAGTAGCCAGGCTGAGAAGTGCTGCCTAGCTCAGTGTCTCTCAGATTGGATCATGCATGTGAATTACATGGGTCTTGTTAAAATTCAGACTCTACTTCTGCAAGTTCTGGTGGGGCCGGAGGCCCTGTCCTTCCAGCAGGCTCCTGGCAGGTCTGGTCCTCAGGCCATGTTCTGAGCAGCAAAGGCAGGGATGGTCTTCAAGGTCTTTGCCTCTCTGATATTATAGACTTCCTTAATTATTTTTTTTGCAGGGAGAGGGCTGGCAGTAAGTGAGACATATATTGATGGTGTAGTGGGGGTAAGTTCCCTTTCTTCACTGGGGCAAAGTGATGTCCTTGGGAAAATGTGACAGTATTTGGTGGGTAGGGTTCAATTTGTATCTGTTTTCAACACTGAAGTTGGCTTAATTAGGGAGAAAAAGGAAAACAGATGTACCTGTATGTGTGTGTGCGTGCATGAGAGAGAGAGAGAGAGAGACAGAGACAGAGACAGAGACAGAGACAGAGAGACAGAGAGAGACAGAGAGAGAATGAGGGGGAATGAGTGAATGCATGAGTGCGCATAGGGTGAATATTCTGAGTAAATGAATCTTAGGGAGGATCAAAGGGCAACACATGTGTAGCTTCTCCAGGTCCAGTTATGGTGAGGAGACTAGAAGAGGGGGCAGATTTTTTTTTTTCTTTTTTGCGGTACGCGGGCCTCTCACTGTTGCGGCCTCTCCCGTTGCGGAGCACAGGCTCCGGACGCGCAGGCTCAGCGGCCATGGCTCATGGGCCCAGCTGCTCCGCGGCATGTGGGATCTTCCCAGACCAGGGCACGAACCCACATCCCCTGCATCAGCAGGCGGACTCTCAACCACTGTGCCACCTGGGAAGCCCTGGGAGTACTAATTCTTCCTCACCTGTTGTGAGGATCAGGCGAGGTAAAAGTTCTGAAACCGATGCTAAGGCGTCAAGTATTATTCACGCCTTCTCCTCCTTCTTCCCTTCCTCTAATTCTTGTTTCTTTCTCTGCCTCAAATACATTAGCTCCTGGCCTCTTTGGCACTTGGATCAGTCATTAGGTCATTCAAGAAACAGCTTCCAAGCACTTATGAGAGCGGCCTTGTGCGAGGCACCGAGAATGGAGCTGAAAGACCATCTTTGTCCCCCAGGAGGACATGTGGGAAGGTGACCAGGATATTAAGTACAGGATAGCAGGTTGGATTTTAAAGGAGGGGTGCCCAACTAAGCCTGGCCGAGGATGGGAGGAGGTGGGTGTGGAGGGCTGGGCAGTCAGGGAAGGTGTATAAAGAAGAACAATAAGTAGGAGTTAGCCAGCCAGAGTGAACATGTGGCTTCAGCAAACCGAAAATAGTTTGGATGGTTCTTGTGGGAACCAAACAATCAATAATGTGATTTCTTGCAGGTAGGATTGGGTTTGTCTTTCATGTGGTATGAGTGATTTTCTGACCCACTGTGGCAGGATGAGTATTTTGAATTATTCTTTTTGCAAGAATAAGGGATTTTCTCATTCCCATGGATGTACCTCTGTGAGAGGGCTGCCAAGAGTTAGCCATTCACTCATGGCTCAGAATATCAGAGCTAACAGACCTCGGTGGGGAGCGAGCCCCTGACTGTGGTTCCATTAGCCCAGTGCTCTGTCCAACTGAGAAAGCTCATGCAGGCGTCTCATGTTGTTTTCCATGACCTTAGAATTTGGTATTTGCAAAAGGTAATCCTTTATAGCAAGATCTTTCAAATTGCAGGTCACAACCCATATTTCATATTATGTGGGTTAGAAAATCAGTAGGTTGCAAACAGCATTTTAAACAATGAAATAGAAGGGGAATAGAATATCAGGATACATCTCACAAATAAGGACTAGCATTGTTTAGTGAAACCTTGTGCATGTACTTGATGCAAAAGGCCTTTTTTTTTTTTTTTTACTCATAGGCCAAGGAAGCAAAGATATTTCATCTTGTATTCTAACTTCAGTTGATTTGTAGTGGCTGGCTGGGGTACTGTATTGAAGACAGTTCAGAGGTGGCTAGACTCAGAGAGAAGGTGTCATTATGGATCAGCAGTGTTTAATGTGGACTTACAGCAGGGGCCGCGGGCCATGTCGTCTGTGCATTGGCCATCCCTGTGGAAGGCTCTATATAGACATTAAAAGTAGCTGCCAGTAGGTGAATTACAGTGCCTGGTTGTAACTAAATGGCCAGCAGGCATGGCTTTCCTGGGTGTGACTAAACCTCCTCCAAGAGATGGGAGATATACATATGGGTGTGTTTATGCATGTATGTGTGTGTGTGTGTATGTGTATCTATATATACACATATACATATATATGTAGGTACATATACATGTATGCATACACAGATATATGCATATACTTTATTATGTTTCCTTTAACAAGAAATTTCATTATAATAATTAGTGTAAATAGTTATTATTTACTAATGACATAGCTTAAAACATTTTAGCCTATTAAATGGTTTGGAAAGATAACTTTTGGGCTAATGTAGTTGATTTCCTCTTAGAAAGTAAAAAATTCAAAAGTTTGATTTGATTAACCCATGTGCCCTGAGGCAGACGTTTGTAACTTGGCAGTTGAATATATAGGGAAGCTACCTCCCTGACTGGTGTTCATAGGGTCTGGCTTTTCTCAGTCCTATGAAACCCAAAGGCTTAGTGAAATATAAGGAAACGTTTAAAGCCGTACCACCAATGGCCCATGAAACGCAGAACCAAGCATTTGGTCCTCCAGCTCCTGCTCTCCTGCACTTGTTCATGGACTCATTCATTTAGTCCACAAATACGTATGGTGGGTCTGCTGTATGCTTTGTGCTGCGCTCACAGAGCTCTTTGCTAAGCACTCGAGATACAGCGGAAGCTGAAAACAGACTTGGCCCCAGTTCTCGTGAAGTTAGTTTGCAGGTGGTGAGGGAGACAAGCAGAGACAGAGGCGAATGCCTGCATGCAGGAGGAAGGGACCCAGATCTCCGAGCTTGGAGCAGGCTCACCGACCTAGACTGTTTCTCTCCAGCCGGGGGCCTCTAGGGAAGACACTGGCTTTGGTATTTGCTGCAGAACTTGAGAGGATCTTTGTGCCACAGAGCCCTTGGCAGACAGGTTTCACTTGAGCCTTCAACATGGACTTAGCTTGGCATGTGAAATGGGCTTCTGAACCCTCCCTACCTCGTCAGCCCTCAGACCTTTTGGTCAGAGCTTCCTCTTCTTCCCCTCAATACTTTCTCTTAAAGCAGACATAATTACCTGCCTTTTGAATCCCACAATTTTTTTTGCTACCAGCAGATCTCTGGGGGCAGGCAGAAACAAAGATGTATTTTCTGAGATTCAAAAGGCTCTTCACAACTTCCCTGGATCTTTAAGAACATTTTTCTAGAATTGATTTTATTAGCCTTGAAGAACACTCTCATCCATTGTCCCCATCAATCTTTTCGAAGTGGGCTTATTTGCTTCTAACTTCAAATTTCTTTCTATCACCTCTTGCATATGTGGACCAATAATTCTTTTATTAATCAATATTTTTTATTGAAGTAAAGTTGATTTACAATGTTGTGTTAATTTCTGCTGCACAACAAAGTGATTCAGTTATACATGTATATATATATATATATATATATATATATACATTCTTTTTTAAATATTCTTTTCCATTATGGTTTATTGAATATAGTTCTCTGTGCTGTACAGTAGGACCCTGTTGTTTATCCATTCTATCTATAAAAGCTTACATCTGCTAACCCCATCCTCCAATCCATCCCTCCCCCAACCCCCTCCCCCTTGGCAACCACCAATCTGCTCTCCATTGGACCAGTAATTCTTTTTTAAATTTTTTTTATTGGAGTGTGGTTGATTTACAATGTTGTTCTAGTTTCAGGTGCACAGAAAAGTGAATCAGTTATGCATATACATATATCCACTCTGTTTTAGATTCTTTCCCCATATAGGCCGTGACAGAGTATTGAGTAGCATTCCCTGTGCTATGCAGTATTGACCAGTAATTCTTAAGCAGACGTATTGGATGTGATATTTCCCCATGCGTTGCTCCTTCGGACTGTTAGGTGCCTCTTCCCTGTCTCTAGTCTGTGTACTCATCTGCCTTTAAACACTGAGAATGGGGAGGTGGGTCTCAGAGTTATCAGTGGGGGAGACCCTGGCTGTGCAGAGCCCCAGCCCCTTCCAACGGCAATCTCACACCAACTCTGGCTGTCAGCCACCTTGGTGATTATAGTCATGAAAACAAACATTTTTGTGGGCTGACTATGTGCCATCCATTGAGCTATAGTACTTTAGGTACTATTTTATGTAATCCTCACCGTGATTATATGAGGCAAATATTATTATCATTCCCACTTACAGATGAGGAGACCAAGGCTTAGAGGCATTAGGTAACTTGCCACAGTTACGCAGCTGAAAAGTGTAGAACTGGGATTTGAACCCAGGAAGTCTGTTCCGGAGTCCTTACTCCTAGCCGCTATACTTATATTGCCTTCCTAAGTAAATATAAAATATGCTTAGGGGTATAAAGCCTAAAGTCATTTCAGATGAATAACTCCCAAGTCAGCATGAGGCTAAAATTGACAATTTTAAACAGCACATAAGGGCAGTGATTCTTCTTGTCTTAATATCACAGCTGTCCTTGAAACGTGAGTCTGTGGCATGGTTGGATAACTTAGAGTGAAACTGTATTATGTTGGCACTTGGGGCTCTTTCTCTGAGTCTAGTATCATGGTGTGGCTTCTGCAAGATGGATGTATTTTTGTAATATGAAGACGCTCAGCAGTTTCCAAGAATGAAACATTACCCATTTGACCCAGTGTGTGTCATTATTTATTTTTCTGTTTATGTACATGCTTTGTTTCCTTAAATAAGACCATAAGCTTCTTGAGAACAGTGTCCTTCAGTGACTCACACATTGTAGTGAATGATGCTTATCGATGGTGGTGGTAACAACAGAAGCTACTGCTCTCTTCTCCCTCTGACCTTTTCCAGTGAAGAGTGTTGTTCTCTGAGTACATGACCGGCTGCCCACTAACTCACCCCAGTTCTGCAGTATCTGATGATAAATTGAGCACACTGAATACTCTTTGTTTCTTCCCATTTTGTTTTCTTCTTCCACCAACCTCTGTAAATTCACTTGTATTGTTTCTTGGGTTTCAGAGTTTTTTGGAACCCGCTACAGAATAGGGTCCAGACTATATGCTATACCCAGCCACCTGCAGACTTAATAACATATTTTAAAATTCCACTTTGCTGGAATAATAAAGATGCTTTGCAACCTTCTTGCCTATGTACCTCAGGGATTGCAGCAGATGTGTTAATTCTCAGATAGGCAGGTGTTAAAAATAAATGTCACTGCCTATGGATTATTTAAACTTAAATTTAAAATCCTGGCATCTTTAGCCTGGCAATTAGAAGTACACACAGCTGAATTTGATGTCCTCATCTAGTTAATCCCCCCAAAAGACGGTGTGTGTGGAAATAACTGTTCATTTTTGTGTCCTGCGACCCTGACTCCCTCTGCTGTGCCCTGTGCTTACTGAGTTAAATTAGCTCTTAGACCTGAGCCTGGTAATTTCTTCCTTCTTGTTTCTGGACAGTGGATGGACCCTGCTTATCTTTTCCCTTCCCCTAGTCTGACTCGCTCTAAATTCTAGTTCCTATTTAAGACTTTGGAAGTTAAATCCTTCTCTTTTAGGTTAAAATGGGGCTCAAGAAACTAATTAAATTCTTCCCAACCCTAAATCCTTTGCTGTTCTGTGGGGTTACTTCTTTGTGCAGCAAAATGAGCCAAAACTTCCACTCAAATCTCCAAATGATTCTTCTTGCCTTCTACAATTTATTGAATTCATCTTTTTTGAGACCGATTCAACTGTGGTCTCAAACATAAGCTCTTCCTTTCTCTCTTCCCAATTCCATAGGCCTGAGCTAAAACCTTTCAGCGGTGCTGGTTTCCTTATTTTACCCTGCTTCTCCATGCTTTTGCCCTCAGTGGTGTCTTGTTTTCTCCTTGTGCCAGGGGCAGGAATGCAGTGCCATGGGAAATGCCCTTACAGACAGGGGTCCAAAGAGAGTTGGCCAAATGGCACATTGCTGGCTGGCCTGGTCCAGTGATTATCCATCCATATGTAAAGTTGACAATTGTAGGCCAGCCTTGCAAGGGCTGGCAAAACAATAGTGAGAGTTGAGAGTTACTATATGCCAGTCACGATGTTAGATACTTGAATAAACGTTTCATTTAATTTTCACAAAATCTGGTGAGGGAGCTACTATTATCACACCCATTTTATGTATCAGGAAATTAAGTGAGGTTTGGAGAAGTTAAATAGCTTGTTAGTGGTACAGCTGGAATTTAGACCCAGTGGGTCTAGTTCTAAAACCCTTGCAGCGTGCTAAGTGAAAGGCATGAGCTTTGGAGTCAAGGAGTCTCAGTTTGAATACTGGCTCTCACATTTACTAGCAGTGAGACTCAGGCAGTCCCTTACCTTCTAAGTGCCAGTTTCCTTACTTGTCATTGTAATTAATATCCTCTATCTGTCAGAGTCATTGTGAAAATTCATGAAGTGCTTAGCACTATGCCTGGTGCATAGTAGGTACTCAGTCTATGGTCAGTATTATAATTATGCTTACTTCTGCTTTAATATTATTACATCTCTCCCATTTACTCTATCATATCTTTGGAGAAGATGTTTTAGTTTAGAAAACATGTTTTAGTCTCTTGCCTCTCCCTTATCAGTCACCTTCTATTTGTCCAGATTTTTGTGGAATGTGGAAAAATATATGAAAGATGGACCTGTGGTATCAGGTGGAATAATCAATCGATACAGCTGATACTCTTAAAAATTGAGATGAGAACCTGACTGATCTGAACAGAGGAAATTCAACTTTAAACTTGATGAGCCATTCTAGTTCATCAAAATATGTCATCATGGTCTCAGAGGAAAGCCAAAAAGAAAGAAAAAAGGCAAAGTGTACATCAGAGAATGAGAATTCTCTCCAAGAAAGAGAGATTTGCAGCACCTCATCTCAACAAAACCACTTTCATCTTCCTCCACTGAAGAGCACCCCTCAGCTTCCGAATGCTCTAGCCTGGTCACCTGGGATGTCCTTTTGGATAACTTCCTCTGGTTCTCGTTTTCCTTCAGTCTGATCTTGCTTCCATAATTCTCTAATTCCAGTACAATGGAGACCACTCAGTCGGCCAATTTCTCTCGTGTCCCGCTTGGCACATCTGGCTCCATTTGTCCTATAGGAACTCGATGCTGGTATCTCCAGTGTGGGCAATAGTTTCACAGAGCAATTCTTCCTAATAATGAAAACTCATACAGCACCTACTGCGAGCCAGGCATGGCTCTCTGCCCTTTATAGGTATTAAGGCATTTAATTTTCACAGCAACCTTAGGAGGTAGGTACTACTATCATTCCATTTTTGCAAACAAAGAAACTGAGGCATAGATTCAGTAACTTGCCCAGGGTTGTATGCCTGGTATGTGGCCAAGCCAAGGTTTGATCCTACGTAGCCTGCATTGAGTGTGTCTGTCCTCTTAACCACCGCTCTTTACTGCCTTTTACCTCTCTCAGTTACATGCAGTACTCTTCGATATTTTCTACTCTATATTCTATTATTTTTTTTTTTAATGGTGTCTGGATGTGACTTGCAAAAATGATGATTTCACAGCTCTACTGGGTACTGACATGCAGCTTGAAAACCATTGGCTAGACTCTCTCTACTGGGAATGGACACATCAGGCTGCCTTAGACTGGCGCCCAAAACGTTCCATTCACGTTTCTCCTTGTTCGGATATCACGCTCACCCAGCGACCCGGTGCTTAGGATTTAGCCTCCCATAAACGTCTACCCGCAGGGAAAGAATTCATTGGTTATGTGGACTTTGAGTATCCCCGCAAATTAGTAAATTGTCTCTCTGGTTTAGGCTGTGAGGCTGAATGATGTGATTCTGCCCCCAGGAAATGGATTTTTGAGAAATGGAGTCATCAGATCAGACTTCAGTGCCAGGGAGGCTGAGGGTTGTGCCCTGGACCTTGACAAAATCTTCACCGTCCACCCTGTGATGTCTTTTTCAGAACAGCCTGCGAGATTTCTTCCTGGGGCGGTGATTCCCAGCTTTGAGGAGGGACTGCGGGAGCATGATTTAAATTTCCACGGCTCTGAGCCTCATTTGTTCTGCAGTCAGAAATAGAGCTGTGCGCCCTTGTTCCTTGTCTAATATACGTCCTCACTGACTCACGTAGTCAGAAAAGAATGGATGCTCCTTTCCCACCTCACTTTATTATGCGACATGAATAAATGCAACACAGAACCTGCAAATAATTGATTGAAATGCAATCCCCCTTTCCCTCTCGCTCCAGCCGGTCTCTCTCAGAAGATGGTCTCCAGTGGGGTCAGGTCTGCATGCATTATGCATCTCTGTGATTATGCATTGAATTCTGGAGAACTAGCAAGCGATACCTAAATTCTTCAAGCATGTTTGGTTATGCTAAATAATTGATTGCATCTTTTATTTATAAAAATTTACTTGCTGGAAATTCAGGCATAGGTTTTGCCAACCCATCTCCTCTATTAGATTGCAACTTCCCGGTATGAAATCCAAAAACTCACCTACAGATTTCAATCTTTGAAAGCTCTTAGGCAGGTCGCCAGGATGAAGCTTGCATTCCAGACAAGTGAGACTGGCCTGAAGCCAACAGACACCTGTCCTGACTTCTTCCCACGGTCGGTTGTGGGGATAAAGCTTGCCAAGGCCTTCAGTGCTTGGGGAAACCTATTTCCAAGTTTATAGCCTCAGTAGCTCCCAGGTCTTAAATGGCAAGCAGCTAGGGACTTTCTGGATCTGGACAAATGTAATCATGTATAAGCCCACCTAGGTGGTCTGAGTGGAAGGGTAATGTGAGCAAAAAGAACTATGGGTAACTGGGGGAAAAGAGAATTGCACAAAGAGGATGTTTTTTGTCTTGAAAAGTATATTCTGGAGGAATGGGGAATAGAATAAATGTAATTAGCATTTCCAACAAACACAATTAGTGATGTCTCCCTGTTGCCCTTTTAAATTTTATTGAATAGAGGAAGATGGATGTGAACAGTCAGCAGGCCTGTGACTTTTCAACTCGTTCTTAGGAAATAGTCCTCACATCATTCTAAGTTGCACTCTGTCTCAATTCAGAAATTAGAATATGAGAATCAAACCTTTAAACTTGATTTAATGTCAACTCTCCTATTCAATTCCCAATCTCAAGCCTGCATCAGGCTGGGAGTCGGCCGTGGGAGGGGTTAGTGGGTAAATGACAGCATGTGTGGTCTCTGCATTATGCTTTTTCCCTCCCCACAATTTTCAGTTTGCTAGCTAGTTTCTGAATCCCCCAGGATTGGGTGGGCAGGTTAGGGACAAGGGACTCATAGAGGTTGGTTTCCCACTGTCTGAGCCAGGCCAGTGTTTGATGGACTCTTTCCCTTGTTGGGCATTGTGGTAGGATCTTCAGAAACCTCCATTATTGGCCCTCTCTCTCCTTCAGTTCTCTGGGTATAGGGAGGTGCATCTTTATTCCGGGAGATCCGTTGGGATTTCTTTCTAAGATTCTATCAATCCAGTGCACACCTCCACTTTCTTGCTGCTGCAGTCTTTCTGCCCCTGTAGGTAGTCCTACAAGACAGGATCCAAGCTGACCCTACCCCAGCTGTCTCTTCAGAGTGACCACGTTTGGTCCACAAGACACACTTTACCCCGGAAACCCCACAAGAGCATACCAGCCCCCCCCCCCCCCCCCGTTCCCTTCTCTCCTACTGTCACAGCCCTCTGGGTGTAGAAGGCGCGAATCTAGGACCCATTATGTGTGCTGTTTCCCAGCTGTATTTCAAAATTCTCCGTGTGGTCCACATAAGCCCACTTCACTGGGCTTGAGATAAAGGAGATACAGCTCTGGCCCCTGTTTCCCTGGGGGCATTCAGGGGGATGCTCACAGCTCATTAACAGTTCTTTCTAAAAAAGCTGCTCTTCACCTATCTCTCCTGCCCTTCCCTTTTATATTCTCGATTTGAATGAGGCATCCAAGAATGGTGGAGCCAGGTCTTGATAATTTCCTTTGTGAATTCTGTATAAGGGGGTTTGTTTCAAATTCATGTGAGTATCTGATATCTGTCGTATTGGTGCCTCAGGAAAAAGAGAGGCAGAAAGAATCCTCTGTTTATTACATAAACAATAGAGAAAAAGGTAAAAGTATACATTTCAGTTATCGCTTGTTGAATAACACCCTGCCCTGCAACTGAGTGGCTTAAAACAAGAGCGATGCGTCCTTTCTTCTGGTTCTGGGGGTGACTGGGCTGCTTCTCTGCTGGTCTCACCTGGGCTGGCTCCTGCCTAGCTCAGCTGGAGGGGCAGCCATCACTCACACTCACACGGCTGGCACTTGGCGCTGACTGTTGGCTGGGCGCCTCAGTTCTTTCTCAGGGCTTCTCACTCTCTGGTAGGCTAAACCGGCTTCCTTTCTTGGTGATCCGGGCAGCGTTTCAAGAGACCAAAGCAGAAACTATAAGGCTTAGGCTCTGGAAATCACACAGCATCACTATCCTATGTTCTGTTGGCCAAAGCCAAATCACAAGACCAGCCTAGATTCAAGAGGTGGGAAAAAGACTCCGCCTTCAGCATTTCTAGCTTTTGGCTGTCCTCAGTTCACTACAGAGAATTCTGCCTCTGCCAGCTCTGGTTCTAGTCTTTTTCTGAGCAGATTTGGAGTAAAGGATTAGGGGAAGAATGAAAAATGAGTTTATATTGGTTTTATTCAGCTTACATTTCGAAGAGTAGAAAGGAAGAGAAAAGATCCAGAAGGTGGGAGAAGTGGGGAGAAAAAGCAGAGGCACTGTGGCTGGCTTTGGGCAAGCATGGGGGGTGGGGTGGCGCGGGGGTGGGGAATGGACCACAGGCTGGGAACTGGGAGCCCTGCGTTTAGAGAACAGGCCAGACTGGTTTTTCTGTTCATGAAGGTATGAGCAGGTCACTATCTCTGTGTGAATTGGAGCCTATTGTGAAATAGACTTCATCACTGATCGGTTTCCTCTTGCGGCCTGGCTTAAGTGGATACCATGGGATGCTATCCTGATACTGACTCCTTAATGCCCAAACCCAGCACTGGTGGCCTCTCCTTCCACCTGCCCCCCTGGACACACACCTCCCACTCAATCCTTTCTCTCCTCTGACCTTGTGCTCACAGGGAAGGTTAGCATCAACAAAGAGGGGTGCAGGGTACTGGCAAAACAGCCCCAACTTGAGGTGGAGTTTCAAGACCAGGTGAGTGGGAGAAGCAAGGGGTGATTAGCTGAGGGATGATTAGCTCCATTGCTCTGCTCTGCTGTGGGCTGCAAATTCAAGACTCAGGGTCTGTCATTAAAAAACAAACAAAATTTCTAAAGCCTTTAGAAGTGGTTTAAAATGGTCTTTTAAAAAATAGTGAATGCTTTATGTGTGTTTATCTGGAGTCTAAGTTGAAAGGGCCCTTGTTCCCCAACAGATGTCCACAGGAGGAAGGGAGGGAAGGCTGGAGACCTGCGTTGCTGAGCAGTGAAGTGCCTGGGGCTTGTTTTCAGCCTGCAAAGGTGAGCAGGCTCAGATGGCAGATTGTTGAAGCTGACAAGCACCCTTAGGGGGAAGCTCAGAACCTTTACGTGCCTTACATTTTAAATGAACACACAAAATCTATAGAATAATTTATTTTTCACTTTCAGAGAATAGATGTACACCTGCCTTGAAGAGAATATTTCACGCTTAAAAAAATAAAAAGCATTTTTTAATAATTGTGGCTTTTTGTTAACAAGGCTGAGCACAAGCCTTTCCAGCGGCCCCTGAGCTCCACCATCTGACTCCCACCTAAGTTATTCTATAATCCGTTTGTCCCCTTTGAAACCTTTGCCCATCTGAATCCTAAGCACGTTTCTTTCAGCACACACAGGGCTGTATACACTTTAGAGCGGGGCGGTGAGTTGGGAGCGCCCCCAAATCACTTTCCCCTTTGCTAACCTTTCGCACGGTCTCCACAGCCGGGCCACCTCCGCAGCGGGACCAGCAGGCTGAGCGGGTGACCACGGTCTCACTGCCCGGAGGCTGCCGGTAGGGGGAGCTGTGTCTGCACCTCCAGGCACCAGTGCAATGACACTCCCAGGCGTCATAAATTGTTAAGACGTTTGAAGCTGGAGGGGATACTTTCTCTTGCCCATGCAGAACCTGTGGTCCAGACAGGGGGGTTAGTGGTGGGAGTAGGGCTGAAATACAGGCCTCTTGACTTCCGCCCTGGGATCCCCACCCTCCCATCTTCCTCCTTCGCACACTTGCGTGACGTCAGTTATCTTGCCGGCGTTGAGGGGAAGATGACTGGCATGTGGAACTGTTAGAAAAGAACAGAAGATGGTAAGGTGCTTCCTGCGATTTGCCTGGGAAATCACAGTCTCGGACTTTTGCATTTGACCTCACAGAAACAGTCAGTTGGGAACTAGTAGGGATAAGATTAAAGTGTATTTTCTTTTGATAGTCCAAAATAACACACTTGTGGAAAAAGTTACAATTGATTACAAATCATCAAAAAGAGGTAATACCATGAGGGGCAATATGTTATGGTGTCCATCCCCAATTCTGTTACTACTAAGTGGGCGATCTTGGCTAAGTTTCTAAAATTCACTTTGTCTCATCCATAAAATGGGATAATATTGTTGGTGAAGATTCAATGAGGTAGGCATATAAAGTGCTCATCTGAGCTCATGGCCCATTCTAAGCACTCAGTAAGTGCCAACAACAACAGCAATAATAATAACAATAGCAGCTAATTGGCATCTATAACTTGGACCTGCAATGTAGTTGTGTCTAGTCCAATGGAGAAATGCCTCTTCTCCTCACCAGTTGGGTATATAGCTCTTCAGAGTAGCTTCTCTGCCATCTCCCTGTAGCCTCTCCAGAGACCAAAGTTGTGGCTGGGAGTTAGCGAGGGTAAGGGAGTGGGGAGTGGGTGTGGTGGGGCAGAAGGGGTGAATGTGTGGCTCTATAGTCGAAGTTTGTAAGTCAGAAAGAACTGAGTGAGGGAGGAAGCATGCTGGGGTGCATGCTTCCCCAACTGGGGATCCTTCATCTAGGCAAGGGAAAAAAAGGCCAAGAAATGACTTTTTTAAAAAGTCATTTAAACATTTTTAAAAAGTCAACAGTGACTTTTTTAAAAAAGAGAAATCTTTTGGCCATTTTTTTATCAAGTAATTTGATAAATGTTTAGCATTTTTTGTACATTTCTTAGTTTTTGTTGTTGTTTTACCATCTCAGGGGGTGCCTGCAAAAGAGAGATGTATTTCTAGATAGTGGGTATTCTTTGAGCTAATTAAATTGACCTTATGTCCATTCTATAACATGTTTCAAATACTTAAATTAAAAATTTTTAAATTGAGATATAATTGACATATAACATTGTATTCGTTTTAGGTGTACAACATAATGATTTGGTATACATGCATATTGCTAAATAATCACCACTGGAAGTCTAGTTAACATCCATCACCTCACATAGTTACAATTTTGTTTTCTTGTGATGAGAGCTTCTCAGCAACTTTCAAATATACAATGTTACTAACTGTAACTACTCTTACTCTCAAATACTTAAGTTTTGTTTCAGTTTGTTTACTTTAATCTTACCTTGCCCATGACCTTGTTTTCCTCCCCAGCCCTCTACTCCATTATGCCCTTGATAACATCTTGACTGGTTCCTTCTTCTCTTTTCAGAGTCTGACCCAGTCAGACCCAGTCTGACTGTGTAGAATGCATGGAGACCGCAGTATGTAAATGCTGCCTTAGCAGAAAGGCATACTATAAATCAGAAAGGCAAGCGTGAAAATACCTCCCCTGATTGTTTTGCAGTAGCACGTTATGCAACACTGAATAATTGCTGGGTATATTTGACAAATCAGGAATACAGTTCATTAGGGAGCTGGGGGACTCAAAAAGCAGGATGCCTTCAGGAAAATTTATGAGGGGATTACTGTGTGCAGCCACCAGTAAATAGGGCGCCAGGAATCTGAGCTGAACTGATGATCTTCCGCCTGAGTGGGACCTGTGTCCACTGAGCAAAACTTTCTTGAGTCCAAGTGACTTAGGGGAGAAATTGTTTGTGATAAAAAGAACGGATGAAAAAAAGGAACATCCAGAATCTCTAGGGAATGGAACCAAATCCTTAAGAGCCATATTACCTCTGCTACATTCATGGTCAAAACAAAACAAAACAAAACAAAAAACCAGAACATGTCATTCACACAAGAAAACAAACCCTTGGAAAAGGATTCAGCCTCACTAGTAATCGTGGAAACTTAAAGCACAAAATCATGCAATGCCAGCGAAACTGGTAAAAGTACATTATAATTACAAAATCAAAATCTGGCAGGCTTTTGAGAAAGCTGTATTGTCTACTGACATAAATTAGTACAATATTTCTGGAAAGCGACATGGCAAAGTGTAGTGAGCCATGCGGACTGTCACATCCTTTGGCCCGATAAACATGTGTTTGAGACCATATCCTGGAGAAATAACTCAAAAAAAGAAAAATAAGGGAAAAGAAACCAGAAAAGAAACCCCCAAATACCTAAAAGTCATAAAGTAAAAAACTATGGTATAAAAATGAAATATAATATTACTATTAAGAATGATAAATTTGCATATTCTGAAAACAAATAGAAAAGTTGATATAAAATAATGCTAAGTGAAAAATAGTTTGAGCTCAAATCTTATGAACATTGAACATATATTAAAAAAATGCCCAAGCAACAATAAAGCTAAGAAGAGATGATTCAGTTTTGTTACATGGCAGGGTGAGAAGTGAATTTGAGTCTTCTGTTGCTTTGGTGTTGTGTTTAATCCCTCATTACAAAATTGGTTAAAAACGCAGTTTTATAGGCTGCACTGTATGTTGATACTTACCGAGGACAGAAAAGAGGTAAATCCTTCCATCTCCATCTTGTGGTTTCTGACAGCTGCACAGATCGTAACCATGAGCTGGAATCACACAGAAACGGCATTCTGGGGCTGCACAAATTCCCTGCTGATTATACAGAGAGAGAACGTGTGATTACCAAGAGCCTTGAATGGCTGTAGGAGAAAATCATATCGGATTAGCTATCTGGTTGGCTCATCTGATGCCAGAGCTTTACCTCCCTCGGATCTGGTGCTTGCATTACTTGGGGTTTTTCTGAAGTGAGGGAGGCAAAGTGTTGGCTCCTTTCTCCCCTTGTAAGAATTTCCCCCTTCATTAAGCCAATACCACATTTCCCCATCATAGGCCTCCTTTTCCTTCTGGTCTGATCCTTCTTGCCCCACAAGCTCGGCATCCTCTGATGGTTATTTTTCCTCCTATCCACCTCTAACAGAAACAATAATCCTAATAAAATATAGTCACACATTTCCTCGAAGTAGCTAGATGTTCTTAAGTAAGGGTTGAGACACAGACGTCATTTTATTTAATAGTGGCCGCTTTTCTTTTCGTCCTTACACACGTGTAAGCAGGCACTAAATTTCATCGGTCTCTCCCATATTTGCTTCTTTGCAGCAGCGAGGTACCTGAATCTCTGTACTTTGACACAGAATTCTGCTTACATCAGGCAGTTCTCAAAGTCAGAGAGGGTGGAGGGCCTCTTCAACCCCATCTGCTTTCACATGAAGATTAAATATGCGCATGAGACCCAGAATGGAGAAATTCACGTTTCCATCCGCACGTGCACAAGATGCTTCATTAGCGTGTGCTTCCCAGGCAGACGAGAGAACGGACAGAGACCTTCATGACTTTTTACCTGAGAAGTTGTTACAGAGTTCTCAGGCTGTTGTTTCTAAATTCTGTCTTCCCTCTCTTCCCTTTCTCATATTTTTCTTCCTTTTTATTTCCTCCACAAATGAGAGGCCTTTGAGATAATAAGGTAACACTTACTAAGCATGTGCTCTGCATCAGGCATACTTACATATATTAACCTATTTAATCTTCACAACCACCCTATGAGGTAGTTGGGGACAGTTATTATCACCATTTTATTTATTTATTAATATTTTAATTGACATATAGTTAATTTGCAATGTTGTGTTACTTCTGGTGTACAGCGAAGTGATTCATATATATATATATACATATTCTTTTTAAATTGTTTTCCATTATAGATTTACAAGATATTGAATACAGTTCCCTGTGCTATATGGTAGGATCTTGCTGTTTATTTTACATATAGTAGTGTGTATCTGCTAACCCCAGACTACTTTCTCCAGATCCTCACCCCCTCCCCCCTCCCCTTTGGTAACCCTGTTTGTTTTCTATGCCTGTGAGCCTGCTTCTGTTTTGTTTTGTTTTGTTATTTTGCGGTACGCGGGCCTCTCACTGCTGTGGCCTCTCCCGTTGCGGAGCACAGGCTCCGGACGCGCAGGCTCAGTGGCCATGGCTCACGGGCCCAGCCGCTCCGCGGCATGTGGGATTTTTCCAGACCGGGGCACGAACCCGTGTCCCCTGCATCGGCAGGCGGACTCTCAACCACTGCGCCACCAGGGAGGCCCAGCCTGCTTCTGTTTTGTAAATAAGTTCATTTGTATCATATTTTAGATTCCACATGTAAGTGATATATGATATTTGTCTTTCTCTGACTGACTTCACTTAATATGATACTCTTCGGGTCCATTCATGCTGCTGCAAATTTCATTCTTTTTTATGGCTGAGAAGTATTCTGTTGTGTATCTATACCACATCTTTTTCCATTCCTCTGTCTATGGACACTTAGGTTGCTCCATGTCTTGGCTGTTGTAAACAGTGCTGCTATGAATATTGGGATGCATACATGTTTTCCAATTAAAGTTTTCTCTGGATATATGCCCAGTAGTGGGATTGCTGGATCATATGGTAACTCTAATTTTGGTTTTTTAAGGAACCTCCATACTGTTTTCCACAGTGGCTGCACCAATTTACATTCCTACCAAGAGCATTTCTCCACACCCCCTCCAGCGTTTGTTATTTGTAGACTTTTTAATGATGGCCGTTCTGACTGGTGTGAGGTGATACCTTGTTGCAGGTTTGATTTGCCTTTCTCTAATAATTAGCGCTGTTGCGCATCTTTTCATGTGCCTATTGGCCATCTGTGTATCTTCTTTGGAAGACACTTAGGCAGTTTACTTAGGCATTCTGCCCATTTTTTGATTGGGTTGTTTGTTGTATGAGCTGTTTGTATATTTTGGAAATTAAGCCCTTGTAGGTTGCATTGTTTGCAAATATTTTCTCCCAGTCCGTAGCTTGTCTTTTCATTTTGTTTATGGTTTCCTTTGCTGCGCAAAAGTTTATAAGTTTGACAAAGGTCCCATTTGTTTATCTTTGCATTTATTTCTATTGCCTTGGGAGACTGACCTAAGAAAACATTGCTACGATTTATGTCAGACAATGTTTTGCCTATCCTCTCTTCTAGGAGTTTTATGGTGTCATGTCTTATATTTAAGTCTTTAAGCCATTTTGAGTTTATTTTTGTGTATGGTGTAAGGGTGTGATCTAACTTAATTGCTTTACATGTAGCTGTCCAGCTTTCCCAACACCACTTGCTGAAGAGACTGTCTTTTCTCCATTGCATATTCTTGCTTCCTTTGTCGCAGATTAATTGACCATAGATGTGCGGGTTTATTTCTGGGCTCTCTTTTCTGTTCCATTGATCCATATGTCTGTACCAATATGATGTTGTTTTGATTATTATAGCTTTGTAGTATTGTCTGAAGTCTGGGAGGGTTATGCTTCCAGGTTTGTTCTTTTTCCTCCAGATTGCTTTGACAATTCTGGGTCTTTTATGGTTCCATATACATTTAGGATTATTTGTTTTAGTTCTGTGAAAAGTGTTGTAATTTGATAGGGGTTGCATTAAATCCCCTATCCCCATTTTATGGCTGAGGAAACAGTCACCAAGAACCTAAGTAACTTGTCCGAGTTCATGACATGGTAGAAACAAGCTTCAAACCCAAGCAGTTGGCCCAAAGTGCAGGCTTGGGACCACTGAACTTCACTGCCTCGTGACAGTGAACCAGGCCTAGCTTACCCATGCTCTGGGAAGAGAAGACCAAAGTCAGAAAGAGGAGTGAGGTAAAGGGGTGTGTGTATATGTGTATGTGTCTGTGTGTGTGTGTGTGTGTGTGTGTGTGTGTGTGTGTGTGTGTGTTAGACAGACGTGTTGTTCTCTCATTTACTCTGTGATTACACCGAGTTGCTTAACCTCTCCATTTCTTAGTTACCTCATTTGTAAAATTGCAGGATTTATTAATAGTACTTAACCCGTCAGAGGGTCGTTGTGATGACTGAATGTGTCATAAAGTTCTTAGAACTGGGGCTAGTGCAGAGTGACTGTGATTAATCAATGTTAGCCATTATCATCCCCGTCATCATTCATGCCAGTGTTTGGGGGCCACTGCTCCACCTCTTTCTCCTAGGCTGATAGTGATGCAAATAGTGTTTCTAACAAATTCCGGTGCCACTGCTGCTTCTAGAAACACACTTTGAGAACTACTGAGGAAGAGGATCCAGAGCTCTCCTATCCAAGCCGCGCGAGTTCTATTTCTTTCTATAAGCTCTGTTGGAATATTTTCATTTTCTAGAGTGAGGGGACCCAGGGACTGTGCCCCAACCTACAGGGCTGTCAAAAACCCGTGAAAAATGCCATCTCAGAACCTAACCAGGGCCTGAATTTCATCAGGATCTGACAAGTGGTGAAGTTTCAGCCACAGGGAGACACAAGCCAGTGAGAAGACTGGGGGTAGCAAATGTTGAACACAAAATAGGCTGAGAAACACATCTGGATGGGTGGCTCCATGTTTAAAGACAGCAGATGATTTTGGAAGTAATGGGAGAGGAGAGAAAAGAATCTTCCTCCCCTAAAAAAAATGGCCTTTGAGCAAAGATGGAGGTGATAAAGGAAAGTGAGGAGAGGAGGGGAGGGACCCTAATGACAACATTCATGGTTGGTATTGTAGGGCTTGTAAGAGGTAAAAGCCTGAGGCACCTGGGTCTGGCCCAGGCAGATGATGACTTGCCTTTTCCAACGTAAAAGATGAGATTATGTAAATGAGAAAAAAGTGGGAACTACAGTCATTTTCCTACCTCTGGGGAGGAAGGGGAGTGAGGAATAAGTCAGCCTGTTTGGGGTCCTGACAGTTTTGTGGCTGCCAGTTTCAGCGGTCTGGATTCTCTCTAGCCCACTCTCTGGCTTAGCAGGTGGAGTGTGATGGGGCTCCTTGCCCAGGGCTCCAAACCCTAGAATCCACACTCGTCAGAACTGCGCTACATCCCAGCACCTGGAGAGGCTCTGTGAGGGATGCAGATAAGCTCTGAAAATAAGGTTCCACTTCCAGGCTGCAAGCGCAGAGCTGGGATGTGACTCTAAGTCCCCAGCTCTGAGCCCCTAGATGTCTATACTGTAGTTGCTGCGGTGGTGATGGTGGCTGTTTCCAGGGCTCTCACAGCCCCAAGCCCTGTCCTGGAGTGGCTCATAGCAAAGGCTGTGAGGAAGCTACTCTACGTTGTGGGGAGGGAGAAGGAGGGAGCTGGTGGCCCGCTCTGCCCTCACCCACCCTGCAAGCTCCTCAGAGCTGTCCTAGCCAGGCTGGGCACGTGCCAGGCCTCGGTCCAGCAGCGGCATTCTGCACCTTGGATTCCTGACAAAGGCAAAATAATTGCTGCTTACAGCTACATCCAGCTGACTACCAAGACTAAGCACGGGGAAGAACTCTGCTGGTACCCTCCACACCCCGCATCCGCAGCTTTCTGCTGTCAAGAATGGCAGACTTCGTAGTGAGAGGCCCGCGCACTGCGATGAAGAGTGGCCCCCACTTGCCACAACTAGAGAAAGCCCTCGCACAGAAATGAAGACCCAACACAGCCTAAAATAAATAAATAAAAAAAAAAGAATGGTGGACTTGGCTGGTCCTCTGCATATCAGTCATCAAGTTGAGAATGAAAATGAAATGAAAGGAGTTGAAAAGCACTAAAACATCTAAATGTCCATCAACAGATGAATGGATAAAGGAGATGTGTTGTGTATATATATATATACATACATACACACAATGGAATATTACTCAGCCATAAAAAGGAATAAAATAATGCCATTTGCAGCAACATGGATGGACCTAGAGATTATCATACTAAGTGAAATAAGCCAGACAGAGAAGGACAAATATCATATGATATCACTTATATGTGGAATCTAAAAGGAAAAAAAAATGACACAAATGAACTTATTTCCAAAATAGAAAGAGACTCACAGACACAGAAAACCAACTTACGGTTACCAAAGGGGAAAGGGGGGGTCAGGGGAGGGATATATTAGGAGGCTGGGATTAATATACACACATATATACACTACTATGTATGAAATAGGTAACCAACAAGGACCTACTGTATAGCACAGGGAACTATATTCAATATTATATAATAACCTATAAGGGAAACCTATCTATCTATCTATCTATCTATATCTGAATCACTGTGCTATACACCTGAAACTTACATGATATTGTAAATCAACTATACTTCAATAAGTTTTTTTAAAAAAAGAAAAGCACTAATACACCCTGGTGGGGTGGAGCAGGCCGGTTTGGTCTTTGATGGGTCTTGTGGTGGGAGTTGGGGTTTGGGGGAGTGAGGAGATGGGAGGGGGGCTTCTGTATAGACAGAAACGTTGACTTGCTTGGAGGCTGTCAGCTCTTGACTGGAACCTTCCCTGGAAGAAGCAATTTTTCAAGAGCATATGCTCTTTGTGTTCAAGAAGATGATGGTATATTTAAAATACTTTCTCCTAAACATATCCCTTCCACCCCTCCCCGCCACTTCCATGAATTCCAAGAATGTTTACTATTCCACTGACAAACTCTTCTTTATTCAGACTTGTGGGATTCAGAGCTGTGTGCTGGTGCTCTTGGTGGTGAGGTGAAAGCCAGAGCTGATGGCTGCTCTCAGAGAGCTTACAGATGAGCCTATCAGGCGAGGCATAAATACAAGAAAATGTAACTGACCTTCTGCAGGACCCTCAGTAATCCCAACCTGGTGGCAACAGCCATCTGCCCGATCTCCACCTCTGGCCCAGCCTCCGTGCTCCCCCGACGGCCCCCTTGGCTCTGTCACCACCTGCGGTACAGCTTCTCTTCTCTACTGTCAAATGCTGCTTTCCACTTCCAGCCCAATCGCATCCCTCTGCCATCTGAACAGGAACCAACTTGCCTCCACAGACTTGGCAATCTACCCCAAGCCTTTGGGATGGAAACCTCTTGGTAACTTGGATTCTTTAATTTCAGGGTTACCCTTTTTAGCTTTTGAAGACTCAAAGATGGTTCCCTCACGTATGAGGTAGATGGGTGAGGTATAGATGAAAAAACCGTGGCCTTGGCCACACGGAATTTCTGGCGCTTCTCGGAGCACTTCCATGCCTTTCTCCCCGCCTCTGCCTGGGAAATCCCCATTCCTTCTCAAAAACCCAGGTCAGAAACCACATCCTCTTTGCAGCTGTCCGGACAGATGCAGCCACAACTTCTGTAGCTCTTCATCTCCCTCTTGGTTTGCTAGCTTCCTCCTGGGCCCTGAGGTGTCACCATCAGAGATGAAATCTCCCTCAGTATTTCCTCCTGGGGCTGCAGCTTCCAGCGCTGGTGCACTAGTTAGGTCCCCTTTGAGATCCTCATATTCGTGTTGTGCTGGGAATAACAGGCTTGATTTTGATTTAAAAGATGATTTCTTGGGTTACGATGTAACCTTTGCAAGTGACCTTCCTGGACAGTGAGGACGGAATGGTCTTGAATCTGGAAGTCGGAGCATCTGCTCTCCTACTGGTTGAAGAAGTGTCTTAAACATGAAACCTGCTGTAAATGGGAATAATAAACAGTGGTTCTCAACCTGGCCTACACTTTGGAATCACCTGCAGAGCTTTAAAAAGCAGTGCCGGGCCCCACCCCCAGAGATCTGATTTAATTTGTCTGGGTGCATCTGTGGCTCCAGAGACTTTTGAAAGCACCCTGGGTGACCCTGGTGTGCTGCCCAGCTTGGGAACAGCTGTGCGGACAGCCACCTGATGAGTCTCTTCAGGAAGGAGGAGACCCTTAATTGGTAACTCGGGGGCCATGCAATGCCAGGGAAGAATTGTGAGAACTAAAATATGTTAAAGGAAAAAAAAAAAAGGACAGGTAGACAAAAACAGGACCTACACAGGTAAATTCAGAATGATGATTCTTAAATGGCTTAACCTACCGGACTAGAACAAGGTGGGAAAAAGATGCAGAGGAGAGAAGAGAGTTGCTCACGGAAAAGCTCAAGGCCAAAGAGGAGAAGCTGAGAGCAGCTGAACTTTCCCAGACCCGGGGAAATGCCACTTGGTGAGGGATTTACCTATGAAGTCAGAACAGTTTTGACTGGCTGTTGGGAGGTGTCTAAGGGGCAGGCAGGAAAGACCATTAGTTCTCAAAAACACAAAAAGGGAACCAAAGTCTGGAGCAGCCCCTGTCCCTGGGAGATGAAAGAACATTCACAGAGGCTGGGGGTGCGTGTGAGCCATGACTCCTGATTTGGGGAGGCTGGGGGTGAGGCCTGGACGCTCAAAGAGGGTGAGAATGAGTGCCTGTCTGAGCACTCAGCTGCTGGGCCAGGGTGCACGCTGCAAGGGCACTGCTCTCACTGTGCTCTGGGAGACTGGCATCCCTTCCAGAGACAATGCAGGTGGTACCCTTTGCAGGTGGGCAGCACTGTGGCATGCCCACTGCATGTCGTTGTTGCACCAAAATCCCCACGTCCTATAGTCAAGTTTGGGGTTTCCCTTGAATCCAAGGATGAAGAGACATGAGTTGAGAATCTGATTGGTCTTGCTGGTGGGGAAGGCTCTCTGCCCTTGGCTGGGAACCCAGGAGCCTCAGATATGAGATAGGGTGGCCCCTTCTATAACACACCCCTCATTTATCTTGTGATGACTGTAACGATAAATAGGTCCCACTCCATTAGAGATGGGTCAGCCTCCACCCCGTAGGACAAGCCTGGGCAGCAATGATGGGTGCCCTTGAGAACTTTGGAAGTGTGGAGGAAAAAGAAAAGCTGTCTTGTTTTTCTTGACCCATCAAGATTGATTCGTGGCAGCTCCTAGGGAAAGGGACCAGATGAGCAGGGTTATAGATGTGACAGGAATGTGCCACGAAGCATAGGCTTCATCCAGCCTAGTATATTTCAAACTGCACATTGTAACCTAGTAGTGGGCGTGAAACACTTTAGTTTGCATTGTGACCATTATTTTAAAAATAATCAAATAAACAGACAATATCAGTGCACTGCATATAGTAAGGATTAAGGATTGTTTAATGAAAATTTTATTCAGTTATACTTGAGTGTGTGTTCAACATTGCAGTGTGTAATATATTTCACTGCAAGTCTCCATTAAATAAATAAATAAACAGCTGCCTCCGTAACAAGCAGAATAAAAATAACCAGTTTTTTCCATCTCAGCGTGTGGGTAATTCAACTCTGCTTGGTTGGGAAAGTTCTATTAGCCTTGCTGTGAAAACTCAGGGTTATTTTTTTAGTAACAGACGTGCTGGTAGCAGAAAGTAGTTGCCTGTGCCTCTAAGAGCCTTTGGGAAGGATGCTGTCCCCACTCCACTACAGGCCCTTGAGGGCCTCAGAAGCTCGTCAACCCTCCAGGTGGCTTTTCCTCGCTTCTTTTCTGTGACTCATCTTGTCACTTGCATGCTACTCCCCTTAGGTTTGGGCCAAAATCAAATGCTTCTTTTTAGGGCTTTATCTTCACAAGGCATCATGTCTTAGAATTTTCATGGATGAGCTAAAGCTGTCACAATAACAAATGGGAAAAAACACAAATACCAGTGCCACCCAAAGCTGTCATTTTTGTTTGCTTGACGAGACTAAAAGGTGCCACTGAGGTACTGTGCGTAGTTGATGGTGAAATGAAAAGAAAACTCAGGTTTGGGTTTTACCCTCGGAAAGTTAGTGTTGGCTGATGGGGAGTGACAGTTCTCTTGGGGTTTGAATTGAATTCACATTCAAGGTTTTATTCGAAACACGAAAAAGCCTTTGTCCTTCAGTTCCTTCAACACTGAGAATAGACTAACATCATCTACATTGCATGTGAAGTGGAAAGATTTATTTCTTTCTAAAGCTCAGGGAAGTTATTTTTCTAAAGCAATAAAACATTCCAGGGTCTTGACATAGATCACAGGAGAACTTTGGCCTCCTTCTTGTGGAACTATTCTGACTTGGTTTTTCTTTTTTTGTTAAAATAGGCCTTCAAGAAACCCCTCTTGAATTCTTCCTGATTATTATCCTAAATAGGAAGTGCACCATCTGATATGTAAACAAAATGTGTCCCCAGTTTTCTCTGCATGGGAGAGGTTACCTTTATTGTGCTCATTGGAAGAAAATGTCATGTATAGTTTCTCTCAGAGGCCGTACAGCCCAGTACCGCCTGGAGCAGCAGTGCCCAACATTTTTGGTACCAGGGACCGGTTTCATGGAAGACGGTTTTGCCATTGACTGGGGGTGGAGGAGAATGGTTTCGCGATGATTCAAGTGCATTACATGTATTGTGCACTTTATTTCTGTTATTATTACATTGTAACGTATATTGAAATAATTATACAACTCTCCGTAAGGCTGACAGGGGCGGAGCTCAGGAGGCAATGTGAGCAATGGGGAGCGGCTGTAAATACACATGAAGCTTCGCTCACTCGCCCGTGGCTCACCTCCTGCTGTGCGGCCCGGTTCCTAACAGGCCACGGACCAGTACTGATCCGTGGCCCAGGGGTTGGGGACCGCTGAGCCGGAGGACAGGCTCTGGGGCCAGAATGTCTGGGTTCTTGCCTTCCTGCTGCCACTGGCTGCTGCCATCACTCACAGTCACAATAATACCAGCAGTTCTGAGGATATTTATCACCTATCTACTGTGGGTCAGGCACTGGACTTTCCTCATCTCTAATCCTAAAAACAGGCCTTCCAGATTTGTTTTATTCTCCCCACTTACAGATGTGGAAACTGAGACTCAGAAAGGACCAGAGAAGACAGAAACATAGCCACATGTATATCTTTTTACATTATTTCTTTTTTAATCTGACTTTGTCTTTCCAGCTTATTTTAGGGCCTACTTAATTGTGGGCAGGAAGAAGTATGCATATATTTAATCCCTTGAGTATCATAAAGCCAGCACAAAGCAAAGTTTAACCCATATTTTTACGTGCTGGTCCTCTGTGTTCCACTGGTTGGTGTTTTTAATGTGTGAAGCAAAAGAAGAAAGGGGTGAAATTTAGTATCTGTGTATTGACTCTCAGTGACATTTGTTTCCTGCAGACTTTTAATCTGAACATTTTCAAACACAGATAATTCTAAAGAATAATACAATAAACACCAGCACATCTACTACCAGATTCAACAATTATTAACATTTTACCACATTTGCTTTATCTACAATTTTTTCTCCGTCGTTTAAAAGTAAGTTGCAGGGCTTCCCTGGTGGCACAGTGGTTGAGAGTCCGCCTGCCGATGCAGGGGACATGGGTTCGTGCCCCGGTCCAGGAAGATCCCACATGCCGCGGAGCGGCTGGGCCTGTGAGCCATGGCCACTGAGCCTGCGCGTCCGGAGCCTGTGCTCCGCAACGGGAGAGGCCACAACGGTGGCCCGCGTACCACAAAAAAAAAAAAAAAAAAGTAAGTTGCAGATGTTATGGCCCTTTATTCCTAAATAATTCCACATGTATCCTCTTAAAATAAAGACATTATCATAACTTAGTAACAATCTGTCTAGTTAAAATTCAAATTTCTCCAGTTGTTCTCAAAATATCTTTTATAATTGATTTTTTTGAACGCATATTCTGTCAGGCTTATTGCATTGCATTTGATTGTTATTTGTTCTCTGTCTTTAGAACAAACTCTCACCTTTGACATTGACATTTTGAAGAGACCAGGCCAGTTTTCTGTAGAAGGTCCCACATTTTGAATTGTCTGATTGTTTCCTTTTCTCCCTTATTTTCTGTATACTGGGAGCTGGTATAAAAGCATATTGAGATTAAAGTTGAGCATTTTTGGCAATAATTTCTCAAGGATGATGTGATGTGCTTCATATTTATCACATCAAAGGGCACCCAATGTCAAGTTCTTCCACTATTCCTGATGCTAAATTTCATCTCTTGGTTAAGTGCCAGATTCCTCCTTTGTAAAATTTTATTTTCCCCTTTACAATTAGTAAGCAGTCTGGGGGATGATGCTTTGACATCTTGGGGATATCCTGCTTCCCAACAATCCTTTGACCTAATGAGTTTAGTATCTGTATTAGTTTGCTAGGGCTGCCGTAACAAAGTACCACAGACTGGGTGGCTTAAGCAACAGAAATTTATTGTCTCACAGTTCTGGAGGCTAGAAGGCTGGAATCAAGATGTTGGCAGGGTTGGTTCCTCCTGAGGGTTCTGAGGGAAGGATCTGTTCCAGGCTTCTCTCCTTGGCTTGCAGGTGGTTGTCTCCCGGTGTACCTTTACATCACCTTCCCTCTTTGTGTGCCTGTGTGTCCAAATTTCCTCGTCTTCTAAGGACCCAGTCATATTGGTTCAGGGCCCACTCTTTACAGAGTCCATCTGTAAAGACCCTATCTCCATAAAAGGTCACATTCTGGGGGCACTTGGGGGTTAGGACTTCAATACATGAATTTTGGGGGGACACAGTTCAACCCATAACAGCACCCACTGATGGTCTTGCCAGAATCCATTATTCATTTATTGGGGTCTTAGGTTGGGTTCTTTGGGAAACAGATTCTGAGAGGCAGATTCGTGTACTAGTTTATCAGCAACTGTGCTTGGTAACATCTGGAAGAAAAGGGGAGAAGCTATGCTGCAATGCTGGGGCCTCAGCCTATGCTTCAGGCAGCTCAGGAACTAGATGGTCCTTCAGAGATGTTGCAAATGGTGGCAAAGGGCCAGGCCTTTGTACCCCTTTATCAGCTAAGCATTGGTTGCAGGCTGCCCCCAGGGCGGGGGTGTGTTATAACTGTGGGCTGGGCAGCTTTGTTCCTTGGGAGAAGGAAGACTCAGCTGTGAGCTGTTAGGTACCAACAGTTCCAGTAGTTGGAGAAATGAGTGCCTGGGTCCTAGAGGGAGGGTTAGGGGTGTTGTGCCCACCACGTAGCACATGGGGTAACCGGGGGTTGCAGAAGGCTGGTTTCCTCCCCAAATCTACATTTGTTAGCTGGAACTCTTTTGAAAAGAAGAGCTTTCCCTCATCAACTGGGAATGAATTTTTTTTTTTTTTCGGTAAGCGGGCCTCTCACTGTTGTGGCCTCTCCTGTTGCGGAGCACAGGCTCCGGACGCGCAGGCTCAGCGGCCATGGCTCACGGGCCCAGCCGCTCCGCGGCATGTGGGATCTTCCCGGACCGGGGCACGAACCCGTGTCCCCTGCATCGGCAGGCGGACTCTCAACCACTGCGCCACCAGGGAAGGCCCCTGGGAATGAATTTTAGTTCTTTCTAAAAAGACAGGGTAAATGCTTAAACCTTTCCCTTTTAATCACCAGTTTTTCAAGTCAGGAGTTGATGTAACTCAGCTATACTTAGCGAGTTATGATTTTTGCCATTGTGGGCCCCTTCTGCCATCAAAAAAATTAGAAATTATATCTTACACCTGTGTGGGTGCAAAGACAAATATAACCTAGGCTGGATTCATTATTATACATTTACTATTATATTTGTTTTCCTTCCAAAGAAAATGTATTGTGGGCTTATCAGTGCTGTGTCTTCAGTGCCTAATGGACAAGGCCCTGGTTCTGCCCCAGCTCAGGGGCTGGGCAGGTGATAAACAAAGAGGTTTGATCCTAGTGTGTACCTGGGTACGGGGTGAGTGGGGCGAGGTCTCAAGGGAAGAGCATTTAGCTCCGGTAAAACGTTACCACTCAGGAAAATGAGGTGGCCTGGTGTTGCCAGGTCTTTCCATCTTTCAGGAGAAGCTAGAAATAGAGATTTTAAATCTTGGAATCCTCTATTTTTAACTGTTGGATAAGTTTTTCAAAATATCTGTGGGCTGATGGTGGCCTGAGGGCTGCCAGTTTGTCTGTGAGGCTCCTGGGGGAGGGATGTTGACCGTTTCCATACTGGGTACCTTACAGACAGCCGGGCACACCGAAGGTGCTGCTACATGCTTATCGAGGAAGGAAGGAATGGTGATATTTTGCTAAGGCAACTCATAAAATTAGGTTGGATTTTTTGCTTCAAAACCTGTGAGGATCAGAAAATCAGGCCCTGGATTTTGCTGCAAAGAAAAAAATCTGCCTTGGGCTATTCACAGCAATTTACAGAGACTTGGCAGGAATAAAAATGTGTGAAGGAAGCCCTTGAAACCGGAGTTCGTGAACTAGGTCAGGCTGCCCCGATGATGTGGTCCCCAATCAGAGAATCGAAGAGGATTTCTTGGTATCTTGATAGAATGCTGTCTTATTAAAATTGTAACTCTTTTCTTCTATTTAAGGCAGAAACATTAGTGTGGTCAACGTTGGAAGGACTATGTTTTGTCAATTTTCCCTTTGGGGGCACCAAGGCACCTCACTGCCAAACGTGTTCTGTCTCTGTCCTTGGCCTGCTCTGCTCCATGGGGGATGTTTGTTCCAAGCCCAGTGTGTTCACACGGAGCCCCGGGGAGGCCCCTTCTCTGGTCAGAAGAGGGGGGAGGAGGGAGAGGACATCCTTGAGGAGGAAGAAGACAGAGAGAAAGCTATGCCTCCCGGGACGTTTCCCCTCCACTTCATTTTAATTCCCAGCCCTTTAAAGGGCTCAGACATCAAAGCAATATTGGTGCTTTGGGCTTCTCCTGTCAAACTTTCCTCCAACACACGCCTCCAGGGCTCAGTGCTCAGCCCTCTGAGGGCCTGGGTGACACATCTTCATGCTTCACTGCTGCTAACAGGCCTGCTGACTCCTGCCTAAACCTCTGGGCCGGGCTTCAACCATTGGCTGTCCTAATTCTATTAGGGAAATTGCTTGTTAGAAGAGAGAGAGAATGGTAACTCATAAGCACCCAGATAATTCAGATGATAAGGGCAGAAATCCTTCTTTTTTCCACTTCTCCCAAAATGACCAGTTTGGGTGCTGTTTCTAAATTTTAGTCTTCCTTCAGCGAGACTGTCATTTTTGATATTACAGTTTCCCATTTATGGTCAGAGACGTTAATGAGCTACACAATATGAAGCATATCTATAACAATATGAAGAATATGAATTCCTCTCTCTCTCGTCTCTCTCTCTCTCTCTCTCTCTCACACACACACACACACACACACACAGACACACATTTACTGCCCAAGAGAAAAACTGAATAATTAATGGAAAAGGAAATTCAGTGTGCCCATAGTGCAGTGCATTATTCTCTTTGTATTCAATTATCTCTAATTCTGATTTTGATAGTTGTGTCTTGATCTTGATTGTGAGAGAGGGAGACAGAGAGGATGATGGGAGTTATCCTGTATCATGAATCGTGCTCGCTCTTCCCAGATTCACCTCCAAGAACCTGGGAGGACTGAAGATCAGGCTAAGGAAAAGAGTTGCTCTTGAGACCTGGGGCCTCCTTTCCTCTGAAGACCCTGCTTCCTGGTCTCCCAGCCTCAGTCTGAAAATCTTTGCCTAGTGATAAGAATAATGGTGTCTTCAGTAATGTTTATTAAGATATTACTCTTTGCTAAAACCTTATATATATATTTTCATTCGTCTCATGATAACCTTTTGAGATAGTCTTTTGTTCGTTTGTGTGTTTCATAGATAAGAAAACTAAGACTAAGAAAGAGTAAGATGGTATTGCCCCCACCAGCTAGGAAAAGATAGACGGGCGACTGACCTGTGAATTCACTGATTTACCTGTGCACCTCCTCACTCCTCTGTGTAAGAAGCCAGTGTTCTCTGTGAGCTGTTCCAGCGAGCTCTGATTCCCACGCCTAATAAATGATCACCCCCCCACACCCCCCAGAAGCTTTGTGTCATTTGAGGGAGAGAAAGAGGTTTTGAACAAGGAAGTAAGAAGGCATCGAGGGAGCTGGAAGCCACACTGGAAAGATTCCAGTCTGAACTAGTTTATGCTCTGGAATAGTTCTCTCTCAGGGGCTTGCTTTGGTGTAGTACTGAAGAAATATTGATAGATCATAAAATAATAAAATAACTTTGATTTTTGTTTGTTTGTTGTATTTTTAGTAAAATGTTAAATGATCGACAGCTCCAAATATAGCTCTTCTCATACGTGTGGCCACTTTCATTAGATGCCAAATATTTTTAGAAGTGGACTAGACGCAGAGCAGTGTTAGTCTTTGACATTTTCTTAAGAACAAAAAGAATAAACTCTTCCACTCCCTTCCCCTAACCATTCAGTTGTCAACACCATTATGTAATGATTACGGACTCTTAAGGTTCTGTTTAACAAATTCTTATTCCTATCAAGGGACCCTTTTTTCTTTAATCAGACCTCTTCTCTCACCAAGGTGTGAAGGTGCTGCAATGCACAGATGGTCTTCAGCCATAGTTCTTTTATTTATTTTTATTTTTTAATGCCTTTATTGGAGTATAATTGCTTTACAATGGTGTGTTAGTTTCTGCTGTATAACAAAGTGAATCAGCTGTACATATACATATATCCCCATATCTCCTCCCTCTTGTGTCTCCCTCCCACCCTCCCTATCCCACCCCTCTAGGTGGTCACAAAGCACCGAGCTGATCTCCCTGTGCTATGCGGCTGCTTCCCACTAGCTATCTATTTTACGTTTGGTAGCGTATATATGTCCATGCCACTCCCGGCTTACCCTATCCCCTCCCTGTGTCCTCAGTCTACATCTGCATCTTTATTCCTGTCCTGCCCCTAGGTTCTTCAGAACCATTTATTTTTCTTTAGATTCCATATATATGTGTTAGCATACGGTATTTGTTTTTCTCTTACTGACTTACTTCACTCTGTATGACAGTCTCTAGGTCCATCCACCTCACTACAAATAACTCAATTTCGTTTCTTTTTATGGCTGAGTAATATTCCATTGTATATATGTGCCACATCTTCTTTATGCATTCATCTGTCAGTGGACACTTAGGTTGCTTCCATGTCCTGGCTCTTGTAAATAGAGCTGCAATGAACATTAGCCATAGTTCTTTTAGCAGCTCAGTTCTTGTGTTTTTATATTATAGAATTGTTTTGTGATGTTTTGAAGGCAGCCCTTTTCTCATCTTCTAAATTTAAAAATCTACATGAAATAAACTTTTTCACTCTGTGCCTGAGGAAAGAAAGAAAGCAGGAAGAGAATGTAGGAAGAGCAAGCATAGGCTGTGGGTAGGGAGATGAGACTTCCATCCTGGGCTTCTGTCACTAAAAAGCCTTTTGCTTGCATCACAAGCCAAGAGGAGAAGCTAGGTTTCCTTGGTCCTAAATGAGTCTCTGCAGGAATTGGCCAGTGTCTTGCAACTCAAAGTGTGGTCCCTGGGATAGCAGCAGTGGCATTACCTGGGAGCTTGAAGGACATGTAGAATCTCTGGCCCTACCCAGACCTACTGGATTAGTATCTGCAATTTAATAAAATCCCTAGGTGATTTATAGGCACATTAGTTTAAGAAGCACTGTCCTTGTCCATCACTCCCATACTTGGCTGTATAACTGAATCACCTGGGGTTACAAACCCCTGCCTCATCAGTATAAGGTTCTAGAAGATGTGTATAGATTTTAAAGCTCCTCAAGTAATTCTGATGCAGCTAGCCCAGCCCCAGAAGGAGCCCATTGGTACAGCCTATAGTGGCCAGCCTCCTAGGGCACAGAGCAGCATGAGAAGGGAGAGTATGTGTCTGCAGGGACTCATGGAGACTGTCTAGCGCAAGTGATCATTTCAGCCCACTAGAATCCATCTAACACAACCCTTTCTGTTATTCTAAATTTGATCATGTAACATTCTTTAGTGGTACCCTCTTATCCTCAAGATCAAATATCTCTTTTTAGTATCACATATGTGCCTTTCTGGTCAGGCCTCTGCCTGGTTTTTGCATTTCATTTCACCCCACACCCCCTCCCAGGAGTCAGACCCAAACACTTGGCAGTGCTCCTCCCAGGAACCTTCACACCTCCATGCCTTTGCTCACACGTCACCTCTACCTGGAATGCCAGTCCCTCCTTCAGGGACTCCTGTAGCACCTCTATCTCTCCTTCATTGTGTTCATCACCCACATAATGATTTGCTTAATATCCATCTAGAGACTGCCCACAAGGAAAGGGACCACATCTGTCTTGTTTGGACCTGGATAGGAGCAGTTTTGATTGGGGTGGGGATGAAAGAAGGGCAAAATCCTAATTGAATGGGCTTAAGAGAAAATGGGAAGTGAAGACCTGTTATCCACAATTAAGAGACAATCCATTCAATGAATTATGTGTAAAGGGAAGCAGAGAAATGGAATAGGATCTAGATAGGGAAAGGGCGTCAAGAGAGGTTTTGTAATTTTGTTTTTTGAAATGAGAAAAATAACAGCTTGGCTATAGGCCACAGGAATAATATGGAGGGAGGATATTGATGATGCAGAGAGAAGGGAAATGGCAGAGCAATTGGGTAGGATGGAGGGGATACGATGCACAAGGAAGGGCCAGCCTTAAAGGGCACGTGGACTGGCCATCTGTAGGAATGCAGGAATGGCAGGGTGCACAGGCTCGGATGCTGGAGGGTGGCTAGAGGTGGTAGGGCCTGAGGAGGTTCTGCTATTCTCAAACAGAAGCAAAGTTATCAGACGGGGAGGGGGAAGGAGATTTTGGGAGGTGAGGTGATTGGAGCAGGTATTGAAATAGACATCTAGGAGAGAGGGAGAACATATGGACCAGGGGAAAGTACTATGATTTCTGGGTAATACTAAAGCCCAGTTAAGGTTAAAGGTTCATGAATTTTAAAGTGAAACCAATCAGCATGGTTGCATATTTTTCTCCAGCTAAGTTAGTTTCACAGGTACCACTGAGAATACGTGGAAGGACATACATGATCCCTGCCCTCCTGGACATTATGTTTTAGATGGGAAGATGGCATTAGATGAACAATTCCTTATATCATTACAAAGTGATGATTGCCATGTTGGAAAACACAGAGGGCTAGAGAGCATCTAACAGGGATTCCTGGTCTAGCCTGAGTGCCTGAAGTGAGACCTGTGGATACAGAATGAGGTCCGAATTCTTCCGTGGTTTTTTGTTTGAATTATAGATACTACGGTGCAACAGCAGAGTGGTAACATGCTATGCTATAATTTTATGGTTGTTAGTGATCTGCTGTGGCTTTCATTCTAATTGTCATATATGCTGTAAATCAACCCGGAAAAGTAGGATTTGCCCAGGACTTCAGAACAGTCTAAGTGGACCTGACTGAAGGCAGGAAGGATGCTTGAGGAAAACAGGCAGTACCTGTAAAATGCATGAAATATATCTTCGCCCTCCTGTTCCATTCCCTTTCCGTTGAATCTTCCTAGAAGATGCGGGCACTTCCAGAACGGAGCACCTATCCTCCTGCAGCCCATGTGCAGCACAGCATAAGGGGGCAGAGTGGAAGGGGGTGGGGATTGCAAAGAGGGGCTGTTGGTTATTGCTACGTATGATAGAATTACTAAGACAACATTGTAAGTCAACTCTACCTCAATTAAAAATAAAAAGATAGAATTTAGCAGGTTTTAATAGTAAAAAGAAACCCTTTGCTTCTAAGCCCACAGTTTTCAAGAGCCTGAAAATGTTCTGATTTTGAATGAAGTGTTGAAATAGCACCTAGGAGGAAATGGCCTCAGAATCTCGAACTTTGTAAACCCAAACCTTTAACGGGAGGACATAAGGTCTAATTGCAATCCTTTGTAACACCATCTCATGAGAGGGCCTTGCCCTGTGGCTGCAGTCCCTTGTCAGTCCTTCTTTCTCACATCTGGTGGGTCAGCTAAACACTCAGACCCTGGACCAACAACATCAGCAAACCTGCAAACTTGTTAGAAACAAATCTCGTGGGTCTCTCCCCAGACCTACTGAATCTCTGGGAGTAGGGCCCAGCATCTGCATTTTAACAAGGTCCCCTGGCACTTTAAAGTTCAGGAATCAATGACTTAAAATATTATTGCTCTTTCTTCCGACTTCTTTGTTTTCAGCTTGTTTATGATATGATATGCTATGCTTTGCTGAGCTATGATATATGAGATGTGAGTTACTCCTACAGCTCCCCCATGAAACCAGAGAGATGTGAGGAAGCAAGGCCAGTGAAGTCACACCAGATTTCAAGAAGAACGTTCCCAAGAAACCAGAGCAGGATTCTCTACCTCGGCACTGTTGACTTTTTGGTAGTGGTACCTTTTTGTTGTAGGCAGCATCTGGGCATTGCAGGGTGCTCAGCAGCATCCCTGGCCTCCACCCACTAGAAGGGTGCCAGTAGCACCCTTCATGTTTTGCATTGTGACAACTAATAATTGTCTTGGAGACTTTGCTAAATGTCCCAGGAAGGGGAGCAAGCAAAATTGCCCACCCGTTTGAGAACCTCCGGCTTAGAGTAATGAAAAGCGTGGGAGTCTTCACAGGGGGTTAGCTGGGAAAGGGATAGTTTACCCTTGGGCGTAACCAGGCATAACCAGGGCAAGAACATATGCTAATGCTGCTTGTCAGGCCTGGCTAACATTTTATGTGCATTACTTCTTTCTATCCTTACAACAAGCCCATAGGGCAGGTACTATTTTCCCCACTTTATGGATGAAAAAAACAAGGTTTAGAGATTAAGTCACACTGATAAGTGATACACCAGGGATTCAATCCCAGGTTCATCTTAACCATTATGACATATGGCCCATCATTTACTTATATGTATCTCTGTATCTCTATGTGTATCTGTCTATCCATCTATGGCTCTGTCTGTCTTTCTCCGTTTATCTGCCAAATCTCAGAAGGACTGGAGAAGAGAAACAGTCATTTGTTGGCCAGAGCCCAAGTGTGACTTTGAAAACACTGAAGCTGGCGGGAAAGGCAGATATCTAAGTGCGTTGTCTTCTCCCACACAGGCTCCACCCTACCCCCCATGTGGCCCTGTCCCCAGGAGCCTTGGCCCTCTGCGTCCTTCCTCCGCCTCGCCTCTTCCCTTTCCTCGGTGGAAGACAGGTCCGCGCATGTTTTGTGCTTCGTGTCCTCCTGTCGGAGCCCCCCTGCACACCTGCCCGCCAGCCCGGGGCTTGGATATCAAAGACTCCTCTGTGGAGGGCCTGGCGAGCAGCTCACACCATCAAAGGGAGCCGCCAGGAGAAGAGTGCAAACGGCCCGAGTTCACACAAAAGGGCAAGCGGGTCTCTCCTGATCTGGAGTTGCTTAGCATTTACGAAGCCCCGTGGGAGTCAGCTCGGGGTGGGGGGCGGGGAGGGGGTGTTGGAGGGAGCACAATACACTCTGGATCTGGGTTTCTCCATCTGTAAATTCAGGGGATGGGACCAGATGGTCTCTAAGGGAGGATGTACCTTATAGGGCAGCGGTTTCTCAGGCCCGGTAGTGCATCAGAATCACCTGTGGAGAGAGGTGCCCGCTCTACCGGCCCCATGGGCCTCGCGGCTGGCTGTTAAAGATGCCAGATGACTGCAGTGCGCTGCCAGGGCTGAGGACCACTGCACCAGAGGAGAGGGCTTGGGGCTGCACTGAGCTGGCCTTTGGGCCCCAGCTCTGTCGTTGTGAGATCCAGAGGCATTTACTTAATGGCTCTGGGCTTCAGTTTTGCCCATCTGTAAAATGGGGATTAGGATATCTACCTCATAGGAATAAAACAATAAAATTAGATATATTGGTAAAGTGACGGTCTGTGGCAGGCATGCAGTGAGAGTAGGCTCCCTTCTCCAGCCTCCTTTCTGACACTGTTATGCAGTGTGGTGCATTTTTCTTTTTTTAATTGGACTTTTACTGTGCACTGGTTTAAGAAAGCATGGGAACCAACTTCTTTTTGCACTCTGTTCCCAAATACCGATCTTTTCGTTTTATCACTCCCGTAATAGGGATTGCAATGATCTTATGTGTGCAAAGTATTTGAAGGTGAATGAAAGGAGGTTATTTTAAGAAGTATTATACACACTACTATATATAAAATAGAGAAACAGCAAAGACCTACTGTATAGCACAGCGAACTATATTCAGTAGCTTGTAATAATCTATAATGAAAAAGAGTCTGAAAAAGAATATGTATATATATTCATATATATATATGAATCACTTTGCTGTACACCAGAAAGTAACACAACATTGTAAATTAACTATATGTCAATTAAAATATTAATAAGTAAATAAAATGGTGATAATAACTGTCCCCATCTACCTCATAGGGTGGTTGTGAAGATTAAATATGTTAATATATGTAAGCATGCCTGATGCAGAGCATATGCTTAATAAGTGTTACCTTATTATCTCAAAGGCCTCTAATTTGTGGAGGGGAAAAAAAGGAAGAAAAATATGAGAAAGGGAAGAGAGGGAAGAGAGAATTTGGAAACAACTCACCTATTTAAAGTGTGCAATTCATTGGTTTTTAGTATATTTGCAGGATTGTGCAACTATCACCAAAATCAATTCCCAAACTTCTTTTTTTTTTTCCTGCAGTACGCGGGCCTCTCACTGTTGTGGCCTCTCCCGTTGCGGAGCACAGGCTCCGGACGCGCAGGCTCAGCGGCCATGGCTCACGGGCCCAGCCGCTCCGCGGCATATGCAATCTTCGCGGACCGGGGCACGAACCCGTGTCCCCTGCATCGGCAGGCGGCCTCTCAACCACTGCACCACCAGGGAAGCCCAATTCCCAACCGTTTTTAACACTCTTTACCCCCAAACCCTGTACCTGTTAGCAGTCATTCCCCACTTCTCCTCCTCATCCCCAGCCCCATGCAATGTGAATCTACTTTCTGTTCCTGTAGGTGGCAAACTCTTCTTAAACTGGGATTTAAACTGTGCCTTCCTTCCCTCGAGGGAAGTTTCCTACTTAAGTCTTGCATTAGTTACTTACAGCTGCAGAACAAATTACCCCAATATTTAGCAGTTTAAAACAACATGCATTCACTTTCTCATAGTTTTTGTGGAGCAGGGGTCCAGGTACAACTAGGCTGGGTCTTCTGCTTCAGGATCTCTCATAAGGCAGCAAAGTGTTGGCCAGGGTTGTGGTCTTAACTGAAGGCTCAGCTGGGGAAGGAACTACTCCCAAGCTCACTTACACCATTGCTGGCAGGACTCGGTTCCTTGAGGACTGTTGAACTGAGAGCCTCATTTCCTCACTGGCTGGTGGCTGTAGGAAACCGTGAGTTCCTTGCCATCTGGGCCTTCCTGACATGGCAGCTTACTTCACCAGGCCCAAGGGAAGAGAGCATCTGCTAGCAAAACAGAAATCATATCTTTTGTAACCTAATCATGGAACGGATATTCCCTCAATGTTACTATGTTCTTTTGGTTAGAAGCAAGTTACTCAAGGGTAGGAGACTACACAAGGCTGTGAATGTCAGGAGGTGGGGAGTGTTGGGACCATCTTGGAGGCTGTGAACAAAAGCCCTATCCTGCAACCTTCCCATGAGTTCTGTAGGCTACTCAATATCTTTTTCTTTTTTTAAATATTTGTTTATTTATTTATTTGGCTGCACTGGGTTTTAGTTGCAGCACGTGGGATCTTCATTGTGGCAAGCAAACTCTTAGTTGCAGCATGTGGGATCTAGTTCCCTGACCAGGGATCAAACCTGGGCCCCCTGCATCGGAAGTACGCAGTCTGAGCCACTGGACCACAAGGGAAGTCCCTACTCAGTATCTTTTTAATACATTTCTTTTTGGCTTCAGATAACTAGAATTGGTGACACTTATTTGCATACAGACCAACATGTTTGTCGCTTACTGGTCTGTAATTTTGTGATTCTGGTTTCTATTGCTTAGCACCTTTCTCTATGAGGTGAAAGTCACTTGGTAAAGTTATTGGCACTGCTTATTACTCCTTTTTTTTTTTCCGAAATCATCACTTCTGTGTCTGAGCACTTTAATACCTTAGAGCCAGCTAGCCAGAATTCATCAGAACTTGTTTGGATATTAATTTCCACAAACATCATAGATGACAGGTTAAGAACGTCTTGTATTAGCCCTGTCAAAATAGAAAAAACTGAGTCCTTTTTATGGAACAGGCCATAAAGCCTCACATCCAGCCCAGGGTTTTTGCAGTTTATCCTCATTTGGACTATGAACAGAAGGTTGCTTTCTTTCCTAGAGATTCTGCAGAATTTTAGTATCAGAAATCCAGTGCATACTGGCTTAAGCAAGAAAAGGGAATTTGTTGGCTCACATCACTAGGAGAAATACTGGGGAGGCCCACAGGATCAAAAGAAGAGCTATAGAACTCCAGGGCCTGCAACCAGTGACTCAATGCAGGCAGTTATCCTTCTAGCTCTTGTGGAGCTAGCTCTGTCCATCATCTTCATGACTTGCTTTCTGGGCCTCATTCTTTACTATTGCAATCATGCATTGGTTTGTGACCTTTAGTCTTTAAGCCAGAAGAGAGAAAAGTTGGGTCAGGTGTTTATTCCCAGGACAAGGAAGATGGGATATAATGCTAGGCCAGCCCTGGGTCACACAGCCACATTCATGTTGCCAAAAGAAAGACCATGAAAAACCAATAGCCACTACTGCCCAGTACAGGCTCTGACTCGAGCCCATTGTCAGTGGCCCAGACATGCACAGACCAACCATGTAAATGACCCCTGAAATATTGGAGATCCTAAAAAGGACAAGACAATGCCATAGTCCGTGGTAAGGCCCTGTCTGGGAATCATGGATTGGAGAGATTCTATTTGGCCAATATATTTCATGGCGTCTGGGAATTCATCTTATTATAGCCAAGGTCCAGTGTCTTAGTCCACTGGCAAAAAAAAGGGTCACATTGAATTTTTCCATTATAGATTTCACTTGTTCCCTAACTGCTTGACAGTTGGAAAAAAGTTATTAGCAGAGCCATGAAGGCCAGGGATGACATGGAAAATAGCTGTCCATTTCATGGACTCATGACCAAGGTTAAATTACAATAACCAAAAAGGTCAGAGCTTTTTATTTACTGCTACTTTCTGTGATTTATGGGCAGATTGTTGTTTTTTGTTTTTAACCTTTCAAAGAAGGAATGATTTGTCAAGTTCATGAAAACCACATGTACTCATACTCATTAATCTTAGTGCCGAGGGTGAGTCTAGTTCTTAGACCATATACATATGGATTGAGATCAAGGTTAGTCAGACTTGACTTTTGGAAGATGTAACAGTGTGCTCCCTGTAAATATGTGTATCGACACTGATGTTACCCTAGTAATTCTCCCAAAGAAGTCCTACGGAGGGTTCCCTAAGAACTTGGCCTGGGTACCATTCACAACTGCTCAGGGATGTACTCACAGCTGGTCACTTGGTCTTTGGCACTTCTTTATGGAGGGGCTTGTATGTGCTAAGTGCCAGAAGAAATTGTGTAGGATTGTGTGTAAGCCTGATCCTGCCTACATAGAGCCTGGTTTAGGGCTCTCCCCTCAAGTAAGGAAGCAGCTCACATTTAAATTTAAATTGAGATCCAATATTAAAGGTGTAGGGTGTAGAGAAGTGAAGATAAAACTAACCATTTACCTGGTTGATGTCTCCCTGAGACAAAGGAGAGTATAAAGGGCAGGTACTCTGCTCTTGGTTCAGACAGACTTGGGTTTGGCTCTTAGCAAAGACACTCCCTAACCTTGTGACACTGGGGAATTAGTTAACTTCTTTAAACCTTTGTTTTCTCAACTGTAAAATGGTCCTAATAATAATACAAACCCTATAAGGGTCGTTTGATGTGTTTTAATAAGATAATCCAAGTAAGACATTTAGCGTTGTGTGGGAACATTGCTTTAAAACCACTAGAGTAGTTGTAATAATCTTAGGAGTTGTGATTTTTTTGGTCCCTTGGGGTCTCCTTCCTACCGCGCACTCAACCTTTCCCAAGTGTCGTATAAAGAGCAAATCAACACCACCACCTAGGGACAACATGGGCAGAGGCTTTAGAACTAGGCTGACCTGGGTTTATATGCAGGATTTAACTCTCAGAGAGCCAGTTCCTCAACTGTAAAATGAGATGCTAATACATTTTATGAGGATTAGAGATAATATATTTAAATGTGTGACAGATAATAAGCTCCACTGTAGTTTGGCTCTAAAAAAATTCCCCCCCTGGCCATCTTTACCAGCTCAGTCATAGTGATGGTATAAGTGAGGAGCTCTAGAAGACAAATCTCAGCTGTCCTTGGTGTCAGTTTTAACCTCATTCTTACTGGCCCTGAGCCGGACTTCATTGCTTTAAGTCTGGCCTGAGTTCCTTCAAACCAAGGAAGCCCTGAAAATGGGCACTGAAAACGGGCACTGTTGTTTAGAAGTACACTCTTCATAGAACTCATCCTGCCATGGGTGCCAATTAAGAAGTAAGATAGAGAGCTATCTCAGCTCCACCGAGAGTGAATGTGTAAGAATTACAAAGGCACACTAGTATGGTTGTGATTTTGTATCCAGACTGGCAAGAAACATTTGCAAATAGAAGATTCCTTTGATATAGAAAAAATGATGTTCCAAGGTCAAAGTTTCTTGAGGAAAGTTCTCTCCACTTCCGCCTGTACTGGAAAGCTACGAATCAATAAAAAGTCTGCATTTCCCTAAGTTACTGATTCTTCACATTGCAGATTCTTCCCCTGATACCATTTCACACAGGTTCCTATTCAGGAGAGAAAAAAGTTGGGGGAAATTTAAAAGCACTGACATCTGCTGACATTCTCCCTGCTTGTGTTTTGCAGCCTACTTCTGCTTCCTCCTGACTGCTCTGGGTGTGACAGCTGGTGCCCATCGCTTGTGGAGCCACAGGTCCTACAAGGCCAAGCTGCCCCTGAGGATATTTCTGGCCGCTGCCAACTCCATGGCTTTCCAGGTGGGGATGGAGGGTCCTTGCTGCCGTAGGGACCTAGAGCAGGTGGCAGTGTGGGAGGAGGCACCCAGTGGGGTGGACATCCTCCATGCCCACTCTAGGCCCAAGCACTCCCTGCCTGTGTCAACTTTTTATCCTTGTAGCTTTAGATACTATAAAATGTTCCTGGGGGCCTTAGAGCACCAAGGCATGCTAAACTACAGAGGAGGTAAGGAAATTCCTCCCTCCAGAGTCCATGCCCTAAACATGACCCGAAACCCTCAACATCTGTCTAGCTCTGATGAGGGCCAAGTTCTGTGCTGAGCATGCTCTATGCATATCACCTTTGATCCTCACAGTAACCCCACAAGCTAGGTGTTATGCATGCCCCCATTTTACAGATGAGGAAACTAAGGCTTAATGAAGTTAAAGAACTTACCTAATTATCTGGCTAAAAATGGTACATCCAGATAGGCAAATGCAATTCTAACTCCAAAGCCACTGCTTCTACAACACGTATTCCTGAAGTCACCCTTTAAGATTGTGGTGAAAAGTCTATTATTCAATGTGGATTTGGAAGACTCAAGATTTAAGTCTTACTCTGATGGTTGTTAGCTGTGACTCACTCATCTCCAGTTTCTTCATCTGTAAAAATAAGAATATGACTTTATTTTCAGAGTTGTTATGAAATCATGATAAAAATGTAAATGTGGTCACAACTGTACTAGGATTGGGCCATATCCTTGAGGAGTGTGCCAGTCCTAGGCCATTTCCCACCACCTTGGGCACTTTCTGAGCTGCTGAAATTTTGGTTTGATCATGAATCTCTGTTTTCCCAATTCCTCATCTGATCCAGGCAGGGTGGGTGAGAACAATTTGTTTTCAAAATTTCTGCCAGTGTTATGAGGGCAGATGATTCAAGTCCTATGTATTTTCACCCATTAGGAAGAAATGGAAATTCCCAAAACTGCTTTAGGGTCCAGGGAAACAGGCGACTCAAGAGCCTTTCTGTGACCCTCAGACGTGCAGGTCAGGTGGTCACCTATGCAACAGGCCTCCCATCCCTACAAGACAGCCTGACCCTGAGCATTTGTCTAAGTTGCCCTGTGTCTAAGAATTCATTTCCCAGTTTTAGGCTTCCCTCCTGTCTGAGCATTCATAAAGCAAAAAGGATCCAGCACAATACATCACTCGGGGATCACAGTTCATATTATGAATATCTACCGGATAATTCAAGCACAGTTGGGAATAGGCACCAGGGTCCTAGGAGGAAGCTGTTTGCACAAAGGAGCAGCTGGCAGATTCTCATTTTCATGTTCTTTTGTTGGCAATGGGAACTATGCTGCACTTTATTTTGACTTCAACAATCTTAGTTCAGTGTTGTGCTTTACTTATCATAACAATGGATTATGATAATGATAAGTTAGAACTTCATTAATTTAGGTCTTAGATGCTATTTAGGACTTAACTCAGTAACTTTCACTTATTTTGTTCAAGCAGTTTATTATTTTTAGCCTTCAAGTACACGCTCATGTAGTTATAAAGCACCTCTATTACCAGAATTTTTTCTGACATATATAACTTGAACTTGAGAATCTAAACCTCTTTTCCAAATGAAACTGTTTGTTTATAACTCAATTTTTGAGAACCTAAGTTTCCTTTACAAAACATCACATAACAGAACATCACACTGTGATTTTAAATTTATTTTGGGGGGAAAGTATATTGTGGAGGAAAGTATCCAGGTCATTGAATAAATTCAGGCCATTTGCTGGATATATGCTTTTGTGCCCAGCTTTGTTCCTTCATCTGCAAAAATAGGGGGGAGCTAATAATATTTACCTCACATGGTTACTGGGAGGATGAAATAATGAATAATACATGCCTAGCTTATAGTGGCACTCAGTGAATATCGTTCCCCTCTTCTTTATGAGATTTGGCATACCACCTCATTCCTTTCTGTATTTTTGTGCCTATCATATAGAAAATACTCAGTGATTGTTAAGTGAATGAATAGTTTTATAAAGTATTTTCATAAATCATCAAATTTGAACTAAGCATGCTTCCTCCAGGCCCACATTTGTAGTGGATTTTTTTCATTAATTCAGCAAATATTTATTGAGCACCTACTATGTGGCAGGCACTGAATTAGGCATAGTGGGCACAATGATTTGCAAACACAGTCACATCCTTACCTTCATGGAGGCTTCCATCTAATGGGATATTAGATTTTCCACAGTTTCCCAGTGGAAATAGTGCTTTATGGGTCTGCAGTTTTATAACAATGTCACTTAGACCTAGATGAGAGGTATCTGTAAGATCAGCAAAGGGCCAGCTTCCATACAATGCCTGTATCAGAGGGAAATAATTCAGTCAGTTCAGGTCATTTAACCCTAGGAAGAGAACCGCCTGGGAAAGTAAAAAATGTGCTGTGATCTGCCAGTCTAGGGTACTGACCTACAACCCTGACTTAATGCAGAGTCATTGATTCAGGTTACCTTTGATAGCCCCTTGGGTTTTTAAAGATAGTTTAAAAGGTTCTCTTCCACTTTCTTCCATCAGAATGGTCATGCCTTTGGCCAAAATGGACCAAGTCATGCCATGGCTATCTCTGAGGATCAGCAGGGCTTTTGCTAGCTGCTGCAAACAAGATCTTGATCATTAAGAGCAGTGGTCTTTTTGGCACCAGGGACTGGTTTGTGGAAGACAGTTTTTCCACAGATGAGGGGGAGCGTGCATGGTTCAGGTGGTAATGCCAGCAATGGGGAGCCATGGGGAGTGGCAAACGAAGCTTCGCTCGCTGGCCCCCTGCTCACCTCCTGCTGTGTGGCCTCATTCCTAACAGGCTGGGGACTGGTAGCAGTGGATGGGGACCCCTGATTAAGAGCAGTTTTAAAATTGTGACTGAAACATTTGAACTTCCCTTTTCTCTTTGTTCTGTAGAGGACGTATGTATGGCTCAGAAGGCAATAGTGGGCAAGGTGAGGTACTTTTAGTCTGAAAAGATGATGATGGGGCAGGAATGCCAGACAAGGAGCTGTAATAATCCTCTGTCCCCTCCACACCCTTGCATTCAGCAAAGACCTCCTGAATTCCTCTCTCACCTGTTCTCCTTCCTTACCAGTAGGTTGCAAGTCAACCCGAAAGCTGCTTGCAGACTTCTTGTAATTTTCTCCTAGTCAAATATGGACCCAGGTAAGGGATTCCCGCCATCCAGTGGTCTCCAAGAGTTCAGTTTTCACAAAGTAGCCAGGACTTTGGATTTGTGTTGTCATGCTCATGCACACACCCCTTCTGGCTGCAGCTGGGTCTCTTGTGAAGTCAGTCCAACCAAAAGCACCAGTAGATGCTTCAGCCTCCTCCCTTACTGTCCACATTTACTCATCAGATCCTAGTAAAGAGACATTGGATTTCAAGCTGTAAGGGAGCTAAAGAAATTTAGTCTAAGTCCCCTTTGTTTTACAGAAGGATAAAGAGAGGCCCAAAGAATGTCAGTGACTTGTCAAAAGTCACACAGCTAGTTAGTGAATAGACCAGACTGAAACCTAAGTCTCCTGACCACAACCCCCCACCCCCACCCCACGCATCTTTTGGCTTACCCATGGATGTTCTTATGTGATGCCCAACCGTGTGATTTGTAGACAACTTTTAATTTGGTCTTGCTCTTTATCCACCCTGACATCCCTGTCTTTAACTGGTATATTTAGACCATTCACATTTAAAGTGATTATTGATATAGGTGAATTAATATCTACCATGTTTCTGTTTGCTATTCATTGCCCTTGTTCTTTGTTTCTTTTTTTTTTTTTGGCTTTCACTCTTTTTTCTGTCTTCACTGATTTTATTTGAGCATTTTATATGATTCTATTTTCTTTCCTCTCTTGACATGTCAATTATCCATCTTTTCAAATTCTTTTTAGTGGTTGCTCTAGAGTTTGCAAAATACGTTTAGAACTAGTCCAAGTCCACTCTCAAATAACGCTGTACCACTTCAGGTACTGCACTAGTATTCCCACTTCCTCTTTCCTGTCCCTTATGACATTGCTGTCATTCATTTCACATATCCATAAGCTATAATCACCAAATTCATATTTGCTATTATTATCTCAAGCCAACTGTTATCTATTAGATCAATTAAGAATAAGAAACTTGAAGATTTTATTTTACCTTCATTTATTCATTCTCTAACACTCTTCTTTCTTTATGTAACTCTAAGTTTCCAACCTATGCTATTTTCCTTCTCTCTAAAGAATTTCTATCATTCCTTGCCAGGCAGGTCTACTGGTGACAAATTTCCTCAATTTTTGTTTGTCTAAGAAAGTCTTTATTTCTTCTCCACTTTTGAAGAATAACTTTGCTGAGTACAGAATTCAAGGATGTGTGTTTTTCTTTCAACATTTAAAATAATTTACTCCACTTTCTTCTTGCTTATATGTTTCTTAAGAGAAATCTGGTGTAATTCTTATCCTCACTCCTGTATAGGTAAGGTGTTTTTTTCTCCCTTTGGTTTCTTTCAAGATTTTCTTTTTGTCTTCAGGTTGAATATGATATGCCTAAATATAGATTTTTTGCTATTTATCCTGCTTGGTACTCTCTGACCTTCCTGGATCTGTGGTTTGGTGTCTGTCATTAATTTTAGAAACATTTCTTTCAGCCGTTATTACTTCAGATATTTCTACTGTTTGTTTGTTCCTCCTTCCCTTTTGCCCACTCTCCTTTTCTCTCTCTCTTTCCCTCCCTCCTTCTTTCTTTCCTTCCTTCCATACTTCTTTCTTTCTCCTTTGGGTATTCCCATTACACACAACTTATACCTTTTATAATTGTCCTACAGTTCCTAGATATTCTGTTCCATCTTTTCTCTTCACATTTCAGTTTGGGAAGTTGCTATTGATAGCAACTTAGTCTTCAATTCAGTGATTCTTTCCTTAGCCATGTCCAGTCTAGTGATGAGCCCATCAAAAACATTTTTCATTTGTTACAGTTTTTCTGACTTCTAGCAGTTTCTTCTCATTCTTTCGTAGAGTTTCCATCACTCTGCTTATATTACCCATCTGTTCTGGCATGTTGTCCACTTTTTCTATTAGAGCCCTTAGCATATCAATCATAATTGTTTTATTTATTTATTTTTAAAATTTATTTATTTTTGACTGCGTTGGGTCTTCGTTGCTGTGCGCGGGCTTTCTCTAGTTGCAGCAAGTGGGAGCTGCTCTTCGTTGTGGTGCACGGGCTTCTCACTGAGGTGGCTTCTCTTGTTGCGGAGCATGGGCTCTAGGTGTGTGGGCTTCAGTAGTTTTGGCACGTGGGCTCTGTAGTTGTGGCTTGCAGGCTCTAGAGCACAGGCTCAGTAGTTGTGGTACACGGGCTTAGTTACTCCATGGCATGTGGGATCTTCCAGACCAGGGCTTAAACCCATGTCCCCTGCATTGGCAGGCAGATTCTTAACCACTGTGCCACCAGGGAAGTCCACCATAATTGTTTTAAATTACCAGTCTGATAACTCCAACATCTCTCTCGTATCTGAGTCTGGTTCTGATGCTTGTTTTTTCTTTTAAGATGGTAATTTTTTTGCCTTTTGGCATACTTTGTAATTTTTTGTTCAAAGCTGGACATGATGTACTGGGTAACAGGAACTGAGGAAATAAGCTTTAGTGTGAGGTTTTATGCTTATCTGGCTAGAAATTAGGCTGTGTTACCTTGTGCTATAGCTGTAGTGGTTTCCTCTAGTGGCCTTGTTTTTGTCCTTCCTTTGCAGTCTCTGGGCTTTCCTAGAGCCTTCTTCTTAAACAGGAGTTAAGACTTTTAGTTCTTTCAGTCAAATCCCCTGTTATTGTACAGGAGCCCTATTGACATGGAGGTGAGGGGGAACATCCTCAGTCCTGTTACTAGGTCTCAGTCTTTTGTTGAGCTGGAGCTGAGTATTTACCTCCCCCCAGGCTAATCAGGCTTTGGTAAAACCCCAGTTGATTAAGCTCTGGTAAAATCATTTCTCTTGAGGACAGATCTTGCTAAGGGGAGCAGAGAGATCTGCCTTGAATTTCAAAATGGTTACTTTTCTCCCTCTCCTGCTGGAAGAGCAAGGGGATTTTTGTCAGTTGATCATAGTGAGAACCTGGTAGGGATCCTGGAGGTAAAATTCATGAAAGTGTCGGGGTGCCTGGACTGCCCCCTAGGAGCTTTTAACTCTCAAGCTCGTCCATGCTAAACCTCCAGCAATTCATCAATTACACCTTAAAGTATTCCTACCCATCCTGGCACCAGCTGCAGACTTTTCCTCTTAGACCTCTGCTCCTGCTAGACTGTGATTCTCCGTAACTGCCTGTCCATCTCTCTAGTTTTTGGTGCAGCAGTTTGCCCCATGACCTCAATTCTCTGGATCTAAGAAGACTTGTTGATTTTCAGTTTATTTGGCTTTTTTTTCTTGTTGCAAGGATGGAAGTAAATACTTCCAAGCGCTTTACATGTCAGACTGGAAAATGGAAGTTACCGTGTGATTCATAAATACGTCAAGTGAAACACAGGGTTATGGGCCATGAACTTTGGCAGGTATATAACAACAAAACAGCAACAATTATTGAGCCCTAACTACATACCAGCACTTCACTATGTATTTCAGTGATCTGACAATACCCGTACAAAGTAGATACTGTCATTTTCCTCATTTGATAGATGAAAGAAAGAGACTACGTAACCTGTCCAAGGACATACAGATTTAAGACTAAGACATATAGAAGGGGGATGCACGTGCAGGCAGCTTGACTCCAGAGGACACACTCTCACTGCAATGCCCTAATGCCTGTCCCAGGATCAAAGTGTCTATTTGTCTTTTCATTTGGTAAATACGTGCATTAAGCATCATTCCCAGCACTGGAGAAAAAGATGGACAAGGTTCTTATCCTCATTAATGTGTATATTCCAGTGGGAGAGAGAGCAAATAAATAAGCAAACGAATAAACAAGTTTATTCAGAGAGAGAGAAGAAGGTGAAGAATTTTTTTTTTTTTTTTTTTTTTTTGCGGTACGCGGGCCTCTCACTGTTGTGGCTTCTCCCGTCGCGGAGCACAGGCTCCGAACGCGCAGGCTCAGCGGCCGTGGCTCACGGGCCCAGCCGCTCCGCGGCGTGTGGGATCCTCCAGGACTGGGGCACGAACCCATGTTCCCTGCGTTGGCAGGCGGACTCTCAACCACTGCGCCACCAGGGAAGCCCAAAGATGAAGAATTTAAACACAGTGATAAAGAACGCCAGAGAGGGCGGCTTCTTTAGAGAGGATGATCAGGGAAGATGTTGTCGCTGAGGAGGTGACATTAGAGCTGAGACCTAAGGGAGGGAAAGGTATGGGAAGAGCATTCCAGACAGAAGGAGGAGCCGGAAGTGGGAACAAGTATGTTGCGTTCAAGGAGGAGCAAGATGGCCCATGTGGCTGGTCCAAGGGAGTGAGGGAGAAGATGGTCACAGGAGAGGCCCGAGAGCGGGGCAGGGCTCTGTCAGGCATAGCAAGCAGTTTGCATATTATTTTTAAAGTCCTGGAAAGGAACTGCAAGATTTTAGGCAGGGGAGCGACATGCCTCATGCATTTCAATGGCAAAAGTGAGCCTCAGACCACCGTCATGAGACCTGGGAGATGTTGTACCAGATTCAGGATGGTGGACCCACCCCAAGGCTGGGTCTCCATGGGGAGAGCTTGTTGAGGAGGGAGACTGCATGTTGAGGCAGTGCCCTCGAGGACAGCTCAGGGTGTTAGCAGCAGCGTGGAGTGGCAGTTGGTTAGAAGGAGAAAAAGACATGCCGTGGACTCAAGAATCCTTGCATGGCATCCCGTGCAGGTCTGACTCTCAGGGCAGAGATCCTGTTTCAGGGTGTGCCGTCTTCCCTAACAACCACCTAACCTTCCCTAACAACCACAGCCCTTCTTCCGCATGGCAGAAACAGGTTCACCTTCCTCTGGCAAGATGGGTGGATGTGGTTGGTTTCCTCCTGCTGTGTCAACAGGCGGCGGCAGAAGTGGTCCTGACCCTGATGCCCCAAGAAGTCTTCCTGGTGTGGTTTTGGAAAATGACTTGCACACCTGCCTCACGTCATCTCCTTCCACAGCATCTTGCCCTCCTGGGCACCTTTGGAGTCAAGTAGAAAGGACAAATAGCTTGGCTGTCTCTGAGCCCTGGTGATACATGGATTCATCAAAGCGTTGTTGTATACATGCTGCTTTGTGGCTCCATCAGTATTGCGGGATACTCTGACAGATGACGGGGTGGAGGTGGAAAGCAGGAGAGAGAAGAAACTCTCCCGGGGCTGCTGCATGAGGCCCAGCATTTTCCCTCTGTGCCTGCCTGGTAGGATTAATCACAATTCCTACCAATAAAAATGTCCCTTTTAAAGTAGAGATTAAGATGGCTCCACCCCCCTAAGATGCTTCACCTCCTCCTTTGTTGTGGGTCTAGGTCAGTGGAAGCAGGTGACATGAGTGAAACCACCTCAAGGGAACGAAAAGGTGATAGCCTGGGGTGTCCTGAGAAGAGAGAGCAATTCTGTAGATGGACATGCCAACCAGTAGGGCTAGTCCCTCTCTCATGTTGCCCTCCCCAAATAAAACAGAGACTCTTTATACAAATCTTACCCTCTTTGTAGTACAATGCATGAATTCCTTGATTAAATTTAATCAAGGTGATTAAATTTTGTAAACAAAAAATGATATACTTTAAAGGCATACAGAGAGTTTTTATTGAAAGAAATACTTGGTAAATAAAGTCGAGGGTATTTTTGCAAACAAATAGCTACCAGATTTTTATATGTTAATTTGGTTCCACACCTATATTGGATGAAAGTTACTCTTATTTAAGATGAATTCCACCTGCAGTCCTGTCAATTTGGAATCTCTTCTGAAACATATTATCAAGCTAAATGTTTCATCCTGCCTTCTTTTCACACAGAAGATGTTTAGTAGCGCACAGGCAGGACATCCCCTTCCCCTTATCCGTGTTCTTCCCCTACTCCTCCCAGCCCCCTAAATCCCTACTCCCCCACCAGTTTCTCCTGGAACCACAGAAGGTTGGAGCTGAGGGACCTTAGAAACTAAGTCTAATCCCTTTTCTAACAACTAAAAAAACTAAGGGCCAAATATCTGTGAATATTTTTGTTTGTTTATTTTTCCACACTGTCTCCAGAAATGCTTATGGAAGTTGAAGGAGACTGTGTCACAATGCAATTCCTTGACAAGCTACTTCTTCCTGTACCTGCCACCAGGTATTTGGGCTGAGCTAGCACGTTGTCACTTCTTATTCTTCATTCCACTGCTATCCTGCCAGACACTCTTATGTTGCTGCTTTCTAGGTTTCCCAACCCACTGATTATTTTGCATTTTGGATGATTTCTCTCCCAGCTGCCTTCATTTGCATTTTTCCTAAATCAGATCTCATTGTGATAATTTCTATTCATATTTCTAACCTCTTTAGATCCATTTGTGTTATTTCTCTGTCCTCAATGATGTCTGCAGCACCTCCTAACTTGGCACCAACCAAAAATGTTATTAAATGTGTACGCCTTGTTCCCAGTCATTAATGAAGGTGCTAAATAAAGCTAGATCTAACAGATCCATTGGGGCCTTCCATTAGCTGCCTCCCCCCACCCCATCCCCATAGATATTGAGCTGTTTTTCATCTTTGGTTCTTGTTTATTAAGGTTCAAGCTTTTCAGTCATCCTGTCCTAGTTCCTACTAGCACCAACCAGAGCTCTTGTCACAAATGTTTCAAGGATGTTTTTTCACATGCTTTATTAAACTCTAAAGGTACGATAGCTATAGAAGTCATTGAATCAACAATTTTAATTAACGGTAAAATTTGTAATTTCATATGCCAGAGGAAATTTTTAGCCTTGCTTTTAAAAACTCTTCTAGAAGGCAGACACATTTGATTGTCTTTATGTCTCCTATTTATTCTTCTATAGCTTTTTGTGTAAATCTGCTGGTTAATTCTCTTTGAATTTAAAGGTGCATAAACCATTATGCGCTTGTGAGGAACACAAGTGATATATATGAAATGGCCCTTGTCATGAGAAGCTTATGATCAGATAGAGCAGGCTAGACCTAAGTATAATGAGGAGGGACTCTAACCAGACAATGAGGAGTTAAATTGCTTGAAAGCTTCATACTGGTTCTTAGGGCTGCAAAAATAGGAATATGAATTAGGATGTTAAGATAAAGCCTAATGCAGAAGGGAAGTTTTGAGCTGAAAACTCAAAAGGTAAAAAGGATTTGCATAGGCAAGGAAGAAGTGGGGGAACATAGGGAAACATCTGAGCTAAGGTAGAGAGAGAGGAATGATCGTGACATCCTGTGTGGGGTCTCGGAGCAGTAGAAAATCAGTCTGATTGAAGAAAGAATCTGACTGGTGTAACGTCAGTTTGCAAATCCAGTTGACTGTATAGCATCTCTCACTGGACGTCTCTTAGGCATCTCACAATCAGTGTGCCCAAAATTAACGTCGTGACTCTACCCTCTCTCCAAACTACTTCTCTCCTAGTTTTCCCCACCAGAAATATGGGTGTCATCCATGATTTCTCTAGTCCCCTAATCACCCCTCATCCAATCTTTTATCCAATCTCTTTAAGTTCTACTGCTCAATTATATCTTGAAACTGAATAATTCTCATTTCTGCCACTCTCTAGTCCAAGCCATGACTGTTTCTTGCCTGGACTACTACAAAAACTGAGCACTTGCCCCTCTCCATATTGCAGCCAGAGAGAACTTACTGAAAATTAAACCACTCTCTAGCAAGAAAAGAAAATCTTTCAGTGGCAGAGCATTGCCTTTGGAATGAAGTCCAACCTTGTTATCATGGCATAGAAGCCCTGGTGTGATCAGGCTTTACACACCAGTGCTCTGTTTCCACTCCACATGGGTGTACTTCAATGCAATTGTAATACTAACCATTTGAGTTGGTTTCAGATCCACAAAGAAAAGCGCCAGTCCTCCACATGGATGCCCGTGCTTCAGATCCAGCCATGAGCAGGGGTCTCCAGGCCCCCCGTATCTTACAGACTCAGGGCTTCCCACAATTCCCTCATGTTCAGTAATTCGCTAGAACAACTCACAGAACTGAAGAAAGTGCTATACTTACTATTACAGTTTTATTATAAAGGATACAAATCGGGACCAACCAAATGGAAGAGACACACAGTGGGAGGTCTGGGAGGATCCCGCATCCAGAGTTTTCTCGCCTCTCCCTGTGGAGTCAGCTCACCTCACCTTCCCTGCACATCAGTAGGTTCATCAGCCAGGGAGCTCCTCTGAGCCTGTGTCCAGAGCTTTTACTAGAGTTTTATTAGAAAGGCATGATTGATTAAATCACTGGCCATGTGACTGAGCTCAATCTCCAGTCCCCTTCCCCTACCAAAGGGCCAACCCTCTAATCACATACTTGGTCTTTCTGGTGACCAGCCCCAATCCTGAAGCTATCCAGGACTCCCTACTGAGTCATCTCATTAGCATAATGATGTCACTCCTATCACTCAGGAAATTCCAACAGTTTTTGAATCTCTGTACCAGGAACCACTGGGGACAAAGACCAGGTATATCTTTATTTCACCACAAAACCTCCCAGACCTCATCTTGCACCACTCTTGCCCTCCATGCACAGACATGCTGGTCTTCTCGTAACCTCTGGACTGTGCCACGTCCTTCCCTGTCCCTGAGACAATTCCCTTCTCCCTCTCTCACTCCCACCCAACTCTCACAGCCTAAGATTACCTGATCAGAAAGTCCTTGCCTATCTCAATGTCGCCCTTGTATCTCCCCATACTTATTTGCTGCATAGCACCTGATTTTATCTCTGTTTGTCCCCTCCATAGAATATAAACTGTTTGAGGACATAGCCTTGTTGTCTTGTTCCTTCTTTATCTTCTAGCACATACCAACATTCAGTACATATTTGTCAAATTAAAGAATAAATAAAGTGGGAAAGATAAGAATATTAATGCCATTTGAAGCTATTTGATTGTTAAGAAGAAGAAATGTTTAGGCTTGATGAGAAAAGTAATACAGAGAGGTTGTCAAATCAGAAGCAAGAGAATGATAGGTTTGGGGGGCATATGAATATGGGGAGTATGATTGCAGTGTACCAAATGTATTGTGGAGGGGAAAGGACTAGAGGCAGGAGGCTTTAGAAGACTATTCCGTTGGAGCAACAAAGGCAACAAAAGCCTGTGCGCCATAACTACTGAGCCCGTGTGCCACAACTACTGGAGCCTGCGCTGTTAGAGCCCATGCTCCGCAGCAAGAGAAGCCACTGCAATGAGAAGCCCTCACACCTCAACGAAGAGTGGCCCCTGCTCGCCACAACTAGAGAAAGCCCACGTGCAGCAACGAAGAGCCAACGCAGCCAAAAATAAAATTAATTAATTAAATAAAAATAAAAAATATGTCTTACTCAAATACATTCTTGTTGTAAGAGATAAATACTGGAGTAACAAAAGAAAATATGAGACCCCCTTTCTTACTTTGCAATCTTTTTTTTTTCTTTTTTACTTTGCAATCTTTAAGTTTTGTCAACAAACACTTTTTTAAACTGTTAAAGTTGGCTTTTCAACATTTGCCTGGCTCCTAAAACTTCCCCAGGCTGAGTGGCACAGGAGGACTAGGCAGCAAGTGGGGACTTGTTCTCTCGAAACTGCAATTTGCCAGGTGGTGAAGACTGCTGCCAGGCTTTTCTTGGGGACTTTCTGGGCTCTTCTTACAGATTGCCAGTATTATCTGGAGGGAAATCAATACTGACCCAGTATCAACAGTGGGGAAAGCACCGAATGTTCTTCACTGTTTGAATAGTACGGTGTTGGCATCTGAACTGGGGGAGATTAAATTCAGACCCCAGAGACTGAGATAAAGTCTATTTCAAGTGAGCCTTAGGGTCCCTAAAGAGTGGAGGCCACAGCATCTTTCCCTCTTTGACCCCCTTGATAAAATGACCCTTTTTCTCAGACAGGACATCATTACTCATAAGACACACACACACAAACATGCACACACACACACATATACACACGTTCCACTCTAAAACTTGCCTATTGAAGCTAACATGTTGGTCCTAGTTTCTTTTTCACTACTGACTGAAAACAAAGATGTATTATGAATACAAGTGGAATTCCCTTTGGCTATGTTTTGAAGCCACCTGGTAAACTTTCCCTTTTGGAATTTTAAGCAGCCACACAATTGAATTAGGGGACAGAACAACCACACTGGTGTCTGGTCAGAAGCAAGCAACTGTTTGCAGCTGTGCTAGGGGAAAGCCAGTCACTGGTTCTGCTTTCAGATCTGTTGACTGGGACAAGCTAAATGCTGTTTAACTTGGCCTTCATCTTGCTACCCAGAGCAAATTACGTGGGCCTTAAAAGACAGTTTCCCCTACTGCCATTTAAAGGACTTGATTCAAGAATTTATTCTGAACATAAAAGGAAGTTGGGGAAGAGTAGTTTTGACAGAGTGGGTTGCTTCAAAATCTGCTTCAGTGGAGCTTTTGAGATTGATTACCTTTGCTCAAGTCCCAGAGAATACACAAAGGCTGTGCTTATGGAGGAAAATCACCACATGATCAATTTCAATTTCTACAGTCTCAACAGGGATCCCATTTAGGGATATTATCTATGATGGAGAGGGAAGTAATAGAGGTACAACACAAAGGATGGGTTTAAGTGAGGGCACTGTCACCCTGGTTGCGGTGTGATTGGTTGGTTAGTGCTAATAAGAACGAAGATAGGAGAAGGGTGACGTAAATACACTATCATGTGTAAAACAGATAGCTAGTGGGAACCTGTGGTATAGCCCAGGGAGCTCAGCTTGGTGCTCTGTGATGACCTAGATGGGCGGGATGGGGTGGAGGATGAGAGGGAGGCCCAAGAGGGAGGGGATATATGTATACATATAGCTGATTCACTTCACTGTACAGCAGAAACCAACACAACATTGTAAAGCAATTATACTCCAATTAAAAAAAAAAAGAAGGCAGAAAAGGTAAGAGAAAAAAAAAAGATACATCACTGACTGGATTACTAGATGAATATTACGGCTTCATAGTTTTTCCTAACCTGGGGCTGATGGCAGAAGCTGGGTTATTTTGATTCTGGAGTATAGAAATTTTAAAATAATGTTTCCCTCATATTACAAAAGAAAAACTTGATCATTATAACAACGTAGAAAATACAGACAAACTGAAAGAAAAAATTAAAAATCACTCAACTGCCCCACTCCCTACGGAGAACAACTGTAAACATGTTGACTTATACTTTAAAATTTTTCTGTGCTTAAATACATATTTTTATTAAGAATGCATTCATTACTGCATCTTTTATTTTGAAAACTGTCTTTCACTTAACTACCTTCTACCTCATCTCTCCATGTCAGTACTACAATATCCCTTTTTGTGAGTTTTTAAATACACAACCAACAGATGCTCTTGTTAAAAATTTCTGAGTATAGGATAAAATATAAAAGTATTTCTCCTACCTCCCAGTCTTACCTCCCCTAAGGTAACCCTAAGACTTTTTCTTAATATTTCACACACACACACACACACACACACACACAGTATTCAATTAACTAATGTATCACAAGGTACAAAGTCAAATCCTGTTATGTGGAAATTCAGGGTTTTTCCAAGTTTTCACTTCAGTGAGCATCCTTGTGATTAAATATTTGCACACAGCTATGATTATTTCCTTAAGATAAACTCCAGAAAATGAATTGCACAATTTTAGCGCTTTTAATACATGCAGCACATTTGCCCTTCACATGGTTTGTGCCAATTTCTCCCTCCCACCCATACTCAACATTGAATTTTTAAAAATCTTTAAAAGTGTAACACATATAGAAAAGTGTCCAAACCATGTGTTAGCCCTGTCCAATATGGTAGCCACCAGCCACATGTGGCTACTGAGTACTTGACATGTGGTTGGTCCAAGTTGAGGTGTGCTGGAATTGTAAAATACAAGCCCAGTTTTGAAATATGGGTACAGAAAAATATCATATAAAATATATCATTAATGATTTTATGCTAATAATATATTGAGTGATATTTTGGATGTAGTATGTTAAGGAAAAATATATGATTAAAATTGATTTTTTACTTGTTTATTTTCACTTTTTTAGTGTAGCTACTAGGAAAATTTAAATCACATATGTGGCTCACAATTGTATTTCTCTTGGACAGCACAAAGAAGGACGTGGTATGGCTTCTTGGGTAATGAAACCTGCTGTCCTGATTGGCTGTCTTCCTCTTCCTCTCCTGTTCCCCTGACCCCACCCCTGCCTGTGCCTCAGTTACAGCTAGCGCTCTTAGAACTAATGTAGCTCCCTTCACCACAACAATTCTTTGTCAGGAGTGATCAATAAACACAGGGTGAGTGTCCACTATTGAAGGCAATGGGGTATTAAGACCGTGATCTACCAGAACCGACCATTAAGTACAAACTCAAAGTTGCAAGTTGAATCATCTGTTAATTGATTTGTTAGAAAGTGTACGTACTTAGGCTTCAGGAATTGCTGCTGAGTCCAGCATCATGCCCCTATTAAAATGTGCATGCAGAGCATGGACAGACGGAATACGCACACTTGACAAGTCAGTTTGTTGATGGAAGGTCACCATCTCTTGTCGGCCCTCAGCTTTCCCTTCCTCACACATTGACTGTACTAAACACACCCTCGGTACACACACCTTTTCATCAAACACAAATGCTCTTCCCAGGTTGGCTTCCACACCCAATCACTTCAGGGTAGAAGCAAAATGCAGATAAGTAGGAAGAAGAGGGCCCAGAGATGACCATGTGAATCTTACTTCCTTTCTGCCCTGTTGTTGTCTTACATCTTGTTCTCTGAGTCACTTTTTCGCTGGACTCAGCTTTAGAGTTTAAAAAAAAAAAAGATTTTTTAAAGTACATCTTAAAGTATTTTTGGCTCGATTGTATGCTCGATTATTTGGAATGTGGCCCAAATCCTTGCTTCATTCCACTGCTTCAAAGTAGCTTCTGTCTGGAAGGCATTCAGGTAAGGGGGATTAAAATAAAGAAATATCTCTGTTCCATCTTGTCTTCATCATCATTCTTTTGTTGTTCTATCATGCTTAATTTTATGAGAATAATGTTTCTAGCCCTTTGGAACTCTCCACTTAGAGTTTTCTCTTTAAAAGACTCTCCCTCCCCTAAACTTGAAGAATAAGGGAAATATCTTGTGGAAACGAGTGTGAACTAAGAACCGAAGGAGCACCATCTTTGTTCCGTTATTGGTTTGACTTACTAGATGAACTTGAATACATGTCTTCTAAACCTTAATTTTGCCATCTGTGGACTAGGGACAGAGTGTTCCCCCTCCTTCCTATGTTTAGTTGGGTTTGCAATAAAAGCAATAAACTGGATGCAAAAGTAATAAATTATTCCTTGGGCTGCAGTGGTCTTGACATTTGAAATTCCTTCCAGACTCCAGATTCTGTGATTATAAATAATAAATGCTTTCACTCTTTCCAACCACTGTGTTTCAACACACTGGTAAAATTTAAAGACCTCTTTCTTATCGCAGTAAGCCAGGCTACAATTTTTACCTTACACAGATTGCTAAGCACATTTTTCCCTCTTTATATTCAAAGCTGAGCATATACTTCTTAAGGTCTTTCTACCTTCCCTCTTTCTGTCCCATTACCCAAGGGTTAAGCAAATTTTAAAAGTTTTCAATGGTGCTATAAAATGAACAAGGTTGAGTTGCCTTCCAGCAGCACTGGTTGAGCCAGAGAGACAAAAACTCCATGAAATATTTTTTGGTTAAAAGAACTGTTAAAACTTTGAGGATAAAACAGTTCTCTCTCTTCTCATCAGCATGAAGACGCCAATATCTGTGAAATGGCAGATTCCTAATGAAAGCATGACTAAGTACTGAATAGTATGGTATAAAACATTATTACCTTTTTTTTTTTAAAAAAAGAGCTTATACACTATATATATTTATTTTTATTTTCAGATTATAGTTGGCCCTTGAACAACTTGGGGGTTAATCCATCTATAATTTATCATTGGCCTTTCCTATCTGCAGTTCCTTTACCTTCTCAGATTCAACCAACCTCAGACCGTGAAGTACTATTGAAAAATATCCGTGTGTAAGTGGACCTGCACAGTTCAAACCTGTGCTGTCCAAGGGTCAACTGTAATTTTCCTACCAAAAGCACTACTTCCCAACCTAATTTGTCATCTCAAAGCTTTGAAAGCATTATCAGATAAAAACAAATCTGAGTATACATCGAAAGTTTATAGGTCTCATTGGCCCATGGCTATAGCTAAGATTTCATTAACAGTGTCAGCTGAAATGCTGCCCTGATAGCTCACCCAGGACCTCCAGCTCCTGTCACTCTCTCCCGTCACCAGAGGGTCAACAGGCTGGTCCCCCATGTGTGCCTGAGCCCCACCCTGTCTGTGGGTTTGGCAGAGTCTGCTGGACTCTGATGCTTCTCCTTCCTTGGGCACCAGAGTCTCTCTTGGGATTCCAGTGAGTGCCCCCTGCCCCTCAGGCATTGCTGCTTCTCCACGTTGTAGATTCGGCCAAGTACACCAGATTCCACAAGGAGCCTAAGTCCCCTCCCCTCCTTTCTGTGACACACTGTTAGAGCAGTCCTCAAACAATATTATTTGTGCCTCGGTATTTTGCACAGATTTGGTGAAGTACCTCTTTGCATTTTTACTTACTGACTTCCTCTTTGCCGTGTGTTGGACATGAACTCCATCAAAGCGGGGGAGGTAGGGCAGAGAGAGCCAGACCAAGAACTAACCCCGTTCCATACTCAAGGTTACACCTCTCCTCTGACCACCAAAACTTGAGGGCAGATGTCTGTCTTCTTGACATGAACGATCTCCCAGGAGACTTCGGTAACCAGAACTTTCTTCAGGTTTCCCCACTAGTTCACTCAACAAGGCTGAACCTCCTGCAGTGGGCACATTCCAAAGACAAGCTAAGATCCTCACTAAGTGAGGATGTACTCTTGTTTGGATGAAAACCACCCCAGACCAACCCCCAGCGACTGAACTTGAGGTTGAGAGATTGCGGTTGAGGGTGGGAGCAAGTATAAATCAGTGAGGAGGGGAGGGGGTGGGGCGGGAGGAGGGGAGGCTGAGAAACTTTGGGGAAATTGCCAGGGTGTTTTAGCCCTTCACTCAGGTCTGCATTCTCTCTGCAGAACGACATCTTCGAGTGGTCCAGGGACCACCGAGTCCACCACAAGTACTCGGAGACGGACGCTGATCCCCACAACGCCCGCCGGGGCTTCTTCTTCTCCCATATCGGGTGGCTGTTTGTCCGCAAGCATCGGGATGTTATCGAGAAGGGGAGGAAGCTTGACGTCACCGACCTGCTGGCTGATCCTGTGGTCCGGTTCCAGAGAAAGTAAGTGAACAGACACCATCGATTGTCCCTGAGCGACAGGACCTGGAGACAGGGCACAATGGGGTGCAGTAATATCCCCAAGCAGTTCTCCGCATAGCACTTACCCTGACGATTGGGTCTTCTTGTTAGGATTGCCGTCTGTTTATTCATTCCTTTTTATTTATTTTAATTTTTTAAATATTTTTTTATTATATATATGTATATTTTTAAATTCACTCCTTTTTGATCATTACGTTTTCCCCTGTTCACACATTTGTTTTGAATTTGATTTTGAAATGGATTTCCTTTAAGCCCACTTGTCATTTCCTTCAGACCCACCTGAACTACTGATTTCATGGAATGTTTCTGTAGTTGTCCTCGCTTGCTCATTCATGTTTCCCTGGGGTAGCGAGGAGGAAAGAGAGGACTTGCTTATTTTAGTGACACACTTGACTTCAACAGGACTGGACTCCCGCCAGGTCCCCTGCTCTGTTCTCCCTGAATTCTCTTGTAGTGAGGCCTCCTCTCCCCCAACCCTTGGAAATGGTAACACCAGTAGGTTTCTGTGCAGGGAAAACGTGACCATGTAACAAAGAGCCTCAAAATGCTTGTGTGCACTAATGGTGTCAGCTGAGCATATTCAGTCCGTCAGCATTTGCAGGGTGGATCTATGTTCAACAAGCACATGGTGAAAGCTTGCCTGTTATCGTGCTGGCAAGTGGAGGGCAACCATGGTTCACGTTTTAACTAGGGAGCTGGCCTAGACTCTATCCATGTTGGTCTGGATCTGTCAAGTTGGCCACAATGAGAGCATTTATAAATGGGCTCGTTGCCCCAAAGCAATGGATTTATGTGCAAAGAGGGACAATTTGGGGATCACACTCTGATGAGAGCCTTGAGATAATATGGTGAACAAGTGGTCACTGGACACCATCTCCACTGACAGGCAGGAGTCATTTGAGGACTCATTCCAAACAGAATCTCCCAATAATGGAAATGGAGGCTGTGCCTTTGACACAAGAGATCCTTGCACGAGGGGAAGTATGGCTGAGAAATGTGCTCATTTTCCCCTCAGTGGATGGTGGTTGCAAAGGCTCACACTCGCTCTAAGGCTCAGTTCCAGCTGTAAAATGGGAATAAGAGTAGTACCTATCTCTTACAGCTTTTATGAGGACATAATGAAAAAAAATGTATGAGAAATGTCTGGCATTTATATAGTAAGAGCTTAGATCCGTAATGTCTCTTATTCCACAGGCAGTGGCAACTCCAGAGGATTCCCTGTCTTTCCACCCCCTGCTTCTGTTGGCTTCACCATAGGGTCTTCTCTGTGCTCCTCCATACAGCTCTTTCAGGTGGACACAACCAGTATCAATAGCCAAAATTTTATAGTAGATGTTTTAAATTTACAATTAAATGATTTGTTGATTTTGATTTTTCACCATGACAGTAAAAGAGGAAAATCTGCAAAATTCAGAAAAGTAGAAAGAAACTCATGCGCAGTCCAAACACACAAACACAGCCACGGTTCAGATTCTGTAGTATCTCCTTCTATATTTTATGTGTATATTTGACATATTTTACATGATGGCAGTCATACTGCTTATATAATTTTATGTCTTGACTTTTAACTTCAGATTATCTTGTAAACACCATTATCAAAGGCTGCATGGGTTCACCGTTTGAGTGTCATAGTTTATTTAACCATCACTCTGTGATGGGATACGTATGTCTTTTCCAATTTTGTGATATAAATGATGTTGCTATACAATTAGTAATGCTTTGGGACAATCAGACCTTAGATTAATTTGAAGATCTCAGATGAAGAGGCAGAGGATCTTCTGTTTTATTCCTGAGAACCAAGCTGAGAATAATAGTCTCTGACCAAAAAAAATGGTTTCTCTGACCAAAAAAATGGAAGTTTTTTTTTCATCTTTTCCCTTTAAAAAATATGGTAATCTGATTCATTAGGTGTATACTCATGGTACCTACATCCAAAGACTATTACTAAATGCAGGCAGAAGAACAAAGGCTATTTCGGCATTTTCCTTGAATAGTTATCTGAGAACATCTTTCATTTCCAGTCCAGTAACCAAAGGAGATTGTAGCTATCAGAAACCACTCACTCATATTATCATCTCTTATATATCATTGAGGTCCTGCTAGAAATCGGTGCTGAGAATACGACCTTAAAGATCGGTCTCAGTTCCCCCAGAATTTGCAGTCTAGCAGGGAACCCACAAATTAACTTACAGACAATTATGCTTTAGAGAGAAGAGTGCTATAATAGGGTAGAATAGATGGGGAGGTGGATATTTATCATGTCTCTCATTTCATAGAACTATATAGAGCCATTGAACTTTGGAGCTAGGAGGGACCTTACAAATCAGTTAACCCCTGCCTTCCATTTTCCTATGAAAAAACTAATAAACGAAATTTAAATAGAAAGTTGGGGATAGAAGTTCTGTCAGTCTGTTTGGGCTGCTATAACAAAAATACTATAGCCTAGGTGGCTTACACAACAAACATTTATTTCTCACAGTTTTGGAGGCTGGGAAGTCCAAGATCAAGGCACCAGCAGATTCAGTGTCTGGTGAGAGCTCTCTACCTAGTTCATAGATAGCTGTCTTCTGGCTCTGTCCTCACACGGCAGAAGGGGCAAGAGAACTCTCTGGGTTCTCTTTCATAAGGGCCCTAATCCTATTCATGAGGGCTCCACCCTCATGACCTAATCACCTCTCAAAGGCCCTCACTGCATTGAGGATTAGGTTTCAACATGCAAATCTGGAGGGGACACAAACATCAGTCTATAGCAAGTACCTACATCTCAGATTATTTGCGTAATGTCCTTTGGATTATGCCTCGTTGTCTGAAAGGAGCTACAACAGTTCTCTGCAGTGTGGGTGGACACTCATGTCCTTTGGTAATTATCCAGCCTAGAGAACATGGAGATCCATAATCCAAAATGAGGCTTAGAATTACTGAACTAAAGGAAGAGAGCTTCCAAGATACACAACGATACTGTGGCCATTTGGGCGTTTTTCATGTTCATAAAGCCAGGTTACCAGTCCTGACAGTCAGACCATGTGGAGGAGATAAATTCCTTAAGGAATAAGTCCTTGCACATAGGGGTGGGAGCTGGAGTGGTCGATCCTATCAGCAGTGGCACTGTCATATCAGGTCTCAGTCCCTGCTCCCCTAGGCTGAGTGGGGGGCTTCCTGAGAAACAGAGAAAGGTGCCCAGCTCATTTGGGACACAGTCCTGGGCCATTTCAGTGGCACCTCTTAGAGAGTCCCTCTCCTGGTCACAATTCCCATCCGTTTCTCTGTAGTCCTCCTAGGGCAAAAGTCCCTGTTCCAGTTTTGGTGGCCGGGGTTTGTTGCTGATTCCACTCCCTCCTAGGGAGCAATGTTTGTACAAAGAGACCCAGGTAAACACTTGGAGAGTTTCCTCAAACAGGCAGATGTGTAAATGAGAAGGACCCAGGATCTGGAGACTCCTCCTTCAGTCAGAACACCAGCACCAGTATTGCAGTTGCTTGATCCACAGTGCGTGGCCATCCTAATGACAGCTCACCAAAGACAAGCTTGCCTGAGAGCCAAGCTTGATCAGCTTTCCATTATACAGTCTCATAAAAGAGAGAAGATAGCAGCATTAAGGGTAACAGGGAAACAGCACAGTTCAAGCTATAGTTCCAGGCTTTTCCTCTAAAAGATAACTTTACCAAGGCTGTTACAAGTAGTTAACTGGACTACTTCAGGTTTCTCTCTATTGTCAAGTTGTGAATGATGAAAAGGCAGGCATTAGGAGGTGAGAGGGAGAGGAGCCAGTGGTAGCACATTTAGACTGTGGTATTTCGGGTCCCTGCCCTGGCCCCTGTGCCTTCAAGGGCCATGCTTCTCCCTGCAGGGTGAAGAGATCACAGGGCAAAGGTGCATGCCACCTGGAACCTCCTCCCACTTCTAGACTGTGCCTTAGGGTCCTAGGATCCTAAAATTCCCTGCCCAAGTGGCTCTGAGCTCACTTTCAGAGCCTACAGCAGCCTTTCCCAGGCTCTGTCCTCCTAGAGGGAAGTGTGTGCCCCATAGACCCGAAGAGTGGCCGAGGGGCAGTGTTGGCCTGGGGATGAGCTTAGAAGCATGGGCTTGGATGTCCACACGAAGCAGACAGAGCTGGATTGGGAAGAGAAGGGATTGGGCTACAAGCTAGGGGCTCCCACCTCTGCTCTTGGCCTAGGCCCTGCAAACGTTGGGCGTGAGTCTAGAAGGGCCTACTTATAAGGTTGACAGTGGGTCTGTCAGTTGGGAATTGTGTTTGGCTTAAACAAGATAGAAGTTAGTTTCTCTCACATGTAAAAGAATCATGGAGGTCCAGGTTATGGCAGCACAGGGCCAGTAGAGAACCAGATTCTTTTACTTTCTTGCTTCTTGAGGTAGGCTTGTATAGCTATAAACTTCCCTCTTAGAATTGCTTTTGCTGCATCCCATAGGTTTTGGATCATCATGTTTTCATTGTCATTTGTCTCTAGGTATTTTTTGATTTCCTCTTTGATTTTTTCAGTGATCTCTTGGTTATTTAGTAACATATTGTTTAGCTTCCATATGTTTGTGTTTTTTTTACGTTTTTTTCCCTGTAATTCATTTCTAATCTCATAGCATTGTGGTCAGAAAAGATGCCTGATATGATTTCAATTTTCTTAAATTTACTGAGGCTTGACTTGTGACCCAAGGTGTGATCTATCCTGGAGAATGTTCCACGCGCACTTGAGGAGAAAGTGCAATCTGCTGTTTTTGGATGGAATGTCCTATAAATATCAATTAAATCATGATCTGTCCATTGGTGTAAGTGAGGTGTTAAAGTCCCCCACTATTATTGTGTTACTGTTGATTTCCCCTTTTATAGCTGTTAGCAGGTGCCTTATGTATTGAGGTGCTCATATGTTGGGTGCATATATATTTGTAATTGTTATATCTTCTTCTTGGATTGATCCCTTGATCATTCTGTAGGGTCCTTCCTTGTTTCTTGTAACATTATTTTAAAGTCAATTTTATCTGATATGAGTATTGCTATTCCAGCTTTCTTTTGATTTCCATTTGCATGGAATATCTTTTTCCATCTCCTCACTTTCAGTCTGTATGTGTCCCTAGGTCTGAAGTGGGTCTCTTGTAGACAGCATATATATGGGTCTTGTTTTTGTATCCATTCAGCAAGCCTGTGTCTTTTGGTTGGAGCATTTAATCCATTCATGCGTAAGGTAATTATCGATATGTATGTTCCTATGACCATTTTCTCAATTGTTTTGGGTTTGTTTTTGTAGGTGCTTTTCTTCTCTTGTGTTTCCCACTTAGAGAAGTTCCTTTAGCATTTCTTATAGAGCTAGTTTGGTGGTGCTGAATTCTCTTAGCTTTTGCTTGTCTGTAAAGCTTTTGATTTCTCCATCAAATCTGAATGAGATCCTTGCTGAGTAGAGGAATCTTGGTTGTAGGTTCTTCCCTTTCATCACTTTAAGTATATCATGCCACTCCCTTCTGGCTTGTAGAGTTTCTGCTGAGAAATCAGCTGTTAACCTCATGGGAGTTCCCTTGTATGTTATTTGTCATTTTTCCCTTGCTGCTTTCAATAATTTTTCTTTGTCTTTAATTTTTGTCAGTTTGATTACTATGTGTCTTGGTGTGTTTCTCCTTGGGTTTATCCTGTATGGGACTCTCTGCACTTCCTGGACTTGGGTGGCTATTTTCTTTCCCATGTTAGGGAGGTTTTCAACTATAATCTCTTCAAATATTTTCTCAGGTCCTTTCTCTCTCTCTTCTCCTTCTGGGACCCCTATAATGCAAATGTTGTTGCATTTAATGTTGTCCCAGAGGCCTCTTAGGCTGTCTTCATTTCTTTTTTCTTTATTCTGTTCCACAGCAGTCAATTCCACCATTCTGTCTTCCAGGTCACTTATCCTTTCTTCTGCCTCAGTTATTCTGCTATTGATTCCTTCTAGTATATTTTTTTCATTTCAGTTATTGTATTGTTCATCTCTGTTTGTTTGTTCTTTAATTCTTCTACGTATTTGTTAAACATTTCTTTCATCTTTTCAATCTTTGCCTCCATTCTTTTTCCGAGGTCCTGGATCATCTTCACTATCATTATTCTGAATTCTTTTTCTGGAACGTTGCTTATCTCCACTTCATTTAGTTGTTTTTCTATGGTTTTATCTTGTTCCTTTATCTGGTACATAGCCCTCTGCCTTTTCATCTTGTCTGTCTTTCTGTGAATGTGGTTTTTGTTCCACAGGCTGCAGGACTGTAGTTCTTCTTGCTTCTGCTGTCTGCCCTCTGGTGGATGAGGCTATCCTTTTTTATCTTTCTGTTCCACCATCCTTAGCATGTGACTTTCAGTCTTTCATTCTGAGGTCCAAGGTTACCCCTAGAGCTCCACGCAAAAGGAAGGTGGGGGGTGGGGTGGGGTTAACACTGCTCAATTGAGTCAGTTTCCTATCAGGAGATTTCCCAGAAGACACTCACAGCTGATCCACCTAACTGTATTTGCACTCAAGGGAAATTAGGAAATGCAGTCTCTTGGATGATGTATTGCACCCCTGAATAAAATCCTGGTTTTGTTTCTATGGAAAAAAGGGTGAGTTGATATGGAGTAAGCAGTTAGTCTCTGCCATAGTTATTTAATTATTCTGCCTTAAGCAAAATGATTGGCCGTCACAAGTTACTCAGTCTTATAACATTTTGTTATTAAGCAAGTGAGTAGCCTTTCTGTCTCCATTTAGTGAGCAGAAACTGGAATCTCAAATAATTTTTCTGAGATGGCAGAATGTGGATAGAGTCCAGAGGCTGTTTCTCCTAATGCTTTGCTTATCCCATTGATTCCCATCTTATATGAGAAATTCCTCTAGAAGTAACATGCAGACACGTGCATTTTTGAAGTAACTGACAGGGATGCCGGTGTAGTCCAGACACAGGAAAATAAGGTCCTTGCCTCATCACCATGGTGATGGGATAAGCTAAGAGAAAATGGATGGAATGATACAGAAGAGTGAAGCACTTGTTTTGGTGCCCTTGGAAGAGATGAAAATATGTAAATCTTGTCATTTCAGGAAGAAAGGCACTTGAATGGCTAGAATCTTTTTGAGGCCGATTTCACTTCAATTTGTCACCTGATCTGTTATCATTTGTCTTTTTTTTCTCCCTTTTCAAGGACAAGCAGCAAATCTCTCAGTGATACCTTCCTCCTTATGACTTTGTGTCAGTCCTGTCTGTGTAAACCCTAAGTGTATTTCTCTGTTGGGGACGATCACATAGCCAGGATAGAGCATCCAGACAAATCTACAACTGACTCATCTTCACTTCCCTACCCTCGCAGCTTCATCTCCCACTTGGGGGATCCCTTAGGGGGATGGGGTGAGTCATCTGGGGACTTACAACCAACTTGACTCCATCTCTGTTGACCAAATCCATTGCTCTTTGATCCAGGTTCCATGTTGGGTCTTGGGGAGTCTCTCCCTACTCTGAGTTCATTTGCCTTGGGGCCCTACCCTAACTGTTGCTAGGTTAATACAACAATTCTTGTCTAGAATTTAGTGACTTTGAATGGCTGAACACATTGGTTGGCTAATTGTATCTCGTGGAAAACTCTATAGAAATAACCTCCAAAGGAGAGGTTCTGGATAATGAGATGTTCAAACATCTAAATATGTGGAGGAGGTTTGGGGACAGACATGGAGGTGGGGCCTTTCAAGCACAAACACCCTCTGCCAACTGCCTTGCTCATCAGTTACTCTTGGTTTGACCACTTCCTGTTTCGCTTGGGTCCTTGATGGTCCTGCAACAGCTGAACCAAACTGTCCTCAGGGTGAGCATCACTCAGCCATGCTGTACATAGAGCCCAGCTCTTTGGCATCCTCTCTGCCCACTCACACCTCAATAATGGAAGCCATGAGGTGCATGGCGTTTCTTAGGGCATCCAGCTTTCTTTCCTTTTCTGCATGTATCACTTTTTTTTTTTTTTTTGGCGGTACACGGGCCTCTCACTGTTGTGGCCTCTCCCGCTGTGCAGCACAGCCTCCAGACGTGCAGGCTCAGCGGCCATGGCTCACGCGCCCAGCCGCTTCGCGGCATGTGGGATCTTCCCAGACCGGGGCACGAACCTGTTTCCCCTGCATTGGCAGGCGGAGTCTCAACCTCTGCGCCACCAGGGAAGCCCTGCATGTATCACTTTTAATTCAACAACTGTGTTTTGAGCATCCACTACATACCAGGCTCTAGGTGCTGGGGATGGAACAATGAACAAGAGAACCAGATTCTGGATGGTGCTTTCTCTCTCTCTAGAGCCCCCATTTGGGTTTGGGAATGTGAGAGAGGAAGCCTCGCCAGGCAGCTGCCCCAGCCTGACTGGTTCTGTCTCTCCTGGATGGCTTTCCTGCTCCCTGTTCCATCTGTCCCGTTATTCAGTCCCTGTCCCATGAAGCTGTTTTTGGTTCACGTCCTCTTGTTGATTTGCCTCTTGTCTCTGCTGTCTTTGTCTCTTTACCTGCCAGAGTGCTTTGTTCCTCCCTGTACCCTTCTCTGCACGAGGACATTTTCCCTCATCTGTCATACAGTATTCTCCAAGCCTTGATGTTCTCCATGTCTTCCTCTCCCTCAGCTTCTTGAGAGAACAAAAGCCATTCAGCCTATTGCTTAGGTGTTTTCTTGATGGGGAGATGAGTGTTCTTTTTCCTCTTGTATTCTCCCTCACTCCATCATCTTGCTCTGGTTTATTCTTTTCATACATTCATTGTATATGTAAACATTCCTTCTCCTTGAATCTTCTCTTTTATTTGTGAGGGATAGCCTACGCTTGGTTAACAGCTTGAGCCCTGGAATCTTCTGTCCTCACCTTAAAACTGTCACATCTTATCCTGGCTCTAAAAATTTTGAGAATGAAATAATTTTTTCTTTGAATAATTTTCTCTGCATCCAGCTGTAGTTGACAGGAGTTAAAGCTCTAAATTTCTGAGGTCCAAGGACTTGATAAAAATCAACGGAATAGATGTGAGCTGTGTTCAATTAGATCCCTTTTGTTAAAAGTCAACGGAAGAGGAAAAATATTCCAAGCTAAAATTTGGCCTTTTCAAGGAGACTGCTGTAACCAAACAGCTGAATTATACTCTGGGATATAGGACAGAGATGATTCAATATTGAGGTGGCAGCACCAACACCAGAATTTCCCTATTTTAGTGGCTAAAAACTTGGGCAAGGGAGAAACCAGTATGGCACATAATTCAAGAACTCATCTTGACTTTTTAAAAATTTCCAAGTCAAAATGTCATTTGTTTGCCTCTGTAAGAGGTACTTTTCCTAATAGGACTTCGGGAGAAGTTGCCTCTGTGTGTGTGTGTGTGTGTGTGTGTGTGTGTGTGTGAGAGAGAGAGAGAGAGAGAGAGAGAGAGAGAGAGAGAGAGACAGAAAATACATCAACTTCATTAATATCATTTTTCTTTCCCCACATTGACCATCCATTTCTATGTGAGAAATTCCCCTGGCAAGATGAGGAGACAGTTTCTCAAATGTCTGGAATCTGAATACTTCAAACACGAGCATGTTAGACATACTAATCAATAGGTCTCAATGAATTCTTGAACTGCTGTTTGTAAAGTGTTATCTTGGCTTCATTGTTGATGGCAATAAAGGCATCTTCATGTATTTTCGAGTCACTTCAGTAGCCAATAATAGCTGCCATTTATTAACTGCCCACTATGTACTTATATTATGTCTTTACACACGTTCTCTCTGATCCTTTCAATAACTCTGTCATGTAGATGATGGTACCTGGATTCTGGACTTGAATTCTAAAGATTCTGGCTCCGCATGGCCTTGATTAACCAAGTCAAAAAAAAATAGTATATGTTTGCACTAAATTATTCTTTCCCTAGTAAAATATTACTTTACTACCAAAACTGAGAAGAAATCTTAGCTAGTTTTCATGTAAATTTTAAATAATTACATAGAAGTCAAAGCAAGATTCGAATGACATTTGAAAGATTAGATTGACAAAATGAAAGACATTTTGGTGCAAGTAGATATCAGTCTCACTAATATTTAGACATTATCAATTCCTGGCTCTCTTTCTAGACCACGTAGAGAATAGTGTTTTAATATTTTCTCGGAATAAACAGTCCTTCAAGTCATGTATAAGGTTCCAGCCCCAAAGCTTCAGCCAGTAGACAACAACCCTTATAAGAAACTTCTGTTTAATCCTTATCTATTCTCTAAAAAGTTAGATCCATTACAATTGGCTTATGCATCAGAGAAAAAGACTCCTTTTGCCTTTTCTTTGTCTCTTCTTTACCATATAATAGAGCAAAAAATGTGGAAAAAGTTTTTCATAACAGAAAATTCATTTTCTAGTTATTATTTTTTCTAACAATTACCTTACAAAATTTCTCTAATCTCTGAGCTCTTGAAAATTAGTTAAATTTTTGATGTATAACCTTCTAAACTTTTTAAAATGAATCATGCTATGTTTTCTTTCTACAAAAATATATTCATACTCTATATACTATGAAAATAAGAAAAAACATATTTAATATTTACCTTAATTATTTCCTTTCCAGCCTCTTTATTATGTGTGTGTGTGTGTGTGTGTGTGTGTGTGTGTGTGTGTGTGTGTGCATATCCTAATTTCCATTTGATATCATCCTGCCTGAAGAACTTCCTTTACCATTTCTTGTAGCACAGGTTTATTGGCAATAAATTCTCAACTTTTGTTTGTCTAAAGGTCTTTATTTTATCTTCATCTTTGAAAGGTATTTTTACTGGACATAAAATTCTGGATTAGCAGGGTTTTTCTTTCAGAATGATAAGATGTCAATCTTGGCTTGCATAGGATCTGAGGAGTCTGCTGGGATTCTTAGCATTATTCCTCTGCATGTATTGTTTCTTCTCACTACGTTCAAGATTTTTTTCTTTATCTTTGGTTTTCAGCACTTTGACTCTGAGGTTTGTTTGTTGTTGTTGTTTTTTTGAATTTTAGAATTTTATTTAATTTATTTTTTTATGCAGCAGGTTCTTATTACTTATCCATTTTATACATATTAGCGTATATATGTCAATCCCAATCCCCCACTCATCACACGACCACCACCCACCCCCGCCACTTTCCCTCACTGGTGTCCATACGTTTGCTCTCTACATCTGTGTCTCTATTTCTGCCCTGAAAACTGGTTCATCGGTACCATTTTTCTAGGTTCCATATAAATATGTTAATATACGATATTTGTTTTCCTCTTTCTGACTTACTTCGCTCTGTGTGACAGTATCTAGACCCACCCAAGTCTCTACAAATGACCCAATTTCGTCCTTTTTTATAACTGAATAATATTCCATTGTATATATGTACCACATCTTCTTTATCCATTCATCTGTCGATGGGCATTTAGGTTGCTTCCATGTCCTGGCAATTGTAAATAGTGCTGCAATGAACATTGGGGTGCATGTGTCTTCTTGAGTTATGGTTTTCTCCAGGTATATGCCCAGTAGTGGGATTGCTGGATCATATGGTAATTCTACTTTTAGCTTTTTAAGGAACCTCCATACTGGTTTCCATAGTGGCTGTATCAATTTATATTCCCACCAACAGTGCAAGAAGGTTCGCTTTTCTCCACACCCTCTCCAGCATTTGTTGTTTGTAGATTTTCTGATGATGCCCATTCTAACTAGTGCGAGGTGATACCTCACTGTAGTTTTGATTTGCATTTCTCTAATAATTAGTGATGTTAAGCAGCTTTTCATGTGCTTCTTGTCCATCTGTATGTCTTCTTTGGAAAAATGTCTATTTATGTCTTCTGCCCATTTTTGCATTGGGTTGTTTACTTTTTTAATATTGCGCTGCATGAGCTGTTCATATATTTTGGAGATTAATCCTTTGTCCGTTGATGCATTTGCAAATATTTTCTCCCATTCTGAGGGCTGTCTTTTCGTCTTGTTTATGGTTTCCTTTGCTGGGCAAAAGCTTTGAAGTTTCATTAGGTCCCATTTGTTTATTTTTGTTTTTATTTCCATTACTGTAGGAGGTGGATCAAAAAAGATCTTGCTGTGATTTGTGTCAAAGAGTGTTCTTCCTATGTTTTCCTCTAAGAGTTTTATAGTGTCTGGTTTTACATTTAGGTCTCTAATCCATTTTGAATTTATTTTTGTGTATGGTGTTAGGGAGTGTTCTAATTTCATTCTTTTACGTGTAGCTGTCCAGTTTTCCCAGCACCACTTATTGAAGAGACTGTCTTTTCTCCATTGTATATCTTTGCCTCCTTTGTCATAGATTAGTTGACCACAGGTGCGTGGGTTTATCTCTGGGCTTTCTATCCTGTTCCATTGATCTATATTTCTGTTTTTGTGCCAGTACCATATTGTCTTGATTACTGTAGCTTTGTAGTATAGTCTGAAGTCAGGGAGTCTGATTCCTCCAGCTCCGTATTTTCCCCTTAAGACTGCTTTGGCTATTCGGGGTCTTTTGTGTCTCCAAACAAATTTTAAGATTTTTGTCCTAGTTCTGCAAAAATGCCATTGGTAATTTGATAGGGATTGCATTGAATCTGTAGATTGCTTTAGGTAGTATACTCATTTTCACAATGTTGATTCTTCCAATCCAAGAGCATGGTATATCTCTCCATCTGTTGGTATCATCTTTAATTTCTTTCATCAGTGTCTTATAGTTTTCTGCATACAGGTCTTTTGTCTCCCTAGGTAGGTTTATTCCTAGGTATTTTATTCCTTTTGTTGCAATGGTAAATGGGAGTGTTTCTTTAATTTCTCTTTCAGATTTTTCATCCTTAGTGTATAGGAATGCAAGAGATTTCTGTGCATGAATTTTGTATCCTGCAACTTTACCAAATTCATTGATTAGCTCTAGTAGTTTTCTGGTGGCATCTTTAGGATTCTGTATGTATAGTATCATGTCATCTGCAAACAGTGACAGTTTTACTTCTTCTTTTCCAAGTTGTATTCTTTTATTTCTTTTTCTTCTCTGATTGCCATGGCTAGGACTTCCAAAACTATGTTGGATAATAGTGGCAAGAGTCGTCATCCTTGTCTTGTTCCTGATCTTAGAGTAAATGCTTTCAGTTTTTCACCATTGAAAATGATATTTGCTGTGGGTTTGTCGTATATGGCCTTTATTATGTTGACGTAGGTTCCCTCTATGCCCACTTCCTGTAGAGTTTTTATCATAAATGGGTGTTGAATTTTGTCAGAACGTTTTTCTGCATCTATTGAGATGATCATATGGTCTTTATTCTTCAATTTGTTAATATGGTGTATCACATTGATTGATTTGAGTATATTGAAGAATCCTTGCATCCCTGGGATAAATCCCACTTGATCATGGTGTATGTTCCTTTTTATGTGTTGCTGTATTCTGTTTGCCAGTATTTTGCTGAGGACTTTGCATCTATATTCATCAGTGATATTGGTCTGTAATTTTCTTTTTTTGTAGTACCTTTGTCTGGTTTTGGTATCAGGGTGATGGTGGCCTCATAAAATGAGTTTGGGAGTGTTCCTTCCTCTGAAATTTTTTGGAAGAGTTTGAGAAGGATGAGTGTTAGCTCATCTCTAAATGTTTGATAGAATTCCCCTGTGAAGCCATCTGGTCCTGGACTTTTGTTTCTTGGAAGATTTTTAAACACAGTTTCAATTTCATTACTTGTGATTCTTCTGTTCATATTTTCTATTTCTTCCTGGTTCACTCTTGGAAGGTTATACTTTTCCAAGAATGTGTCCATTTCTTCCAGGTTTTCCATTTTACTGGCATAGAGTTGCTTATAGTAGTCTCTTGGGATGCTTTGTATTTCTGCGGTGTCTGTTGTAACTTCTCCTTTTTCATTTCTAATTTTATTGATTTGAGTCTTCTCCCTCTTTTTCCTGATGAGTCTGGCTAATGGTTTATCAATTTTGTTTGTCTTCTCAAAGGACCAGCTTTTAGTTTTATTGACCTTTGCTATTGTTTTCTTTGTTTCTATTTCATTTATTTCTGCTCTGATATTTATGATTTCTTTCCTTCTGCTAACTTTGGGTTTTGTTTGTTCTTCTTTCCCTAGTTCCTTTAGGTGTAAGTTTAGATTGTTTATTTGAGATGTTTGTTGTTTCTTGAAGTAGGATTGTATTGCTATAAACTTCCCTCTTAGAACTGCTTTTGCTGCATCCCATAGGTTTTGGATCGTCGTGTTTTCATTGTCATTTGTCTCTAGGTATTTTTTGTTTTCCTCTTTGATTTCTTCAGTGATCTCTTGGTTATTTAGTAATGTATTGTTTAGCTTCCATGTGTTTGTGTTTTTTACGTTTTTTTCCCTGTAATTGATTTCTAATCTCAGAGCGTTGTGGTCAGAAGAGATGCTTGGTATGATTTCAACTTTCTTAAATTTACTGAGGCTTGATTTGTGACCCAGGATGTGATCTATCCTAGAGAATGTTCCATGCGCACTGGAGAAGGAAGTGTAATTTGCTGTCTTTGAATGGAATGTCCTATAAATATCAAAATCTTTCTGGTGCATTGTGTCATTTAAAGCTTGTGTTTCCTTATAAATTTTCTGTTTGGATGATCCTTCCATTGGTGTAAGTGAGGTGTTAAAGTCTCCCACTATTACTGTGTTACTGTTGATTTCCTCTTCTATAGCTGTTAGCAGTTGCCTTATGTATTGAGGTACTCCTATGTTGGGTGCATATATATTTATAATTGTTATATCTTCTTCTTGGATGGATCCTTTGATCATTATGTAGGGTCCTTCTTTGTCTCTTGTAGCATTCTTTATTTTAAAGTCTATTTTATTTGATAAAATTTTATCTAAGTATTGCTATTCCAGCTTTCTTTTGATTTCCATTTGCATAGAATATCTTTTTCCACCCCCTCACTTTCAGTCTGTATGTGTCCCTAGATCTGTAGTAGGTCTCTTGTAGACAGCATATATATGGGTCTTGTTTTTGTATCCATTTATCAAGCCTGTGTCTTTTGGTTGGAACATTTAATCCATTCACATTTAAGGTAATTATCGATATGTATGTTCCTATTACCATTTTCTCAATTGTTTTGCATTTGTTTTTGTAGGTCTTTTTCTTCTCTTGTGTTTCCCACTTAGAGAAGTTCCTTTAGCATTTGTTGTAGCGCTGGTTTGGTGGTGCTGAATTCTCTTAGCTTCTGCTTGTCTGTAAAGCTTTTGATTTCTCCATCAAATCTGAATGAGATCCCTGCTGGGTAGAGTAATCTTGGTTGTAGGTTCTTCCCTTTCATTACTTTAAATATGTCATGCCTCTCCCTTCTGGCTTGTAGAGTTTCTTCTGAGAAATCAGCTGTTAACCTTATGGGAGTTCCCCTGTATGTTATTTGTCATTTTTCCCTTGCTGCTTTCAATAATTTTTCTTTGTCTTTAATTTTTGCCAATTTGATTACTATGTTTCTCAGCATGTTTCTCCTTTGGTTTATCCTGCCTGGGACTCTCTGCACTTCCTAGACTTGGGTAGCTATTTCCTTTCCCATGTTAGGGAAGTTTTTGACTATAATCTCTTCAAATATTTTCTCGGATCCTCTCTCTCTCTCTTCTTCTGGGACCCCTATAATGTGAATGTTGCTGCATTTAATATTGTCCCAGAGGTCTCTTCCGCTGTCTTCATTTCTTTTCATTCTTTTTTCTTTATTCTGTTCCACAGCAGTGAATTCCACCATTCTGTCCTCCAGGTCACTTATCTATTCTTCTGCCTCAGTTATTCTACTATTGATTCCTTCTAGTGTATTTTTCATTTCAGTTAATGTATTGTTCATCTTTGTTTGTTCTTTAATTCTTCTAGGTGTTTATTCTTTAATTCTTCTAGGTCTTTGTTAAACATTTCTTGCATCTTCTTGATCTTTGCCTCCATTCTTTTTCCAAGGTCCTGGATCATCTTCACTATCATTATTCTGAATTCTTTTTCTGGAAGGTTGTCTATCTCCACTTCATTTAGTTGTTTTTCTGGGGTTTTATCTTGTTCCTTCATCTGGTACATATTCCTCTGCCTTTTCATCTTGTCTGTCTTTCTGTGAGTGTGGTTTTTGTTCCACAGACTGCAGGATTGTAGTTCTTCTTGCTTCTGCTGTCTGTCCTCTGGTGGATGAGGCTATCTAAGAGGTTTGTGCAAGTTTCCTGAAGGGAGGGGCTGGTGGTGGGTAGAGCTGACTGTTCCTCTGGTGGGAAGATCTCAGTAAAACTTTAATCCTCTTGTCTGCTGATGGGTGGGGCTGGGTTCCCTCCCTGTTGGTTGTTTGGCCTGAGGCGACTGAACACTGGAGCCTACCCGGCTCTTTGGTGGGGCTAATGACGGACTCTGGGAGGACTCACGCCAAGTACTTGCCAGAACTTCTGCTGCCAGTGTCCTTGTCCTCACGGTGAGCCACAGCCACCCCCTACCTCTGCAGGAGACCCTCCAACACTAGCAGGTAGGTCTGGTTCATTCTCCCCTGGGGTCACTGCTCCTCCCCCCGGGTCCTGATGTGTACACTACTTTGTGTTTGCCCTCCATGAGTGGAGTCTCTGTTTCCCCCAGTCCTGTTGAAGTCCTGCAGTTCAATCCCACTAGCTTTCAACGTCTGATTCTCTACGATTTCCTCCTCCCATTGCCAGACCCCCAGGTTGGGAAGCCTGATATGGGGCTCAGAACCTTCACTGAAGTGGGTGGACTTCTGTGGTATAATTGTTCTCCAGTTTGTGAGTCACCCCCCCCAGCAGTTATGAGATTTGATTTTGTTGTGATTGTGCCCCTCCTACCGTCTCATTGTGGCGTCTCCTTTGTCTTTGTATGTGGGGTATCTTCTTTGATGAGTTCCATTTTCTTCCTGTCAATGATTGTTCAGCAGTTAGTTGTGATTCCTGTGCTCTCTCAAGAGGGAGTTAGAGCATGTCCTTCTACTCCACCATCTTGAACCAGTCTCCTCAGGGTTTGGTTCTTTTCATTTGGAGTGGAGCAGGGACAGTGCTATCCTTCTTGAGATTCTTTGGGTTTCTTGGAACTGTGAGTTATCTTTCATTAATTTTTGAAAATTCTTAGTTGTTATCTCTTCAAATTATTTTTGACCTTTTTTTCTCACTCTCTTCTTCAGGCTATCGGTGTTTGTGATGGGGTGGCAGAGGTTGGAGGTAGAGTCAGTGAATAAGATGGTGAGCTGGGTTTGGGTTTTGTTGTTGCTATGATTACCTTCAGTGCACCACAGACTTCAGCGGATGGCACCTGTTACTGCATGTGTGGAGTGCCTGGGGTGCCAGAGGAATTTTCTAAGCATTTATGCTTTACCCTCAGCTTTCAGCTGTCTCTGCACACCTGCACACATAGTAGATCTCTCTCTGCACTATGTCCCCAAGGCGTGAGGAAGGGGGGAGAGCACTTCTGTTGTTTGTTTCTCTGGTCATGGCGTGTTGTAGGGGTATGGGGTTTCTTTGTTGCTCTGGCCTTGTATCAGTCTTAGGCAAGCCCTGAGTGCCTGAACCTTGGGGTTAAGGCTTTCTGAGCATTCCTGCCTCTCCAAACAGTAGGAGACTTGCTTTGGAGCAGTGCAGGATCCTGGGCATAAGCCAGTGGGCAGAAGTTTTTTGCTTCCACCTTTCCCTCATCAGCAATGAGTCTTTGCTTATGTCTGGGGTCAGAGAGTTTCCTACTCCTCCCTCAGAGACAAGCAGGTTTTCCTTCTATTCTCCCAGAAGCAATGGACTTTTGTCTGGTCCTGGAGGCCAGAGGGTTTTCTGCCCTTCCCCAGCTGCTTAAGATTTTTGCTTTTCAAAAGGAGGCTCTGGGGAAGAAGGCGAGGCTGGCTTGTCTCCCAGCAGCAGCTGCATGTCTGTGTCACCTCCTGCATGTCTGTGCAGTGGATGGGGCCTCTCTCCAGTCTGTTACTTTACCTCTAACCTTTTTTGTGAACACCCAGTGGACATCTGTAGAAAAGAGCTTGAGAGTGGGTGCAAACTCTCTGTGTCTGAGGCTCTAAGCTATTCCACATTGACACACTAACCCACACTTGGCCTTTAAGGATGTGTTAAATGTTTAGCTACTTATATGGTGATCACCTCTCTGGCTTGTGTTCTGCCAAAAGTGAGGCAGCTCATGGATGGACTTATCACTCCTTGGAATTCAGTTTACCTGGTTGCCTTGTGACCTCACTCTCTGATAGGCTCAAGAAAAATTATTTTGTAAATACTCAGCTTTTTCTCATCATGCGGATAGAAACAGCATTCTCTTAGGACTTTCTACATCCTAAATAGAAGCAGAACTCTGCCTCTTATTTTATAATCTGCAGTTTTCACTTAAGAGAATACGGTGAAGTCTTTCCAGTTTTAATGCCTGCTTAGTATCTCATTGTGAAGCTGTATCATAATTATTTCTGATGAACAATGAAGGATTTCCACCTCTTTAAAAATTATTATAACAAAGCTGTGAATAAACAACTTAGTGCATAAATCTTTGACCATAGCTATGATACTTTCCTTTGACTAAAGTCAGAATTGCTGAGTCAAAAAATATGTAAAACTCTCAGCTTTTGATACTCATTGTCATAATGAATTTGCAAATCTTTAATTACTAGTGAATTTGCAAATCTTTAATTACTAGTGATTTTAATTACAAATCTTTAATTATGTGTTCATTTGTTTTTGGCCAGTTGCCCTTTAAGAGAGACATACAATTATTTTCCCCGTAACTCTAAATCTACCATTGGCCAAATAACAAAGATACCATCTCTTCATCTCTCTTCCTTTTTTTGTTGCTGAAGAAAGATATCTGACAAAGTGAGGTGACAAAGCCTAATTTTCTTTCCAGAACCCTCTTGCCTCTCATGGAACAAGAAGGTAGTACAGTCACAAATGAATCTGATGTCTAGACAGGCAAATTAATACATGAGGCATGTTACATATGTCTTGTTCTTACTCTCCTCAATGGCCTGAGCTGGGATATATTATGACATAGATAATAATAGTCATTTTAGTGCTGTTTTGCTTCATGCACGATTCTCTAGTTATTACTCCAGCTACTTTCCATATTTATTTGGAGAGTAATATTAAGCTAGAAAGAGAGTAACAAAGGAGAAGTTCCTTAAACAAGAGGCATCTGAAACCACCAGTGCATATATTGAAAGTGCTCCGCAACAAGAAAAGCCACCGCAATGAGAAGCCCGCGCACCGCAACGAAGAGTAGCCCCAGCTCGCCGCAACTAGAGAAAGCCCGTGCACAGCAACGAAGAGTAGCCCCCGCTCGCTGCAACTAGAGAAAGCCTGCTCGCAGCAACAAAGACCCAACGCAGCCAAACATAAATAAATTAAATAAATACATTTATGAGGTAAGAAATAGACTAGTTAACTGGAAACAGATCCATTACTTACTGTCCAACTGGTAGTCCTTGCCATGAAATGATTTGCAAAGTTTATGTTCTTGTGACAGCTATTTTGTAAAAATTTTGAATGAGGCTGACGCCCTTTTTAAGATCGAAAGAGTGTGATGCATACATATTTGTGAAATTCAAGTACATTTTCTCTCTTACTGATACAAACTGCTGATGGTAATGGATTATGGAGACCCCTTATCTGTTGACAGTTGAAGTGAAAATATTGCCTTAAGTAATGAATTTGTTGGTAGCTGTTCCATTACCCAAAATGAATATTTAGATTAGTCATTATAGAGTCTGTCATGTCAGAGCTACCAGGGAGCTTTTCCTTTGACATAATTTATTCTAAGTCCCCATCTCACCGTGTTATATCCTATTAAATGTGTCATAGAATGATTAGGTAGAGAGATATGAGGTTATGCTATTGACACAATTTACACGGGAGCACTGGAGAAATTAAACCCCTGCTGAACAAACCTGAGTTGAACTCTCAGCCATTTTCTCTATTCTTTATCGGTACAAAGGATTTCCAGAGACAAGGAAGGGCTCTCAACCACAACGCTGCACTACAGGGTGAGTTGCATCAAGGATGCATATTGAAAAGTAACCCTCACGTGGTGTGCTGTTTGGCTTTGTTATGTACTCATTGAAACCACTGCAAACAGTGCTTCTCGATGCCCCATGCCCCTCCTATGTCCCTGGAGGTATTTTGAAGGTCAGAAGAGAGACACACAGCAGTGGGACTTGTGATATTACGTAAAGTAACAATGGTGATATTATATGTATTATATGTATTGATGACATTATATAAAACAACAGACATGCATTGAGAAACCAAGCCATTTTTAACTGTGTGAAACATAGGCAGAATTATGATCTATGTTAGCACTGGGTTATTCATTCATTCATTCAGTCAACACAAGGAGGCAGGAATAGACAGGTAAAATATAGTCTTGGAATCAAAAGATCCCACCTTTGCCATTCTCTGAGATTCCGTTTCCACACCCATAAACTGGTGATAGTGGTGATATCTACCTGACAAAGTTATTGGGTGAATAAATTAGTTAATTTATGTGAAAGTGTTCATCACAGAGGAGATGTGCAATAAATATTTGTGTAATTAACTACACATACAGCACTCTATGAAGCCATTCCATTTATGAAGACCTTAAGTTCTAGAAGCCTATTCGTATGTCCCATTTTCTCATAAGTGCAAAGTGACTAAGTGAGGTTTGAGCTGCCAGTCTCTAGCTACATCTCCAGAAATAAAAACATATGTGGGCCCCTCAAAGCTTTAAAACCAGAATACTTCTCTTCCTTACATTCTATTCAACATTTTCCCCCAAATGTGGAGCTCCTATGTCTATAGTACCTTCGTTTGCCACACCTGTCCAGCCATTTGATGTTTTGCTGATTTGGATGGGCCCTGACCTGTGGAGCCCCCCCTTGCCTTCCAGCAAACTCATCCACAGCTTTCAGCATGCTTAAGCTCAAGTTCACTCATAAACTCCTGGCCTTCACCAGAATTAACAAAGCTTAGGCCAAAGAACACTGTTTATTGCTGTTAACATTTAGCCCAACCTCTGATAGTTGCCTTTTTCCATTTCACCAATCCTTGTTCTTTCCTTTTTGATCACTGTTCAGTCTTTGGCTTCAAGAATTCTTCCTGCTCTGCCACAAGCCCTCTGAAACATTTGGCCTCCTCTCACCACTTTCAGTTTTGAAAGATCATTTCTACTTTTGTTTCCATCATAATTGTGTGTCTCTTTTTTGAAGCATTTTAAAGATACTCACTCCTTTTACACTTTTCAGACTGAGGGTGTTACTGATGTTCACAGAATATCACAGAACGGAGCACGAGCCCAGCTAACAACATACCCCCAACTAATGAACAATGTGTGGCAGAGTGGTTGCTCTGGCCGCTGATACAGCTGCTGGTGGTGGGCACTCGATGCCCTTCCCACCCTGCTTTGTTCATACCCGCAAACTTCATTAAATGGAAAAGTTGTAAATAGAGATAGTCCTTGCTTTTATTTATCTTATCATTTAACTGGGAAGATACATACTCATAAAATAGCCAGAGACCTCCAAGTCCATATATGAAAGTAACACTGTGGTAGATGATTATATTAAGAGATGAGGGAATTCACGATAAAGGAGGGCAGAAAGAACGAGATCCTTGAAGTCTGCATGGAAGTGTTGGTTCTTTATAACTGGCAGGGTGAGGGCCTTCTGCTGATGCTCCCATTCTCCAGGAACAGAATCTATCCCTTTGTCACCACCTACTTCAGTGAGTGTTTATAGTTTTCTACATATAGATCTTGTGTGTTTCTTGTTCAGTTCATTCCTAGACATTCTATAATTTTTGTTGTTATTGTTAACAGCATCACTGAATTTGTATCCCAGGGACAGGGAGTGGATGCCCAGACCTTAACTTACCTCCCTATAGACCTCCCAGGTCAACGGAACCGTCAAGTTGCCTGGCCTTTTTTGCAAAACGCCTCTGGGGCCCACACCTGGAGAGGATGTCAAGGTTGTTGCCCAAAGGCGTGCTGGCCAGAGACAGAGGGCTCCAGCCCAGAGCCACCATCGGGATGGCTGGCTTCCTCAGCCTTAGAAATCAAAAATTCACCCTCCTTCCCTCCTTGCTTTCCTTAAAGAAAGGCTTTCATGGATTCAGAACATTTTTAAATGAATGAATGAGTTGAATGAACGGATGAGAACACAGGCTAATCCTCCCTGCCTGGGAAGTATACCTCATGGTAAAGGGTGTCTTGTGGGATCTGACCACCAGGGATGGAACCCAGGCCCCCAGCAGTGGAAGCACAGAGTCCTAACCACTGGACAGCCAGGCAAGTCCCTAAGAGCTAAACTCTTCGTGTAAAATATGAAATCACAAAGATCAAAAAGCATGAATTCCCAGGGAACGAAAGACCAAAGAAATCACTGTCAGCCCATCCACTGGCCGAGGAAACCCTTGTCGGGGATCGGCTTTGAACTGTCTCCCTGTCCAAGTCACTTATTTCTCCTCACACTGCTTATTTTCATATAAAACAATAACCAATCTGTCACACAGTTACAAAGACTCTTACCTGAGATAATGTGATTTGTCCAAACATGCTCATTGACTCCGCTGAAGTGTGCTATCTCTTCTGACATTTGGTCTTCTCTCATAAACCTACTCTTATCTTGCCTTTCATTTCAAAGTAGAGAAAAACAATTACTCAGATGTCCCAACTATAGGGAGATTTAGACAAACCCCACATATGTATTTTTTTCAAGGTAAGTAAATAGGCTTTCAAATTCTGCCCAACTAAGAATCTGTGTTTTTAGGATGATGAAAACTGTCATTTACAATCAGAGAGCCAATACTTGCTCTAATGGGGTGAGAAAGCATCATATCGTATGTGACTGCAGTAGCTAACACTTCAAGACCGGAAGGAGACATTAAGAGTCTCAGAATCCCAGGCGGTGGGGACGGAATTTCTGGATCCTGCAGGCCAAGTGTCTACAGAGAAAAAGGACTAGAAAGACCTTCTAGTCGGGGTGCTCAGGCAGAGAGATTTTTAGAACTGTGATGGCTGTATTTAATATGCATAATTTTTTTTCCTCTGTGCCCTTTGTGTTTTGCTCATTATTATCTGCATAACCACCAGGAAACGACAAGGGGGAAAAATCTAAGATTTAAACCTTTAAATTTCGTATTGTAAGCTTGGGTGCCAAGTTGTATTGAATAATTAACATGGGGCCTGAGGTCCTTTTCTTCCAACTTTCATCAGCATCTAACGTGTCCCTCCTCCTCCATTATTGAGGATAAACGTGGGCTGACACTCACTGCTTGCCATGTAAGTAGAAAAATCTTTTAGGTGATTCCCCTCTGGTCTTCATTCTGAATCATTTTGCTCTTGAAAAAACAAAATTCTTAGGCTCAATTGTCTTGTTACATCTAATCTGAGAATAACAACAATAGCTTCCAGTTGTTATTTTTTAAATCATCTCTATAACATTCTTTTCTTTTTTAATATATTTGGCTGCACCGGGTCTTAGTTGCAGCACATGGGATCTTTAGTTGTAGCATGTGGGATCTAGTTCCCTACCAGGGATTGAACCTGGGCCCCCTGCATTGGGAGCGTGGAGTCTTAACCACTGGACCACCAGGGAAGTCCCTCTGTAACATTCTTTAACATATTGATTTCAGTGTATTGAGTACCTACTATGCTCCAGACTCGTTATCTGTGCATGTAATTCATATCTCTTTACATGTGGTGGGATCTGAAGCTCTGAGAAGTTGACTCAGTAACATTTTGAAAATGGCAAAGCTAGAATTTAGACAAACTCAGTCCTAATCCAAAGCACATGCTCTTTCCTCTAAACTCTGTTGTAATGATATTCACAGAGAATATTATCTTTCTTCCTCCTCCACTTCATCCTATTGCCTGCTTACTCTGCTCATATGTTTTCTATTTATTGCAGTTCTGAGTTATTCACAAAAAGAAATTGTGTCCATGTGAGCCAGACTTGTCTCCTGCTTAAAACCTTTTCATGGCTTCCCCATGGGAAGAGTTACAACTGTCATCTCCGTGACCGAGCCTGCTTCTCGTATCTCTTGGAACTTCCTGCCTTGTACCAGGCTCTCCAATCATACTGTTCCCTTACATTTCAGGCTGTTCCCTGACACTGTGCCTTTTTTTTTTTTTTTTTTTTAGTGTCACTATATATATATTTCTTTAGAATTTTTGAATTTTATTTATTTTTTTATACAGCAGGTTCTTATTAGTTATCCATTTTATACACATCAATGTATACATGTCAATCCCAATCTCCCAATTCATCACACCACCCCCCTCCCACCCCCCACCACTTTCCCCCCTTGGTGTCCATACATTTGTTCTCTACATCTCTGTCTCAGTTTCTGCCCTGCAAACTGGTTCATCTGTACCATTTTTCTAGGTTCCACATATATGCGTTAATATACGATATTTGTTTTTCTCTTTCTGACTTACTTCACTCTGTATGACAGTATCTAGATCTATCCACGTCTCTACAAATGAACCAATTTTGTTCCTTTTTTTGGCTGAGTAATATTCCATTGTATATATGTACCACATCTTCTTTATCCATTCATCTATTGATGGGCATTTAGGTTGCTTCCATAACCTGGCTATTGTAAATAGTGCTGCAATGAACATTGGGGTGCATGTGTCTTTTTGAATTATGGTTTTCTCCAGGTATATGCCCAGTAGTGGGATTGCTGGGTCATATGGTAATTCTATTTTTAGTTTTTTAAGGAACCTCCATACTGTTCTCCATAGAGGCTGTACCAATTTACATTCCCCCCAACAATACAAGAGTGTTCCCTTTTCTCCACACTCTCTCCAGCATTTGTTGTTTGTAGATTCTCTGATGATACCCATTCTAACTGGTGTGAGGTGATACCTCATTGTAGTTTTGATTTGCATTTCTCTAATAATTAGTGATGTTGAGCAGATTTTCAGGTGCTTCTTGGCGATCTGTATATCTTTTTTGGAGAGATGTCTATTTAGATCTTCTGCCCATTTTTGGATTCGGTTGTTTGTTTTTTTAATATTGAGCTGCATGAGCTGTTTATATATTTTGGAGATTAATCCTTTGTCCGTTGATTCATTTGCAAATATTTTCTCCCATTCTGAGGGTTGTCTTTTCATCTTGTTTGTAGTTTCCTTTGCTTTGAAAAAGTTTTTAAGTTTCATTAGGTCCCATTTGTTTATTTTTGGTTTTATTTCCATTACTGTAGGAGGTGGATCAAAAAAGATCTTGCTGTGATTTATGTCATAGGGTGTTCTTCCTATGTTTTCCTCTAAGACTTTTATAGTGTCCGGTCTTACATTTAGGTTTCTAATCCATTTTATTTTTGTGTATGGTGTTAGGAAGTGTTTTAATTTCATTCTTTTACATGTCTCTGTCCACTTTTCCTGGCACCACTTATTGAAGAGACTGTCTTTTCTCCATTGTAAATCCTTGCCTCCTTTGTCATAGATTAGTGGACCGTAGGTGCATTGGTTTATCTCTGGGCTTTCTATCCTGTTCCATTGATCTGTATTTCTGTTTTTGTGCCAGTACCATATTGTCTTGATTACTGTAGCTTTGTAGTATAGTCTGAAGTCCAGGAGCCTGATTCCTCCAGCTCCGTTTTCTTCCCTCAAGACTGCTTTGGCTATTTGGGGTGTTTTGTATCTCCATACAAATTTTAAGATTTTTTGTTCTAGTTCCATAAAAAAATGCCATTGGTAATTGATAGAGATTGCATTGAATCTGTAGATTGCTTTGGGTAGTATAGTCATTTTCACAATATTGATTCTTCCAATCCAAGAACATGGTATATCTCTCCATCTGTTGGTATCATCTTTAATTTCTTTCATCAGTATCTTATAGTTTTCTGCATACAGGTCTCCCTAGGTAGGTTTATTCCTAGGTATTTTATTCCTTTTGTTGCAATGGTAGATGGGAGTGTTTCTTTAATTTCTCTTTCAGATTTCTCATCATTAGTTTACAGGGATGCAAGAGATTTCTGTACATTAATTTTGTATCCTGCAACCTTACCAAATTCATTGATTAGCTCTAGTAGTTTTCTGGTGGCATCTTTAGGAATCTCTATGTATAGTCTCATGACATCTGCAAACAGTGACAGTTTTACTTCTTCTTTTCCAAGTTGTATTCTTTTATTTCTTTTTCTTCTCTGATTGCCATGGCTAGGACTTCCAAAACTATGTTGAATAATAGTGTCAAGAGTTGACATCCTGGTCTTGTTCCTGATCTTAGAATAAATGCTTTCAGTTTTTCACCATTGAGAATGATGCTTGCTGTGGCTTTGTTGTATATGGCTTTTATTATGTTGAGGTAGGTTCCCTCTATTTCCACTTTCTGGAGAGTTTTTATTATAAATGAGTGTTGAATTTTGTCAAAAGGTTTTTCTGCATCTATTCAGATGATGATATGGTCTTTATTCTTCAATTTGTTAATATGGTGTATCACATTGATTTGCATATATTGAAGAATCCTTGGATCCCTGGGATAAATCCCACTTGATCATGGTGTATGATCCTTTTAATGTGTTGCTGGATTCTGTTTGCTAGTATTTTGCTGAGGATTTTGCATTTATATTCATCAGTGATATCGGTCTGTAATTTTCTTTTTTTGTAGTACCCTTGTCTGGTTTTGGTATCAGGGTGATGGTGGCCTCATAAAATGAGTTTGGGAGTGTTCCTCCCTCTGAAATTTTTTGGAAGAGAAGGATGAGTGTTAGCTCGTCTCTAAATGTTTGATAGAATTCCCCTGTGAAGCCATCTGGTCCTGGACTTTTGTTTCTTGGAAGATTTTTAAACACAGTTTCAATTTCATTACTTGTGATTTTTCTGTTCATATTTTCTATTTCTTCCTGGTTCACTCTTGGAAGGTATACCTTTCTAAGAATTTGTCCATTTCTTCCAGGTTGTCCATTTTATTGGCATAGAGGTGCTTGTAGTAGTCTCTTAGGATGCTTTATATTTCTGCAGCGTCTGTTGTAACTCTTCCTTTTTCATTTCTAATTTTGATATGAGTCCTCTCCTTCTTTTTCCTGATGAGTCTGCCTAATGGTTTATCAATTTTGTTTATCTTCTCAAAGAACCAGCTTTTAGTTTTATTGATCTTTGCTATTTTTTTCTTTGTTTCTATTTCACTTATTCTGGCTCTGATCTTTTTGATTTCTTTCCTTCTACTGACTTTGGGTTTTGTTCCTTTAGGTGTAAGGTTAGATTGTTTATTTGAGATTTTTCTTGCTTCTTGAGGTAGGCATATTGCTATAAACTTCCCTCTTAGAACTGCTTTTGCTGCCTCCCATAAGTTTTGGATTGTCGTGTTTTCATTGTCATTTGTCTCTAGGTATTTTTTGTTTTCCTCTTTGATTTCTTCAGTGATCTCTTGGTTATTTAGTAACATATTGTTTAACCTCCATGTGTTTGTGTTTTTTACGTTTTTTTCCCTGTAATTTATTACTAATGTCATAGGGTTGTGGTCAGAAAAGATGCTTGATATGATTTCAGTTTTTGTAAGTTTACTGAGGCTTGATTTGTGACTCAAGATGTGATCTATCCTGGAGAATGTTCCGTGCGCACTTGAGAAGAAAGTGTAATCTGCTGTTTTTGAATGGAATGTCCTATAAATATCAATTAAATCTATCTGGTCTATTGTGTCATTTAAAGCTTGTGTTTCCTTATTTATTTTCATTTTGGATGATCTGTCCATTGGTGTAAGTGAGGTGTTAAAGTCCCCCACTATTATTGTGTTACTGTTGATTTCCCCTTTTATAGCTGTTAGCAGTTGCCTTATGTATTGAGGTGCTCCTTTGTTAGGTGCATATATATTTGTAATTGTTATATCTTCTTCTTGGATTGATCCCTTGATCATTAGATAGTGTCCTTCCTTGTCTCTTGTAACATTCTTTATTTTAAAGTCAATTTTATCTGATATGAGTATTGCTATTCCAGCTTTCTTTTGATTTCCATTTGCATGGAATATCTTTTTCCATCCCCTCACTTTCAGTCTGTAAGTGTTCCTAGGTCTGAAATGGGTCTCTTGTAGACAGCACATATATGGGTCTTGTTTTTGTATGTATTCAGCAAGCCTGTGTCTTTTGGTTGGAGCATTTAATCCATTCACGTTTAAGGTAATTATCGATATGTATGTTCCTATGACCATTTTCTTAATTGTTTTGGGTTTGTTTTTGTAGGTCCTTTTCTTCTCCTGTGTTTCCCACTTTGAGAAGTTCCTTTACCATTTGTTGTAGAGCTGGTTTGGTGGTGCTGAATTCTCTTAGCTTTTGCTTGTCTGTAAAGCTTTTGATTTCTCCCTCGAATCTGAATGAGATCCTTGCTGGGTAGAGTAATCTTGGTTGTAGGCTCTTCCTTTTCATCACTTTAAATATATCATGCCACTCCCTTCTGGCCTGTAGAGTTTCTGCTGAGAAATCAGCTGTTAACCTTATTGGAGTTCCCTTGTATGTTGTTATTTTTCCCTTGTTGCTTTCAATGATTTTTCTTTGCCTTTAATTTTTGTCAGTTTGATTACTATGTGTCTCGGCATGTTTCTCCTTTGGTTTATCCTGCATGGGAGTCTCTGCACTTCCTGGACTTGGGTGGCTATTTTCTTTCCATGTTAAGGAAGTTTTTGACTATAATCTCTTCAAATATATTCTCGAATCCTCTCTCTCTCTTCTCCTCTGGGACCCCTATAATATGAGTGCTGTTGTGTTCAGTGTTGTCCCAGAGGTCTCTTAGGCTGTCTTCACCTCTTTTCATTCTTTTCTCTTTATTCTATTCCACGGCAGTGAATTCCACCATTCTGTCTTCCAAGTCACTTATCAGTTCTTCTGCCTCAGTTATTCTACTATTGATTCCTTTTAGTGTATTTTTCATTTCAATTATTGTATTGTTCATCTCTGTTTGTTCTTTAATTCTTCTAGGTGTTTATTCTTTAATTCTTCTAGGTCTTTGTTAACATTTCTTGCATCTTCTTGATCTTTGCCTCCATTCTTTTTCCGAGGTCCTGGATCATCTTCACTATCATTATTCTGAATTCTTTTTCTGGAAGGTTGTCTATCTCCACTTCATTTAGTTGTTTTTCTGGGGTTTTATCTTGTTCCTTCATCTGGTACATAGCCCTCTGCCTTTTCATCTTGTCTGTCTTTCTGTGAGCGTGGTTTTTGTTCCACAGGCTGTAGGATTGTAGTTCTTCTTGCTTCTGCTGTCTGTCCTCTGGTGGATGAGGCTATCTAAGAGGTTTGTGCAAGTTTCCTGAAGGGAGGGGCTGGTGGTGGGTAGAGCTGACTGTTCCTCTGGTGGGAAGATCTCAGTAAAACTTTAATCCTCTTGTCTGCTGATGGGTGGGGCTGGGTTCCCTCCCTGTTGGTTGTTTGGCCTGAGGTGACTGAACACTGGAGCCTACCCGGCTCTTTGGTGGGGTTAATGGCAGACTCTGGGAGGGCTCACGCCAAGTACTTGCCAGAACTTCTGCTGCCAGTGTCCTTGTCCTCATGGTGAGCCACAGCCACCCCTGCCTCTGCAGGAGACCCTCCAACACTAACAGGTAGGTCTGGTTCAGTCTCCTATGGGGTCACTGCTCCTTCCCCTGGGTCCCGATGCGCACACTGCTTTGTGTTTGCCCTCCAAGAGTGAAGTCTCTGTTTCCCCCAGTCCTGTCGAAGTCCTGCAATCAATTCCAACTAGGCTTTAAGGTCTGATTCTCTAGGAATTCCTCCTCCCATTGCCGGACCCCCAGGTTGGGAAGCCTGACGTGGGGCTCAGAACCTTCACTCCAGTGGGTGGACTTCTGTGGTATAAGTGTTCTCCAGTTTGTGAGTCACCCACCCAGCAGTTATGGGATTTGATTTTATTGTGATTGTGCCCCTCCTACTGTCACATTGTGGCTTCTCCTTTGTCTTTGGATGTGGGGTATCTTTTTTCGTGAGTTCCAGTGTCTTCCTGTCAATGATTGTTCAGCAGTTAGTTGTGATTCCGGTGCTCTCTCAAGAGGGAGTGAGCACACGTCCTTCTATTCCGCCCTCTTGAACCAGTCCTGACACTGTGCCTTTGCTCCTGCTTTTTCTCTGGTTTAGATCTTTGCTACTCAAACTGTGGTTTCTGGGACAAGCAGCATCAATATAACCTGGGAGCTTGTTAGAAATGAAGGATTAGAAATGCCTCATCCCCAGATCCCAAGTAATTTGGATGCACAGTGTTTGTTTGAGGAGCACAGACCTAGAATGTCCTTGTCTTGTCATATTTTTCACCTTAACAACTCTTACTCATTCTTCAAAACTTACCTTCAGGGAGCTGAGGTCAGCAGTTCAAGGTTCCTCTGGGTGGGAGGTCCCCAAGCATGTAAGTTTTATACGTAGCATCTAAGCTCTTACTTTTTAGGGGGTCTGTGAGGTTCCCCCCTTTCCAAGTGCACAGGTGTATGAGGCAGATTTTCTTCAGAGATGTCAACCAAAGCAATGTATTGCAGCAGACCGATTGCAGAAGCAGATGTGTCAATCCAGCTGCCTCTGTTAAGCCAGACATTAAAGAGATTTGCGATTATGTAAAATGAGGACATTCTTCACACCAAAACTTTTTTTCTCTTTTGGAAAATAGTTACTTTTCATCAAAATATGTTATTTATGTTAGCATGTAATAGGCTTATTATTGTTATTTTAATGAACTGATCAATTGAATATTTATTTTATGACATTAACAAATACATTAATATATTTTATATGTAATTTTACATTATTGACATATATTAATATTTAATATTTACTGAAATAAGAAGACAATTCTCAGTTTTCATTTCCCTTATAGTAAATGTTAATAGATATAAACCACATAAACAAAAGCTCTTTGGAGTTCTCAATAATATTTTAAAAATGTAATAGGGTCCTGAGGCCAAAGTGTTGTCCTAGGGTGAGCTAAGTGCCCCTCCTCAGCAAGTCTTTAGAATCATGGGTTTATTTCCCTTTTTTGCTTATCATGTTATATTAAAATGACCCACTTGTATAGCTCTCTCATTTGACCATAAGCTCCTTGAGGACTGTAACTATGTCCTATTCATCTCTCTATTTATTGAGACTAAAGAAACATCTAACATCCTCCCTAAATACTTTTGGAACTGAGGATTGTGTTTGCTCTCTGGTTTATAGAGAGTCCTGGACAACCTACAGCTGAGAACCAGCTTCAGGGGTGATGATTTCTGTATGATGCTCTAACGCTCAGTTGCTGAAGTAAGTGATACATGGACACCACCACTAGCCCTGGTGGCACTACACTCCCTCAAAGTATGATTCAGCAGCCTGGAGTCCCACCTCCCAGGGGGAGGTAGGGAAGTGCCATGAGCAGCACTGCCCATTCACGCACAGCCTTATCACACCAGCAGTAATCTTCTCCAGTGCCCGTGGTGCCTCTGACCCTCAAAGGTACAGTGAGAGGACTACAAAAACATAGATGGTCAACAGGAGACCAATTTGGCCGTGTCTGCTGGGAACTGACTTTGGCCAACTCCAGCGTGAGAGGAGGAGGAAAACGATGGGTCTTCCCTACAACAGAATCCCACATCAGACCAAATTCTACCACAATTAGGGACAAAAATAGCCATGCACCACATATGTAAGCTTGATGAAGCCCTGACTCCTGCCCTTTTGGATACCCCAAAAAGCCCCTTGCGTGGAAGGCATGTTGCAGTAGTATCACCTTCCTGTCAGAATCCAGCAACAGAATTCTGTCAGTGGCTGCACACAGGATGGAGCAAAGCCTCAGGCGATGCCACTCAGAAGAATTTATCCTGCTGGGAAGTACCTGTATAGTATTTCTAGCCAATTCACATATTTCGACCACTTATTCTACCAGTGAAAATTTATTTCCCTTATCCTAATTACAAACTCTTTAGGGCTGCTTGGAGATAAAAATAACTGAAGCCTGTAATAGACCTCTGATTTATGAACTATTAGAGTTTGTCAAACGCTAACTAAGCATGCCTGAAGAGTGGATTCCTGATGAGGGTACTTCAGATGTTAATGGACTTCCCCTTGGATGGAGAAGAAAACACGCACACACACAAACACACACACACACACGCACCCCATCTCACACTGTTTATGCTGAAGTATCTTCAAGTAAATCACAGGCAGCATAACAATATGATTAAGTTCAAATACACAGAGTGTAGTGAAAATTAAATATGGTAGAGTCTCACTTATCTGAAACTCAGAGATCCCATCATTTCATATAACTGGAATAAAGTCAAGAACCTGTGAATAAACAAAGGGAATCATCATGGTAGATGCTCAGTTCCAGATTCACCTTACTGCATGGAATCCTCTAACCTCCAAAGTGCATGTTTCCCCCTCTACCTCCATAGAGAGAGATCTTTGAATAAATGTCATACTCCTAATAATTCTGCATTTTTAGTCTCAGCCCAGAGGCCGCCCTTCAGCTTTCACTCAGAGCCTGTGTGTGCTTCATCTGCACACAAATTCAAGTTCAACTCTCTAGGTAGTATAGTCATTTTCACAATATTGATTCTTCCAATCCAAGAACATGGTATATTTCTCCATCCGTTCATGTCATCTTTGATTTCCTTCATCAGTGTTTTATAGTTTTCTAAGTACAAGTCCTTTGCCTTCTTAGGTAGGTTTATTCCTAAGTATTTTATTCTTTTTGTTGTGATGGTAAATGGGATTGTTTCCTTAATTTCTCTTTCTGATTTTTCGTTGTTGGTGTATAGGAATGCCAGAGAATTCTGTGCATTAATTTTGTATCCTGCAACCTTACCAAATTCACTGATTAGATCTAGTAGTTATCTGGTGGCATCTTTAGGATATTCTATGTATAGTATCATGTCATCTGCAAACAGTGACGGTTTTACTTCTTCTCTTCCAATTTGTATTCATTTTATTTCTTTTCCTTCTCTGATTGCCATGGCTAGGACTTCCAAAACTATGTTGAATAAGAGTGGTGAGGGTGGGCAACATTGTCTTGTTCCTGATCTTAGTGGAAATGGTTTCAGTTCTTCACCATTGAGTATGATGTTTGCTGTGGGTTTGTCATATATGGCCTTTATTATAGATTCAATGCAATCCCTATCAAACTACCAATGGCATTCTTCACAGAATTAGAACAAAAAATCTTACATTTCGTATGGAAACACAAAAGACCCCGAATAGCCAAAGCAATCTTGAGAAAGAAAAATAATGTTGGAGAAATCAGGCGCCCCAACTTCAAACTATACCACAAAGCTACAGTAATCAAGACGGTATGGTACTGGCACAAAAACAGAAATATAGATCAATGGTACAGGATAGAATGCCCAGAGATAAACCCACGCGCATACGGACACCTAATTTACGACAAAGGAGGCAAGAACATACACTAGAGAAAATACAGTCTCTTCAATAAGTGGTGCTGGGAAAACTGGACAGCTACATGTAAAAGAATGAAATTAGAACACTCCCTAACACCATACACAAAAATAAACTCAAAATGGATTAAAGACTTAAATGTAAGACCTGACATTGTAAAACTTTTAGAGGAAAACATAGGAAAAACACTCTTTGACATAAACCACAGCAAGATCTCTTTTGACCCACCTCCTAGAGTAACAGAAATAAAAACAAAAGTAAACAAATGGGACTTAAACTTAAAAGCTTTTGCACAACAAAGGAAACCATAAACAAGATGAAAAGACAACCCTCAAAATGGGAGAAAATATTTGCAAATGAAGCAACTGACAAAGGATTAATCTCCAAAATATACAAATAGCTCATGGAGCTCAATATCAAAAAAACAAAAAACCCAATTAAAAAGTGGGCGGCAGACCTAAATAGACATTTCACCAAAGAAGACAAACAGATGGCCAAGAGGCACATGAAAAGATGTTCAACATCACTAATTATTAGAGAAATGCAAATCAAAACTACAATGAGGTATCACCTCACGCCAGTCAGAATGGCCATCACCAAAAAATCTGCAAACAATAAATGCTGGAGAGGGTGTGGAGAAAAGGGAACCCTTCTGCACTGTTCGTGGGAATGTAAATTGATACAGCAACTATGGAGCCAGTATGGATTTTCCTTAAAAAACTAAAAATAGAACTACCATATGACCCAGCAATCCCACTACTGGGTGTATACCCTGAGAAAACCATAATTCAAAAGGATACATGTACCCCAGTGTTCATTGCAGCACTATTTACAATAGCCAGGCCATGGAAATAACCTAAATGTCCATCGATAGATGAATGAAAAGAGAAGATGTGGCATATATATACAATGGAATATTACTCAGCCATAAAAAGGAATGAAATTGGGTCATTTCACATAGAGATGTGGATGGACCCAGAGTCTGTTATACAGAGTGAAGTAAGCCAGAAAGAGAAAAACAAATATCCTATTAACGCATATATGTGGAATCTAGAAAAAAGGTACAGATAAACCTATTTGTAGGGCAGGAATAGAGACATAGGCATTGAGAACGGAAATGTGGACACAGCGGGGGAAGGGGAGGGTGGGATGAATTGGGAGATTAAGTTTGACATAAATACACTACCATGTGTAAAAATAGATAGCTAGTGGGAACGTGCTGTATAGCACAGGGAGCTCAGCTTGGTGCTCTGTGATGACCTAGATGGGCAGGATGGGGTGGGGGATGGGAAGGAGGCCCAAGAGGGAGAGGATATAGGTATACACATAGCTTACTCACTTCATTGTACAGCAGAAATTAACACAACATTGTAAAGCAATTTTACTCCAATAAATAAAAACACTAAAAATAAAAAATCATTATAAAACAAAGAAAAAAAAGGTTCAACTCTTTGGTTTTCAAACCCTTGGCAGATTAAGAGGAACGAGTTAGAAGGAGACAGAGAAGCCACTGAAGGTGGGCAAACTAACAGAGGTGGCAGCTTATCCGTGTGTCTGAAAATAAAGGTGGAATCAGCAAAATTTAATACGTAAACATAAGAAGTCCATTCTTATAGTGACTGAGTCATACCGTGAATCACTTAGTCAAGGCCAAGAGCTATTTATACCTCAACAGACCCTGTGGGCCGAACAGAGTCTAAAGCTCACACTTATTTGTATCAGACACCCGTTAGGCAACATTGCAGACTGTCTGGACCTTCTTTGTCCTGGGGCTGTGGCCATTCATTCTCTGCAGTTCTCTGCACTCCAGCTGGTTTCAGGTAGGTTCATCCCGACAGCGCCCTCCTCATGCCTGTGCCTCCTGCCTTGGGGCGTCTCTGTTGGTGCTGGAGCCTGTGACACCTCTCAGCCCCCACGCTCCCAATCCCGAAGTTTGTGTGTGGTAGTGGTGGGGATGCGGGCAATGCAGAGGGGAGCTGGTAGATACACTCTTCCTTTCCCCCTCTCAGAGACAATGTTCTGAGGCTCCATCACCCAAATGGCCTCTTGGAAGATGGCCCCACCAGTGTGAGGGATCAAGCCGGGGCCAGCTGAGTAACACACTCTCCTATCGGCCCCCCAACCTTCCCTGCTTTCCACATTCTGTTTCCCGGGGACTCAGCCATCTTTATAAAATAATATCGTAGAACCTTCTGCCTTAAGCCTTCCTTTCAAGAAACCCAGGCTAAGACACTCATCACCATCATGGAAAGTCAAGTTATTTCCATAAACTCTCATTAAGAAGGACCAAAAATGGATAATGATTTCCACATAATATTTCTTTATTTGGCCCACAGAAATTTCCATTGTTTTTAATGGGGTATAATTGACACATTATATTAGTTTCAGGTATACAACATAATGGTTCAATATTTGTAAGTATTACAAAATGATCACTGCAAAAAGTCCAGTTAGCATGCATCACCATACATAGTTACAAATCTTTTTCTCGTGATGAGAACTTTCAAGATCCATTCTCCTAGGTGCTCTCAAGTGTGCAACACAGGTACACAACACAGTATTATTAAGTATCATCACCATTCGGTATATTACTTTCTCAGGACTTATTCATTTTGTAACTGGAAATGTGTACCTTTTGACCCCTTTCATGCAGAAATTTCCATTTTGATTCAATGAAATGTGTCCATCTTTTCCTTTGCCACATACAATTTAAAAGAAAGTTGGGGTAATTGAACATTTGTACTCCCAGCTAGCAGGAAAACTCAGCTGTCTAAAATGGTTGTCTTCTTGAGTCTTGACAGCACAGTTGTACTGAGGGATGTTGAATAATGCAATAAGCACAGGTGAGAGGAGATTCATCAGGGTAGGCTTTCTGAAGGAAATCAGTCTTGAGCTGAGTTTTGAAGGTCTGGGGAGCTTTGAAAAGACAGTGCAGCTTGAATTTAGGAATGGAACCCATGGGCTACAAAGCATGCATTGTGCACAAGGGCCATTCCTCTTACATGCGAAATGAAGAAACTGTGTTAGGTCAGCCTGTTCATTTTTGCCCTCAACAAGGAAAATGGTCAGCGTACCCGATCAATTCAGCTGCAGCAGTTCATAATTATCATGAAAGTGACCAAAATGACTCCACTGGCTCCTTTCCTGCACAGAGACTGGCTGCTGGTGAGCAGCTTATCATTGATAGAGTTTTGGAATTAACAAAAAAAAAAACAACCCAATTAATTTTGTCCCCCCTTGGGTAGGGGAGGAGGGCTGTAGTCTGTCACTTGGTGATTGTCCTTTCAGCACAGGATCCACATGTGAGTGCACACACACACTGCTATCTACATATGCACACACTGCTATCTACTGTCACTAATTCTTTTAAAATTTTTACTGCTAAAAAAAGAGAGGACAATCTCATTTTAAAAAGGACCACTCCAGGGAGTTCCCTGGTGGCAGAGTGGTTAAGAATCCGCCTGCCAATGCAGGAGACACGGGTTTGAGCCCTTGTCCGGGAAGATCCCACATGCTGTGAAGCAACTAAGCCTGTGAGCCACAACTACTGAACCTGAGCTCTAGAACCCGCGAGCCACAACTACTGAGCCCACATGCTACAACTACTGAAGTCTGTGCACCTAGAGCCCATGCTCCGCAACAAGAGAAGCCACTGTAATGAGAAGCCCACGCACCGCAACAAAGGGTAGCCCCCGCTCGCCGCAACCAGAGAAAGCCCGCGCACAGCAACAAAGACCCAATGCAGCCAAAAATAAATTAATTAATTAATTTAAAAAAATAAAAAGGACCACTCTCTAAAAAAATAGAAGGACCACCCTTTAAATTGAATTAAATTTTTCTTACTTAAATCTTAGGCCAGATCCTAAAGGAAACAGAAAATCAAAGTTAAACCACAGCATCATCAAAGAAAAAAGTAGTTACCTTACTAATATATTGGGCTTTCATTCTTTGGGAATTGACTATCTCTTTGAGAATCTGATGAAAGCTATGGACTTTGAACCCCAGAAAAATGGGAATACACAGAAGAGTTTGCATACAACTTCATGGATCCCAGATTAGGGAAAATGGTTATGTTTTCTCCTGTGATGCTCAGTTTATCTCAGATAGTGTCAAAGTGGAATGCAGTTTTAAGTGTGAAGTTTTAAGAGAGAAAGTGGACATGCAGTGACTTTGTTTCAAAATTATTTTGTAAATGATTGTAGTTGTTCATTTTAGTCATCCTATCCTGCATATCATCAGGAGTTAGTCTGTCGTTCCTATAACTTACTGAGAATGATTGATAACTAATCAGGAAGGGAGGGAGAAGAATGGGAGGGAGGAAGGGCAGACAAAGAATCCTCAAGAGAGACCCAGAATGACATCCAGTCAAATCAACTTAAATTTCTGGAGAGGACTAGAGAAGCTCTAAATATCAAAAAATTACAAAGGTGAACTGGCGCAATTGCTTTGGCCAAAGACAGATGGATGCTCATCGTGCAAGTCAACAATTCAGCTACTTACTGGGCACCTGCTGAGTTAACCAGCATTTTGTGTTCAAGGAACTACGAATGATGTGAATTAGATCAAGACAAATCCTGTCCTCCTGTGCATATTATGATGGAATCAAAGCTTTGAAAAAGGAAAAGTCCTTTTAACCTTCCTTACACGGTCTTAGCAATCAATATATGCCTGGGCATTTTTCTTCAAGCACTTCATTGTTAATGAGGTAGGAATAATGCTCTTTTATGCTAAAATTCTGAAACGATTATGTTTATCTTTTGAACCGCTGCCTAGTGAATTCATGCAAGCTGTTTGTACAAAGACAAATTAAACTCAAGTAGATGGATGCAGCTAACCTCCACATTCAGACCTCAAAAGCAAATAAAGCTGAAGTCGGAGAGAAAATAAAAATATGTCTTTTTTTCCCATGCATTGCAAGTTTCCGAAGGAGATGCTCTCATGGAGCAGCCGTTTGCCATCTCTGGTTCCTCCGTGGAAGGAATTATCCAGAAGATGAGGATTATGCATCTAGATAGTCTAATTAAAGATTTTCTTCTACAGGTATGCTTATCATGAAGTAGCACAGGGGAAGTGATGTCAAGACTAATTGAGGGTCAAAGACAAATCTGGAGTGATTAAATTTTCTGAGAATACTTCAAACGCGGCCATCATGAACACTTTCACTTAAAGACACTGAAGCACTGGAGAGGCAGACTCAAGGACACAGCCGCAAAGCCTGTTTTCAACTGAAACATTTCAAAGAATCTGGAAGATTTTCTGAAAAACTCCAAAGAGCTTCCCTATCAGCGGGCTTCCATCTTCAGATCTGCATCCAAACGAATCACATATTCCACCTCCTGTGGGTGATAACAGAAGAGACAAAAGAAGAAGGAGAGAATGGTCCATGCATTTACAAGCTGCCAGGGCGGATCATCTGTCCTCTAAATTAATGTTTATGGTAAGCACCCAGATAATTTTGGCTGGTCCCCTACAAGATGCAAAAACTGTAGGGAAGATGAATTTCGCTCGGCTGTAAGTGAAATCACAAAACCAAACATATTTAATCAAGATGCTAGTGACAACTCATCGCTCATCATTACGACACATTTGTGGGCTATAATTTCCCTCTCACCCACTGTATTTGCTTCTTTTCACACTTCCTGAGGCTAGCCCTGCTTGGAAGTCAGCCGGTCATTTCCCCTTCCTTCATAATCTAATCGATTTCACTCTCAAGATCTCACACACCAGCAGCTCCGGACTGCTGTGCTTAGGGTTAGTTAGTCAAGCAACAGGAAATGCTTGCAGACAGAGAACAGCAATTTCTTTTTCATCTAAAGAAAAATGAGAGTTTTAATATGCTTATCACACCCAGGTTTGAAATATAGATATATATATATGTGAAATCCCAAATTCTTTCTTCTCCATAGAACAAACTTTTGGTCTCAAGCCTGTCTTTAATGTTTCATGTGATCCAGTTTATTGGAATAAGCATATTCTTCAAAGCATTGAAAGGTTAGGGCCCATGTCAATATCTGTGTCCTCTAATCAAAGCTTACTTAGATGGGGGCATGGCGTGATGGTATTTGATTGTGTGAAAATGGACTTCTTATCTTCATCTAAATGCTGAAAACGATCTTCCCACTGTGGTATTGGTATCATGAGGAATTGTGAGGTGGGAATTGAAAGGTTTCCAACACCCTATTCTTATAAGCTGTCACCTTAAAGCTCTAGGAAACTGCTCCAGAGTTACCTGTAAAGTGAGCTTGAGTGCTTTGGCTTTTGTGATTTTGGCTTAAACATGTGGATCTCTGGTTTCAAATCTGTAAAGGAGAACTACACTTCCCTGGGTCGTTCTCAGGTTCATACCGCCCCTTCTCTCTTTCTTTACCCCTTTCTTTTTCTTTCTCACTTGATAATTTTAGGAGGCTTCTTCTATCTCCTATCTTTCCTATCAGATAACTCCCATCTGAGTGTTCACAGAAAGGAAGAAGCCACTCACATTCCAAACCAGGACCAAACCTGTTAGACTGGCTGTTAACCTTAAATACTGCCAAAAATTTACCGTATTTGGCAGCCCAGAGAATAACCTAGCAGCGCATGCTCAGAAATCATTCATTTAAACTGGAGGTAGGTAGCCTCACAGTGAAACCTGTTGGAAGCTGGGAGTTGGGTCCCAATGAGCACAAGTGTCTTTCTTCGAGGTGTTGACTTTTATATACACAATTAAAAGCAGGTGGAACATTTATTGTGCAGTTTGTGGGGGTTTTGTTTGTTTGTTTGTTTTGGGAAACCTTGGCATCTTATCTCTCATACTTTGAGCCCTACTGAAGTCACTGTAGTGTTTTTATTTTCCTGAGAACTCATCATTGACTAACCATTCAGAAAAAAGAAAAAAGGATCATTCATGTAATCATCCCACAAACATTTAGGAGTGCCTGCTATGTGCGAGTCTCTGTGCTAGACTCTGAAGAGTCTGGCTTTCTGCTGGACTCTGCAGGCCCTGCAGTAGATCCATGTGGCAAGACAGGTTACCCAGAAGCTGCCTCCAAGATGGATGTTACATTGTAGGAACTTTATTGGAGATTACTGGAAGGGTCATTGGGGTCACCACCTGTGGAAGAAGGGACCGAAACAGGATTGAGCAAGGGAAGAAGCTGAGCCTCAACTGATCTCAGTGGAGGCTTCAGCCAACCCTGTAGGGGCTCTGAAGTGGAGATGACTTTCAGAGTCATGATGAGTTGGGGCAATGGGACCTGGCCTGGGTAATGGACTACTGCCCTTATAGGTCAGTCACTGGATGGGGTTGTTGGGAGAGGACATGACCTAGGGCAAGGCAGAGGCAGCACTGCCATCCACTGGGAGATGAAGCCCTCTGATCCTGAGAGGAGATCTGGATGGGACATCACAGTGTCTACTACGTTATACCAGAAGGCTTTCAGCTACCCCACAGGAGATCTTGACCTCTTGACCTGCCTGGCTTGTCTCAGACTAAGACCTCAGGGATAAAGCCACTCTAGGGTTGGTTAGTTTTGTGGCTCAAGAGCCTTTCCATCTTTCTGCTCCGTCAACCTAAGGGGTCTACTTTTTTCTGAGCCTTCTTCCTGTCATAGTCACGCATGGCTGGAGCAGGGCCAGGAGTCACTGTGAAAAAAGAGATGCCATCTTTGCCTCTGAGCTCTTTCTGTTATCAAGGAAAATATTCCTTCATCTCTCTCTCTCTTTTTTTATTGCCGTAAAATATACACAACATAGTATTTATCGTTTTAACCACTCATAAGTGTACATTTCTGTGGCATTAAGTATATTCACAATGTTGTATAACTATCACCACTATCTATACCCAAACTTTTTCATCATTCCCCAAAAAACTCTATACCCATTAAGCAATAACTTCCTTCTTCCTTTCCCCTTCCCTCCAGTTCCTGTGACTTCTAGTCTACTTTCCCTTTCTATGAATTTGCCTATTCTACGTTCCTCATATGAGTGGAATCATAACAATATCTGCCCTTCTGTGCCTGGTTTATTTCATTAAGCATTTTTTCAAGTTTCATCCATGTTGTAACATATATCAAAAAATGGTTCCTTTTTATGGCTGAATAATGTTCCATAGTATGGATAGACAGCATTTTGTTTATCCATTCATCTATTAAGGGACACTTGGGTTGTTTCTACATTTCGGCTATTGTGAATAATGTTTCTGTGAACATTGGTGTGCTGATACCTGTTCAAGTCCCTGCCTTCCAACCGTCTGAACAGATACATAGGAGTGGAATTGCTGGATGTTTCACCTTCTGAGAAACTGCTTTATGCAGCAGCTGCGCCACTTTACATTCCCACCAATGATGCTAAGGCTACCGATTTCCCTACATCTTCACTAACACTTATCTCCCTTTAAAAACTTGTAGCCATCCTTTCCCTCATATCTTATTGGCCACTACTGCCCAATTCCCAAATTTATTATTGGCAAAGTGAATGAGATCAACGTTGACTGCCTGAAACCAATCAGGACCCATGTCCCCAGAGGACATGGCTGCAGGGAGGACAGTTGGGTATCTGAACAATATCAGGGCATTTCAGCAAGAAAGAGAGGGTGGGGTGGATTATAGGGAGGCCGTGATCAATGTTTGCAATGGAGAGGCTTTAAAACTATCAGTGCCCAGGCCACAAATTTGGATTCATTTGGATTCTGTTGGTCTACAGTGAGTCCCCAACATCAGTCGTTTTTAAATGTTCACCCAGTTGATTCTAATGTGCAGTTAGGGTTGAGGCCACTGGTCTAGCAGGTGAGACTGCCCGCTAAGCCAGCAAGTATTTATGAATACTGAGAGTTGAGAAGTACAACATGCTGAGGCACCCTGCCTGGTCCAAGGGGACCATGGAAATCCCCCAAGAGGGAAGAACATTTAGACTGATAACTGAAAAAGTCAACTCAGCCAGGCTGGGGGAAGAGTGTCATAGATACAGGGACAGAAAGAAGGTGGTGCCCAAGGAATGGGAAGAAGCTCAGTCTAGCTGGAGTGGACAACGTATCTATTTCTGACCTTGAGGAGACAGTATTTTTACTTAAAGATGTGCAATTCATGAGGCAAAGCTAGATTACACACTCCAACCCAGTTTACCTCTCCCCTATGACCTTCTCCTGGTAAGCTAAGTAGCAGGTTTTACTTAGAGGGAACAGACAATTAGGTTTAAGAACTGAATTTGAAGCCTGCCTATGTTCTGCACAACCAGTGTGGCCTTGGAGAAGTCTCATGACCTCTTTGGATCTCCATAAATGTCCTACAAAGGTGAGGTTATGGGCTTCCCTGGTGGCGCAGTGGTTGAGAGTCCACCTGCCGATGCAGGGGACATGGGTTCATGCCCTGGTCCGGGAAGATCCCACATGCCGCGGAGCAGCTGGGCCCGTGAGCCATGGCCGCTGAGCCTGTGCGTCCGGAGCCTGTGCTCAGCAACGGAAGAGGCCACAACAGTGAGAGGCCCACGTACCACACACACACACAAAAAAAGGTGAGGTTATAAAAAGTATCTCATAGGACTCTTGTGGAACTCAAACGAGAAAATATATATATGTATATATGTGAGTGGCATGCATTCATACACTGATGCATTCCAAATATCTCTTCCCATCAAAACCTATCTCTAGATAACTTCTGAACTCCAGACCTGTCTGTTGAGCTGCCCATTTGACATTGCCCCTTGAATGTCTAATGGGCATCTGCCACTTGACATGTCTAAGACTGAGCTCCTCCATCCTTCCCCATATCAGCTAATGGCATCTCCATCCTTGGTGTCACCCTTGACTCCTTTCTCTCCAACATCCAGTCTGTTAACAAGTCCTGTCACTCTAGTTTCAAAATATATCCAGAATTTGACTGTTTCTCACACCTGCCACCACTATCCTGGTTCAAGCCAATGCCCTCTCTTGGCTAGGCTTTGTAGCAGCCTCCTAATTGCCTCCTTGCTTCTGCCCTCCCCTGCAGTCCCTTCTCAACACAACACTCAGAATGATAAGTCCAATCACAGCACTCCTTTAATCAAAACCTGACCAGAGCTCCATCTCAGTCAAAGTGAAGGGTGAAACCCTATGATGACCTACAAGCCCTTCCATGATGTGGTCCATCATTATTCTCTTATCTCCTACACTTCTTCCCTTTGTTCATCTGCTCCAGCCCCAACGCTCCTGCTCTTCCCAGAATGTGCCAGGAACATTCCTGCCTCAGGGCCTTTGCACTTGTGGTTTCCTCTGCCTGGAATCCTCTGTCCTATTTAGCCACATGTCTAACTTCTCACTTCCATCAAGTCTTTACTTAAAAGCTACAGTGTGAGGAAGTCCTTCCCTAGACACCCTATTTAAAATTTCAACACCTGCCCTTGATGTCATATTCTCCTTCTTTGCTTTATTATTTTCTGTAGTATTTACCAATAGCATGCTCTATATTTTATTTATTTATATTGTTTATTAGCTTTCTTTCCTACCAGAATATATATATGCATATGAGGAGATATATATATATATATATATATAAAATCTCCCTACCAAAATACCCCTGCTCCCCAAGGGCAGGGATTTTTGTTTGTTTTATACACTTTATATCTCCAATGTTAGGACAGTACCTTGCACATAGTAGGCACTCAATAAATTTGTCAGTACCGCATTTTACAAAAGAGAAACCTGAGGTTCACAGTGAGGTTCACTGTGATTAAATAATTTACTCAAGATCACACAGAAAGACAGTGGCAGAGTTGGGTAGTTAACGGTTCTATGATGCTTTACAACATAAGAAGCCCATTTAGCAAAAAGAGCAGTATCAGTGGCCCCTCTCCAGTCTTCCTCCCTACCACCAGCTAAAGAAAGAAAATATTTCAATGAGGAAGGATTAGGGGTGGAGACTTTGTGGTGTTGCCCTGTGGACCCTTGGCTAGGGCGCCCAGATTTGAGTGTTCTTAAGCAAGGAAGCAGGGGAGCCATCTCAGAACTTGTTCTGAGGCAAGAAGGCCAGTGACTGTAATTAAACGAAGACCAGGGGGAAGGGGTACTCGGCTGCACAGGAAGATATGCTGAGTCCATTTGAAATGGTTGGGGAGATTTTTTTACACAGTTATCAGCATCAAGCCCTGTCTCACTGGCAATGCCACCCAGACTCACTGTGCCGCCTAAAAATTCCTTCCTCTTCCATCCATTGCATTGAACACACAAAGAGAAACCCTAGCAGAATACAGGCCGAGCAGTCAGAGAGCAACCCTATAGTTAGATCTGCTAAAGCTTTGTTGGAATGAGGGCAGTGATTTTTAAAGAGCATCTTGTTTTGAGGAAGAGAGGATTTGGTGGGACAGTGGTTGTGTTAGCAGGCAAGGCCTTTTTCTCCTCCCACTTGGGAAGCCCCATTGCTGGCCCTCTCCCTCCACGGGGACCCAGCCCCCTCTGGGAAGTGGAGCTTCTAGAACCAGAGCCCAGGCAGGCAGAAGGCTTCCCTAACAGTTCAGAAGGCGGAAGAAGCGGCAGGGCATGAGTGGAAGCCGAAGCCTGCAGACTGCAGTCAAACCAGAGGCGGCGGATTCCATAGGGTCGGGGCAGAGCAGAGTCAGAGCAAGGGCCGGGGGAACCATGGCCCCTCTGAGCTACAGCATCCTCATTGCCAGAGTGCGTCCATCCTGAGTCTGTGGTGAAGAGTAAGTGAGAGAAAGCCTGTGGCATGCTTAGCCTGGCATCCAGCACCGAGCTAGCTGTCAGCATGTGATTTCTGTCTCCTTTCCAGGGGCAAAATGAGGACTAACAGAGGCTCTTTGCAAAGGTACTGGGTTGCAGCCCAGAGAGTGGAGGGAGAGAAGGAAGCACTTAAGTTGCAGAATGCCTCTGTGGGCAACGTTCAGCTGCTTCCTGTGCTCCTTAGAGGTGCCCTCGAGGAGCAGCCGCAGCAGGCCGTCGCCTCTGGGCTTCCCTTCAGAGCCTCTGCCTCTTCACAGGCACTCACACCAGTTCCCAGGGCCCTTGGTCAGGGCCCGTGTGCTTCACCCTGATGCCCTCTTCAGCTGATGCCCCCAACCCTGGCTGCTGTCCTTTCTAGGGCTTGCCCTTGCCCACATGTTCACCCAGCCCAGGAGGCACCCTGAGGCCAGTGGCGGATGATGAGGTGATACCTTACAATTTGGGACAGCTCTAAAAGAGCCATCCGGCTCTACTGGATCTGCTGGAGCTCACTGTGGGTGAGCTTCTGCCTGGGCCCATCCTGCCTTCCTCCCTTCCTTGTAAGCATCTCCCAAAAACACACTCCAAAAGCCTTCTGCGCGGGACTCCCGGGAGCCCAACCTCAGACCACCAGTCCCTCCACTGTCTGTTGTCTTTGCCCTCCAACCACACCCTCTCCTCTGACCTCCTGGGCACCCTCCTTCCACTAAAATGCAGTCATATTGTATGCCAACGACTGGAAAATGGGTGTTGAGGGGTTAATATGTTGCCCAATAAAAACAGTGATAATTATATGGGAACCAACCTTCACATGCAGCTAGCAATCTGCGAAGCACACTTACACACATGATTTTTTGTTTTTTTGCGGTACACGGGCCTCTCACTGTTGTGGCCTCTCCCGTTGCGGAGCACAGGCTCCGGATGCTCAGGTTCAGCAGCCATGGCTCACGGGCCCAGCCGCTCCACGGCATGTGGGATCTTCCCGGACCGGGGCACGAACCCGTGTCCCCTGCATCGGCAGGCGGACTCTCAACCACTGCGCCACCAGGGAAGCCCCTACATACACGATTTTATTTGCAAAGCAGAATAGCATGATAGTCTCCGAAGTGCTTCTGCCTGGACTTGAATCGTCTTGTAACCTTGGCCCATCTACATAACCTTTGCAGTGCTCAATTTCCCCATCTGTAAAATGAGGATATTAATGGTCCCCTGCTCCTAAAGTTTTTGTTAGAATTAAATGAGCCAGTACATGGACAGGTTTCGGAATAGCCGTGACACACAGTAAGCACATAGTATGCATTAGTTATTAGTATTTGATCCTCACAAGAACCCCAGGAGGTATTATAATTACTGCCTGTGTTGGACACCTCTCACGTACACCTCGTACTCTCAGCCCACCTTTTCACTCCAGCTGTTCCTGCAGCCACCTGGTGGCACAGGTGTAACCCAATGGCACCTTGCTCAGCTGTACTGCTTATTTCTTACTTCCTGCCCTGACTTCTCTGCCACCATCCCTTGAGATGCCCGTGGACCACACTCAGCCATTCTGACCCAAGCAAACTTGGAAGTGTGAGAGAGCTGACATCCCATGGGGGCCCTTGGACCAAGGAAGAGTTGGAGCCAATGGGAAAACAGTGCCTTCTCTCATTCCTTGAGAGAATACTTCTGAGGTATAATGTGTCCCATCAAGGTCCAAGTTCAGTTGCCTGTAGCAGTGGGCACCCCCATCTTGACTTTCCCTCCTTTCGTTTCCCACTTCCCAGCTGCCTATTCCTGTTACTTGAGCTCACTTTCCCCAATAAACGACCCACATACAAGCCCTTGCCTCATGCTCTGCTTTGGGGAACCATCTAGCTGTGAACAAGAGGAGAGTGAAAGAATAAAAAGAGGCTTGTTTTGCATCCAGAATCAGATCTGGGCTCAAGGCCAAAGCCTTCCACCTCCCTAGTCTCATTTCCTCACGCTGTGCTCCCTCCAAGTTCATACATGTGCATCTTAACAGAGGCCTCCCAGAAGCCTGGTCAGTTGAAGGCAGGTCAGGGAGGAATCAGCTATGAATGGGCAGCTTTGGACATTTTCATTTCAGAGCCTCTTTCCTGTCCCTGCTTAGAGCTGGTCCTACATAGCTGGAGGTTTCACCTGACTGGGGCCTGGGGCAGAGACTGTGTCAAATTTGTCTCTGTACCTCTAGTACTCAGGGCCTGGCCTACAGGAGGTGCTCAGGGAACGTTTGCTGTATGAACAGACCCAGGAATCCAACTATTGATGGTTTCTTTATAATTTTTACTTTTTATGTGGCTGTGCCTGTTCCTATACTTAGTTTATTTTTAGCTGGTTTGGAATGTAATCTCAAAGGGACAGAGAACATTTTAGGGAAGGGGTTGTTTACCTTTTACTAAGCTAAGTTAGTACAGAATCATGTGCCTGAAAATTATTCAAGGAATACAGGATATTTCTTGAAATTATTGAAAACAACCTGATTGTCAGGTTGACTGACTGATGGAAGAAAGAAAAGCTGTTAAAAAGCTGTCCTGCTGCGGCTTGGAGGACAAATGCAGCTTTAAGATGCATGGGTTTCATGATTTTATATTGAAATTCTGAAGTATGCTGTGGGGACTTCCACTTCCTATCGCTTCTGCCTGTCCTAATTCTCAAATTTGTGTTACCTGCCTAGCCCTTGTAGGTATCTGGGTTTGTGACCCCCATACAGAGTGACACACAACAGGGCACAAGAGCTGAAGGAGTTGAGCAGTGCCACTGCTGACTTTCCCTGCAGCTTGCTCACCTATCCCTGCCACCATCAACAGGTGCCCAATGATAGCATGACATCCTGCCTTCCAGGTACTACAAGATCAGCGTGGTGCTCATGTGCTTCATGGTCCCCACACTGGTGCCCTGGTGCATCTGGGGAGAGAGTCTGTGGAATTCCTACTTCCTGGCCTCCATCCTCCGCTACACCATCTCACTCAATGTCACCTGGCTGGTCAACAGTGTCGCCCACATGTACGGAAACCGGCCCTATGACAAGAACATCAGCCCTCGGCAGAACCCGCTCGTCACCCTGGGTGCCATCGGTGAGTATGGGGTGGGAGCCAGTGGGGGGAGTGGCAGTTCAGATCTTCTAGGCTTCTCAGTGGTTTTGTGGAATCTGTAAAGAGAGGCAATGGGGTGGAGTAAACTGGGATGAACTTGGGCTTTGGCGTTAGAATCCGAGCCACTTACTCTCTCTGATTTACAGTTTTCTTACCTGTGAAATGGGAACAAGAATGTCTGCTTCATAGGGGTGTTATGAGAATTAACTAAGATACTATACATAAACTGTTTAGTACAGTGCCTGGTACATAGTAGGTGATCAATAATTAGTAGCTATTTATTTTTACCATGGAAATTTTCCTAAAGGAGGAGTAGCAGTTGATGTCTCTCTCAAACTGCCCTGACCGCTATAGCCTCAGCTGTCCATCATTTGGCTGACCTTAAAAATAAATTAATTAATTAAAAGGCCTGCAAACAGAGGGATGGGGAGAATCAGGACCTTGTCATCTCGCGGTACCACAGAATGGTTAAGAGCAAGGCTTCTGGAGTCTGACAGGTTTGGTTGAGTCTTGGTTCCTCCACCGTGGGCAAGTTATCTAGCTCCTCCATACCGTGTGTTCTCATCTGTAAAGTGGGGATAATATATAGTAGCATTGACCTCCGCCTGGGGTCGCCGGAGGGTTAGGTGAGTTAATACATACTGTTTGCAGCAGTGCTTAGCAGGAAACAAGCCTTCGGGGATGTTGTTTTTCTTACTAGCCGTATGGTCTTAGGCAGGTTACTTGTCCCTTCTGTGCATTTCCATCCTCATTTTAAAATGGGGATAATCGGGCTTCCCTGGTGGCGCAGTGGTTGAGAGTCTGCCTGCCGATGCAGGGGACACGGGTTTGTGCCCCGGTCCAGGAAGATCCCACATGGCGCGGAGCGGCTGGGCCCGTGAGCCATGGCCGCTGAGCCTGCGCGTCCGGAGCCTGTACCCCGCAACAAGAGAGGCCACAACAGTGAGAGGCCCGCGTACCACAAAAATAAATAAATAAATAAATTTTAAAAATGGGGATAATCATAGCAGATAGCTTAGCTATGTGAGGATTATAGGCATTAATACCCTTTGAAGAATTTAGCATGGTGGCTGGCACACAGTAAGTGATTAATAAATGATAGCTGTATCTTGATAGAAGCAACTCAGTCTCCTGGGTAACCTGAGCCTTGAGTACAGAGATCAAACCCAGGAAGAGAGGTTCCTGCTGTTAAGTTGAAACAGTCTCTGCATCCCTCTGCCATGGGTCTCTGCCATCATGGTGTTAGGGTCACCCATTTATTAAGACCCCAGGGATCTTGCGTTGACAAGAGCAATATAAGGTGGAATAAACACCAAATTTAGCTATGGGAATAACTGGATAAGCAGAGAGAAAAGTGTGAGTTTCCTGATCCCTCCTATTGTTTTCTCCTCCTCTCACTCTTCATCTTCTATAAGAACTGTAACGAGGGGAGCCACATCCAGTGGTAACTCTGAGAGCAGACGAAGAGTGGGCACTCTGGGAATGTTACCATCTTACATAGGGGATGGTGGGCCAGGGAACCCAAAGAATGAGGCCATGACACAGGCCCTGAAGAACTGGGTGTTGGTTTGAAGCTTGTCCAGGTCAATACTGGACTCTCAAATCAGCTTTCTTGATAAAGGTCCTTGGAAGACTCTTATTACACCCACTGTATGATAGATGGGGGAATACATCCAGAGTTCTTAGAACAGTGCCTGTATCTGAAAATAGGGGAAAACTCTAGCACTCTAGTCTAGGAATGATGGGGTGGAGGGCCAGGTTAGAAAAGACCTAAATTAAACAGAAAATTGCAGACAATAGACTGATCCATCTGATATACTCATTGTAGAGCAGAATCTTTCAAATGTGGTCAATAGAAGAACTGTATGATGACCAGTAGCCACTTAAGAATTAAAGGAGGAATCTGGCAGTTCCTTGAATGGTTAAAAATAGTTACTACATGACGCAGCAACTCCACTCCTAGATTTATACCCAAGAGAAATGAAAATGTATGTCCACATAAAAACTTGCTTATGAGTGTTCATAGCAACATTATTTATTTATAACAGCTAAAATGTGTCCCTCAACTGATGAATGGATAAATACAATGTGGTATATCCATACAGTGGAGTACTCTTCAGCAATAAAAAGAAATGAAGTACTGATATCTGCTACAACTTTGAAAACATTATGCTATGTGAAAGAAGCCAGTTACAAAGGATTACATATTGTATGTTTTCATTTATATGAAATATTCAGAATAAGCCAATCTTTTTGGCTTAGTATTAGTAAAAGTGAGAAACAGAAACAGTATATGTATAAATATAGGCAAATAAATATATACATAATATTGCTCATAATCTCTCTCTATATATACATATATACAGAAACAGTAGGATATCTGTGTCTATATAAATGTAGATGTATTCTGTTTGTGCATGCGTGTGTGTGTGTGTGTGTGTGTGTGTGTGTGTGTGTGTGTGTGTGTACGGCGGTGGGGGCAGCGGGGAGCGAGCAAGAGAGAGAGAGAGAGATTTATTTTGAGGAATTGGTTCATGTGATTGTGGAGGCTAAGTCCCACCATCTGCTGTCTGCAAGCGGGAGACCCAGGAAAGCCAGTGGTATTAATTAAGTCTGAGTCTGAAGGCCTGAGAACCAGGGGAGCTGATGATGCAAATCCCAGTCAGTGGGCAGGAGAAGATGAGATAGACGTTCAATCAGTGAGTCAGGAAAATGGGAGCAAATTCCTCCTTCCTCCACCACTGATTCTATTCAGGCCCTTAAGGGACTGGCTGATGCCCACTCACATTGAGGAGGACCATCTACATTACTGAGTCCACTGCTTCAAATGCTAATCTCATCCAGAAACGCCCTCACAGACACACCCAGAAATAAAGTTTAATCTGGGCACTCCTTGGCCAGTCAAGTTAACATGTAAAATTAGGGGCTTCCCTGGTGGTGCAGTGGTTGAGAGTCCGCCTGCCGATGCAGGGGACATGGGTTCGTGCCCTGGTCCGGGAAGATCCCACACACACACACAAAAAAAATGTAAAATTAACCAACACAGAGAAAGAAAGAGGGGCTGGAGGGAGGGGAGATGGTTAAGGGCCAACAGCTAAGGGGAGTGGGGTGTCTTTTTAGGTAATGAAAATGCTATAAAATTCATTGTGGTGTTGCATGCACAGCTCAGTGAATACACCAAAAGCCATTAAATTGTATTCTTTACATGGGTGAATTGTATGGTAAATTATATCTCAATAAAGCTCTTTTTTAAAAAGAAAACAAAGAAAGAAGCTGTGAGACTTTTCCTGAAAACAGCTTAGTGGGGGGAAAAAGTAAGGGAGGAAAAGCTATTCACTGTGAGGGGTAGAATAATATATAGGCAGATTTTGGATATTTAAAGATCCAACTCCTTAATTCACTCACCTATCAGAATGATTATCATTTATCTCTTCCAAGCTCTTCCAGGAAGTCTTCCTTTAATTACTTCAATCCACAGAGGCTATTTTCCTTTTATGAACATACAGCAAAATGATGATCTGTTATCAGCCATTTGGCATTTAGCTTAAGAAGTACAGCTCTGAAGTCGTGGGAGCATGTCACCAATCCACAGGGAAAATTACTCTTGATACTTTGTGCTGATTATTGTTATTTTTCTGTTCCTATTGAGTTTGTCTAGCCAACTGAGTGAATGCTTCCTAAGGGCAGACAGCAAGTCTTCTGCTCCCCACTGGAGCCTGACACAGTGTGTTGTAATAAATGAGTGATTTTTAGAAAGCTCTACAGAGAGATGCTGATTGGGTTATTTCAAGCCCACTTTGTCTTCCAGGTGAAGGCTTCCATAACTACCATCACACCTTTCCCTTTGACTACTCTGCGAGTGAATTTGGCTTAAATTTCAACCCAACCACCTGGTTCATTGACTTCATGTGTTGGCTGGGACTGGCCACTGACCGCAAACGGGCAACCAAGCCGATGATCGAAGCCCGGAAAGCCAGAACTGGAGAGGGCAGCGCCTGACCCTGGAAGCGCTATCCACATCCGCTGTCAACGCCTCGGTTCATGGCCTTTGTTACTACACTTCTCTTGTTCATTGGATCGTGGGAGGGGGTACAGGGTGGGGAGGGAACGGAGTCTACGCGGTTTGGGAATTTTTTGTTTGTCTCAAACTAATGTCAAGATACAACTCTCAATGAAAATAATTTTTTAAAAGTCAGTGTAACTATGATTTAACACTAGAACGTAGACATGTGATTTAATCGCTGTAGCTACAATATGTCAAACATACATCGTCATGTGCTTGTACGAGATGTTAACCCTGACAGGATGAAGGAATTTAATATTCTTTCAGTGCGATTCAGGAGAGCCTTGTTTTCTTTTTCTACCAGTTAACCCAACATTATTTTTAAACAGGCTATCTGAAAGAGCAGAGAGGCAGGGTAGAAGACAAAAGAGAGCGTCTAAATCGTAAAGAATGTTTGTGTTTTGTAATTACTGTGTGTTTGTGTGTTGTTATTTTTAAGGAAGAGAATTGAAAACGTAAAAAAATGAGAGCACAGGAAATGGCTCTCTTATTTTTTTGCCCTGTTTCCAGCTTGTCAATGCTCCACTGTCTTTGCTTCAAGAGATCTATCTGTTCACTGCTCTGCTAGTTTTGTGTCCCGTGCTGTACACCCAGCTGACCCTATAAGTCAGTGCCTGTTTTAAGTGTTTGATTTTGTTCTCTTTGCTATTGTCATTTTAAGGTGTATAACTCAGAAGTGCCAGACATCAAATTAAGCTCAAATGAAACTCTCATTTAAATGTTTAGACACCTAATTTATATTCTAATTGATCCCAGCCACTGATGCATGTACTTTACCTACTTCTGCTAAATAAGCATATTAATTTTCTACACCAGGCAATCAGATCTTAATAACCAATAGTTATCTAGAACTCAGTGTCTACAAATGTTTCACCTGCATGCAGCCTTCACTGAACTTGCAGCAAGACATAAAGTGACCATTATGTAGCTTCTGGATTTAAGAAAAATTTGTGTGTTAAGTTGCCTTGTAAAGAGCATGCCAAATTAATGGGACAGCGTTCCGCTTTGTGTTAGATGTTAGAGCAAAAGAAAGCCTTATAGTGTTGGCATCAGAGCACTTCGAACATAGTGCTTCAAAGATAGGGAAGATGTAGGGTTTAAATTTAAATTTTAAATTTTTGAAAAAGAAGTGATGCCAATAAGAAATTGTCATAATAAACTACTTCATCCAGCAGGTGTTTTTGCCATTTATAATGTGTAAACTATGAGTGATTTACAATAAATGATTATGAATTCATTGGTGTTCTTGACCAGACACTTAAATCTTTTTTCTTTTTTTAATTCGGCCGTGCCGCACGGCATGTAGGATCTTAGTTCCCCTACCAGGGATCAAACCCGCGCCCCCTGCAGTGGAAGTGTGAAGTCTTAACCACTGGACTGTCAGGGAAGTCCCCGACCAGATACTTATATCTTGTTGGAATGTCCCTCAAGGGTGCCTGATGCTTTATGATGATCACATACTTCACATTTGAGTTGGGCTCTGGGCTAACAGCAGCCCCTAAGACCAGACCTTTCCTATCCCATCAGCATAACCAGAAGGAAAGTCAGCAAGTTTTATGTGGAATGCAGAACCCCCAGTGGTATCATTTCTCACTCACCAACACTGTCGCTTGTACTGCTTCCAGCTGACCAATGAGAACCCAACACCTACATGTCACTCAAAAGAGCATGAAGAATACTTTCCTCCCCAGAGCCCTGCCAGGCCCCCCAGCAGTGAGCAGAGGAGGGGGAGATGGACTCAACTTCCACTCCAACCCCACCTCTCTCAGCTTTGCCCCTCCATGTGCTGCCTCACTCTTTGCCCATCTTTTGTCCCAAAGCAGCTGTGCCCCTGCCATCAGCTATAGACATCTTAGCCTGTCTGCAGTTGAGCGGGAGTCCAGCCATCGGGGGGTGCCGGACCGGACTTCACTTGTAAGGACACCTACAAGGCATTTTTCAGCTGCTTTTGTATTCCGGTCACAGATTGCTAAGACCTTGTATGAAGTGTTGGTAGAGTGTAGATGTATTCCAAGATGAGTTTGTGTCAGCCTGAACTAAAATGACCCTGACTGGGAAAGTTTCTGTGAACATTTGACCCCTAAAAGTACTAAACTTATTTGCTTGTCCATTAATAGAAAAGGTTACATTTGGAACAGCTATTTGGAATCTTCTCACAAAAGGAGGCTGTTCCACAGCTAATCCAAATAAATCCAGAACCTCACTCCTCTGAACCTGAGTGCCACGTCTTTATCGGCAGTACCCATGAATGAGATGACAGCGATGATGTTGATGGAGTGGATGAAGTTTAGAGCATGCTAGAGTCTTCCATATTCATATCCCCTGCATGTCTCAGCAGCATCTAAGAGTGCAGTTTTCTCATCTGCAAAGGGAAGGGATGAAACCAGACTGTCTCAGGTGCCACCCAGCCCTAACATGCACGGGCAACAGCAGAGATGGGAATATACCTGCATTCAGATTTCAAACACCTCTCAAGTTACTGCCTTTCTAGGACCTGGGAGGTCAAAATTGAGGGGAAATAATTGAGTCTGAGTGGGAGACCACTGTGTGAGGCCAAAAGGATATGTTCTCGGTAAAAATAGTGCATGTGTCTCATTTATTCCCAAATTATGATGAAGCAATAAAAATAAATATAATCCATGAAAAATAACTTAATGAAAGAAAGTACTCCAGCTTAGTGAAGTAGTAGAAATAGTACTGGACTCAGAGACCTGAGTTAGAATTCTCTTTTTTTTTCCCACTGAGATGAACTTGACATATAACATTATATTAGGTTCAGGTGTAGAACTTTGTGATTTGATATTTGTATATACTACAGAATGATCACCACAGTAAGTCTAGTTAACACCCATCACCACACATATTTACAAATCTTTTTTCTTGTGATGAGAACTTTTAAGATCTACCCTCTTACCAACTTTCAAATATACAATACAGTGTTATTAACTCTAGTCACCACGCTGTACATGACATCTCCAGGACTTATTTAGCTTAAAACCGGAAGTTTATACCTTTTGACCACCGTCACCCATTTCCAACACACCCCTCAGCAATCTGTTCTCTTTATCTATGAGTCTGTAGGGGCTACAGACTCATAGATAAAAGATAAAAATTTTTTTAGAAAAATTTTTTCTAAAAAAAAATTTTTTAGATTCTGTTATACATATAAATGAGATCATACAGTAATTGTCTTTCTCTGTCTGACATATTTCACTTAGCATAATGCCCTTAAGGTCCATTTATGTTGTCACAAATGGCAATTTTGAATTCTAACTCTTGGTCTAACTTGCTGTGTTTTTAGGCTGACCCACATGGAAGTGCCATTTACTAACCCACTGTGCCTCTCTGAACCTCAGTGTCCTAATCCACAAAATAGGAACAGTAACACTTATGCATCGGAGAAACCTGGATGCCCTGAGCACAGGACCTGGCGCCTCGTAGACCCCCAGGAGACATCCGCTGGGGGTGCGTGGCTGTCCCAGTCACGAGATGAAAACCGAGATGGAACCAAATAACTGCAGACTAGAAATGAGGAGGACCAACTTCCAGTTCTGGTTTTGCTCCTAACTAGCTGGATGGTGAAATGTAGCAGAATATGCCCAAATCTGCCAGTTTGACATAAGATTATTTTGAGTTAAAGCCACTTGAAAAACAGCAGATGCAAGCAGTGTGCTCTGACTTCCTTTTTCCTTCCTAAAAGCAGGAGAGGAAACTCCCGTGTGAAAGATACCCTCTCTGTACCAGGAGGAAAGAAACGTTCTTATCTCCATAGACAGGGAACAGGTACCAAGAGAAATCAGTACAAACAAACCTTGTTTAAACAGCCCTTATCTTGCTTGAGCTTCCCCATATACTTTAGTTACTTGTTCACAATTACTACTCTTCGTTCAACCTAGTATATGAGCATTTAGACCCAACCACTTTGGGGGGTGGTCTTCATTTTTCTGTGAAGGCTCCCATGTCCATGTAATAATAAAACCTGTACGCTTATCTCCTCTAAATCCATCTTATGTCAACTTAATTCTCAGGCCCAGCCTGATGCTAAGAGGATAGAGGAAAAGTTTTGCCTCCCCTACAATGGCTCTAACCTCTCAGAGCTTCAGTGTCCCCTTCTGTAAAGGAACCGACTGGGCTGGGTTATCCCGTCCAGCTCTGCCGTTTTAGTAAGTCTGTTGTCTCTGTGGACAGCAGAGACAGCAGAGGACAGGACCGCAGAGCCTCCGTCCAGCCTGGTGTGGGTCCCTCTGCATCTCTGGCTTCCTTCCTGCACCTTCAAAACCCCATCAGAGGACAAGTCTGGCTTGCAATGTCCTTTATGCTTCCATCAGCTTCCTCACAGAATTCAGAAAGAAAAGACCAGCTCACAGCACCCGAGCCGGCTGGGTTGTGAAGGCTTTGCCCTGAGAAGGTGCCCTTCCTCACAGCACTCGCTGAGGAGGTACCCTTCCTGACCTATAGTTACTAGGGGAAAAGTGACTGTGCCTTCCACCATCTCTCCAGATCCCTACAACTCAGGGTTCACCACATCAGCCTCCCCTCCCCACCTCCCCTTTCCTCCCTTCCTGTCACTGACAGAAATCTCTGAAGTTGCTTTTCTAATAGAAGCGCCAACTTCTGGGCAGAGTCATCAATCCCTCCCCACCCTGCAGTGAACGAACAGACAAAGCCACTGGGTCCCACTGGATGGGGTGTGGTTGTGTTTTTATTACCAGATTTCACTTAAGCCTGTGCTGACAGCATGTGGATTGCGGAAACACAGGAGCTGTGTGTAGACAGGTGCTCCTTTCCTGGGCTGTATGAGGACACTGCATGTGAGGGTGAGGCCCCTACCAGGTATGCGGTGTGATCATTGTGATCATTGGTTCGTGATGACCTGGACTGCTAACTGGGATATCCAAGGTCTCAAAGCAAGAGCGAATGAGCAGTGTGGGCGATGGCGTTCCAGCTCCAGCACACAGGCTTCTCACACCTGATGGGGAGGGGATGGGAAGACCCACATCAGCTCCTTCCTGGCCCTGCAGGTGCTGCCCGTGAACACATAAACAGCTCCTTGAGAGCCAGCAGGACTCCCTTCTGGGGACTCAAAAGCACTTAAGAGCTCCTGGCATCGTAAGGTGCTCATTCCAGATGTGCCAGGCAACGAGCACATCTATTTGCACTGTTCTCTACACCTCCTGCTAGGCTGAGCTGTTTGTAACACACAGGATCCAAATTCTTAGAGTCAGCTTGTTAGAATCCATACACAGTCGCACCATAGCCAATGGAGGCAAAACAGGAAAAATGATCTGCAAGTGGATACTTTGGGCTGGATGGTTTCAAAACATTATTTTAAAAGTGAAAACCTTGATTTTGCCCCGAGGTGGGAAATTTTTAAGCAATGATACATTGGAGGCTTTTCCACCACCTGTTTGTTCGGTTTGAAGCCAGGGACCCGGATCCGTTTAAAGACACCGAAATGGACAGGCCATTTCAATGTGGTTGTTTAAACATCGCTTGACTCCTTGGCCCACATTTATACAACCCAGAGGTGGTTAGACTGTTAGCTGGGAGAGAAACAGCCTAAGGAAAATATGCAAAAGTTCTGCTTCTTCATCCATGATATGTAGGAGGTAGAACAAATGATTGCTTACATCCCTTCTAAGATCACAAACTACAGGAATCAATAGCAAGCAGGCTTAGGAAATGCTAGATTCTGCTTTACCCAAGCAAAAGGTGTGGCCAGAAACCATCCTAGCTATGTATCCCTAGAAAAGAAGAGAAGAGTCTCAAAGACAGAGCATCACTCAGAAAACTGACCCTCTGTTGAAGTCCATATAAACAGCTGTCGGTGGAGATCGTTTTGTTGATATTCATGGGACGTCATTTCGATGGCTAGATATTTCTAAACAATCTTGGGGGGGTTGTTTGTTTTTTTTTTGCTTTGTATTGTTTTGTTTTTTAAGTTTTCATCTAAGAGATGTCCTTAAAATGATCATAGCTGTGTACAGGAAATTGCAGCTTTATAATACTTGGAAATGGTAACATGCTTCAGAATAAGGTCACCAACCATCACATGCCGCAGTGATTTGGCTGCCAAAGCTCCTCACTCCATGTCAGAACCGGGCTGTGTGCATAAAGCTCAGAGATCATTTAAACCTTCCAACCAACTTGTCTTGGTTAATCTGATTGATATACTGTCTTTTGTTGTAACAGTGTGTTGTTTTTCCATTTCCTTTAACTTCAGCACTGCCACATAAGAGAGAAAGAGAAAACAGAACAGCTTGAAGAGGTGTAAAAATATAACTACTCTTTGAAAGTATGCATATTTACCTTTTTTTTTTTTGCTACTCTCTTTTCATTTGTCTTTTCAGCTCTAAATAGGCAAATGCTCCTGTCTCGTGGATATACAGCACTTAAGTGTTACTTCTGAGAACATCCCTTATTACATTTTCTAGGCCAATGATTATCGTGCATTTTTAAAATTTCTTGTGCATCAAGAAGGAAATCAAATGAAAGCACATCAAGCTTGAAAGACCACTGGTGGTACCATAGGAACTTAGCAAACCAGTCTGCAAATGACACCTCGGATCACCGCAATTTGGCTCAGCACACCACCTTTAGAAAAATAATGGGCAAAGAAGGAAGAAAAGAAAAAGAAGAAAAAATCTTCATGAGAAAGGTATTTTCCCAAACTCCACATAGTTTTGACCACATTTGGCTCAATTTTCTGAAACTATTACAGCTGCAGCTATAAAATGATAGGCAAAGAATTCACAACTCCCATTTAAGAGACATGCAGACCATGCCAGTCTTAATCACCAGTACTTTCCCAATGGGCAGAACTGGGCCTGAGGTGGGAGGTGCTCCATAAATGTTACTGAATGATTGGATGAATGAATGGATGCAAGGCAATGCAATGCAGAGAGAAACTAGTATTGCTGTGTCTTAGGTTTGTAACTCATTCCTTTGTTTGCCCTGTTAAAGGTGAAACCCCAGTCAGGCAGGCGCAAGTCTGTCTTGTGCACAGTTGTATCCTAAGCTCCCAGGAGACAGCTTACCATGTAGCAGGACCTCAACATTTTTGGTTGAGCTGTCATTGTTTGTGAATACAGGTAGGACCCAGCAATCCAAACCTATTAAAAAAAAATAACTTAGAAGACAATTCTTAATTTTACAGAAGTGTTTCCTTTCATAAGCAGGCCTTAGGATATGTGTCAACTTATAAAAGTCTTCACCAACTTTTAAGAAGCACATAGGCTGGGGGACACAAGATACACCCAAATCTATGAAGACTGTCCAATCACAGAGCCACTTTGAGAGGGTCAGTATTAGAAAGCTGTACTTCCCCTCTGAGATGTCTCACACTAAGCCACGAGAATAAGATTATGCTAAGTGAAACAGGTCAAGACTGTTTTATGGGCTGAGTTTTGTCCCCTCAAAAGCATACGTTGAAGTCCTAACCCCCAGTCCCTCAGAATGTGACCATATCTGGAGATAGGACCTGGGAATTTCCTGGCGGTCCAGTGGTTATGACTCTGTGCTTCCACTGCAGGGGGCCCAGGTTCGATCCCTGGTTGGTGAACTAAGAACCTGTAAAACAGGAGGCACAGCCAATAAATAAATAAATAAATTTTAAAAATGGAGATAGGGCCTTAGAGAGGTGATTAAGTCTTTCTCTGCATTTCACACTATATGCATTCTCCCCAGGTATGAGGCAGTGATTCCACCCAGAGGGCTGCCTTCTTGAACCAACATCCCATTAACTTCCCAACAGAAAACTGCACCAAAAATGTTTTGCCTTTCTTTTCAACAGTCAACAGGAGTTTACTTAGTTCCCACTATGGGGAAAGAAATAGGACTGAGCACATCCGGGAGATAGGTGGGTATTATTTCTGAGTCTTAAGAAGGAAACAAATTCATGTGGAAGGGAAGGAATCAAACCTTCCCCATCTCCCATCCCATCATACAAATACGATCACATCATTTGGACATTTTTCACAATTACTTTTCTAAATGTGTAGAAAAAGAAGTGACTTAGTAAGTCCTGAGCCTTCACTCATGGATTTGACCCTGGACAATTAAGTGGGGGGTGGTAAGGGGAGATGGTCGGCATTATAGACAAAAAGAGTTACATGCTTTCACTGAAAATAGGCCAAGCATCATCAGACAATTAAATACATTATTTCCCTTTCATAGAAGCTCAAATCAAATGTCTCACTCAATCAAATTAAGTTAGGAGAGAAACCATCTGTCGGCTCCGGGTTCAGCTCCAGCAAGCCTGTTTTGAACACCATTGGCTAAGGCCTGTTTGAATCATTAAAAAATTAACTGCTCACTGCCAAAAGTAATTTGCCTAGCCTTGTCCACTCGTCAGAAGCAGAACTAATGTTTCCAGTGGTTGTGAATGTCTGTGAAATAACATCACAAGAGAAATGCCTACAGGCAGCTGGAGAGACTGGGCCCATAATGGAAAGGAGCCCTCTGTAGGAAGTGATAAGAAAGACCTAAGGGGCCAAGTGTGCAGATGGCCACAGGCCACTCTGCAAAGCAGCAAATCCTCTGAAAGATGGGCCCATCTGGGAAGTTTGGATCACACACACAGGTTTACAAGTGGTCTACGGAGTGTGACTGATTTCAGATTCTGGTTCCCTCAATGCCTCATACTCAGATGTAAGATCTAGGAAAGTAGAATAAGGTGTGTGTTGGGGGTGTGAGGGAGTGCTCTCAATCTCTCTCTTTTTCTCCTCCTCTTCCTCTCCATCACCATCACCTTCGCCATCCTCTTTCTCCTTGTTCTTCTCTCTCTCCCCATCTCTGTCTCTATCTATCTATCTCTATCATCTCTGTCTCTATCTCTCTCTCTCCCCCTCGTTCATCCACTTCCAAGAAATCACTCTATGTCATTTGTCCCTAAGGACCTTGCTTTGGTAAGTGAAGCTGCTGAGGGTTTGGAGACCAATGGTCTAGAAGCTGGCCAGTGACCATGGGATGAGGGCATCTGGGGAGAACACAGCAAGGCAACAGCCTTGCCTGACTCATGCCTTCTCCAAGGCTGGATTATCTCTCCCTTACAGATTTTGTTGCTCCTCTGTGGTTGCCCTCATATGCTGGAGGCACTTGTTCTCACCTCCACCCCACTCTCCGCTTGGGGAGGCTGACAGGCACCCATGATATCAGCAAGCTGCCTGGGGATGGAGAATGGGAGCGCCAGCAGGATGGAGGGAGGTGAGTGAGGGCCGGGTGTTAGTCCCCGATTCCCTCCATGCTGGCTGCACCCTTCAGCCCACAGTCACGATCCTCTCTCTGTCCTTGGAGTTAAGGGGGCTAGTGGTGCCCCTGTCTCTCTAGCTCTGCTCCATTGCTTCTGGTTGTTTGACAATTCCCCACCCCATGCTGGGGATGACAGCCATGGAGGTGCGCCTCTCAAATCTGCTTTCAAGAAAGAACTTGCCATCGAACTGCAAGGTGGCGGCTAACTGACTGCCTTCAGACTTCGCAATCTATTGTTGTTGTTGTTTCACTCTTCCTGAACAGGACCCTTGCTGTGACTATGCATAGGGGGTACAAGAGGCTGGCCATTTCTGCCCAACAAGAGGGACTCCACTAACTGGCAGTCTTTGCTCACAGCCTCAGTCAGGTGGGCTAAGACTTTGTCAGATCTGAATCATGTTCTGAGGCTCCCCTGCCCAATCCTGCTTTGTGCTCTGTATTCTTCCACAGGGATCAGACCAGCACCAAAGAGCAAAGCCTTTCCCTGTTCATTCCTGCTTCCTTCCCCTTTTATGTTCCACAGGCTTTACCCCTAACAAGTCAGTTACATCCTAACTCCGCCCCAGCACCTGCTTCCTGGAGAATCCAGCTAACCCATGCCTTTTTAACACTCTCTTCAGATAACCCTATTTGACTGTACCCCTCCTTCCCTCCTAGGCCCCCAACGGACACCCCTTGGTATTCACTGAATGCGTTTCACATGGGCTCACAAACTGACTTGGGAGAGGAGAAGCCCTTGAGCCCCTCCCAGGCTGCCCTGCCCATGACTGGACGGAGAGAAATGACACTCTGAGACCCCAGTTCCCGTCATCTCCTGGCTTCCCCAACCTTGTTTCCTCATCATCCACAGCTGTGCTTCCACCCTGGCTCATCCAGGCCTGGGAATAGGATCCCGAGATAACAGGGGGGAGCTGGAGGGACGGCGAGGACCTGCTGGTACTGTGGGAGGCCAGCAGTGACAGCAATAAGAAGTGCAGGTCTCTGGCTTTTCTCAACAGAACCTTAGAAAAGCACATTTAATCCTAATCAATTGGAAGAAAATGTCCAAAGTCATTGAAGCAGTAAGCAAAAAAATAGCACCAGAAAGATCCAAAGTCTACTCATTAATCCTGGAGTCCAAACTTGTTACCTCCTGGGAGCTGGTCTATTTGGACTTTCTGGGCCTGATGGGTGCTGTTAAGAGAGGACATTAAGAAGTCAGGGTTCTCTTCAGGCAGGATGATTCTGCATCACTTAGGTTAGGACCTGCGATGTCTAAGGCACTTTGGGGAAATACCTAGTTTAGTAATTCCTAGTCCTATTTTTGCAACACTCCACATATTTCCTATTTCTCTCAAGATGTGGTGAGTGTCGCAAAACCTTAAGAACAAAATCAACTTAGTTATAAAAAGTGATTATGTCATTAAGAGCCTACATTTTAGGAGCAGGTCTAATTTCAAGGATTCTGGCTTATTAACAAAAATACACTTATGATCAGCCCTTATATTTTCTTTGGGGTTCAGAAAATTTGCTCCTGTTGTTCATGCAGCATTTTTAAGAGAGGAAAAGAGATGGAGAAAGAGGAAATATGGCTGCGATACTCCTGAACTTCAGAAATGCTAAGATTCATTCCTATCACGTCACACATTGGTTCTTCTATGTAATAAATGGAGTAGTTCTCCACTAGTGACCCCCACCCCCAAATCCATAGATTTGTGATTTTTTTCCTTGATTTTCTTTTGGCCGGGGGGTGCCTAGGGAAATACCAAGCGAGGGAGAAAATTTGCCTGTCCCCTGCAGCATGGTGCAAACCCTAATTCTCAGGCACCTCGGCTTTCCGATCCCGAGGTTCTTCACCTGGGATTTTGCTTCCACCTTCGGATTGAGCTGAGACACGTACTATACTGGAGTCAGGATCAACATTTGTGACTAGGATCATTCTTGCTGCCGTGCACAAATTTGTCCCTGAACAGCAGCAAAAGTGCAGGACTTCTTCAGGCTCCAGCCCTAGCCCACAGGGCCCTGATGCCCTCCCACCACACTCCCTTTCCATCAGTCCTGGATCTGACAGGAGATAGATCAGTGGAAGAAACACTGGTGCAAGCCCTTCTCTCTGTGCTTCTATTCTCTGTAATCTTTGGACACTGCCCCCACCGCCAAAGGCAGGCCTCCACGCTTCCCCCAGTCCTCTCCTCTCCTCTTACCTCAATCTTCTTCTGTGATTTTATTTCCTCTGACTCTTCCCTTCACTTGATAGAGCTCTCTTGTCCATTTCAATTATTTTCCAAAACTCTCCTTGGAAACAAACGCTTCCATTTCAGCATTCCAACAGAGAAGCCGCTCCTCTCCGTCACCTCACAATCACTGGGGCCAGGCAGGAGAGGTAAATATTCTCCTACCGGCTGCCTTCCACTGATGTTTCCAACCCAATACTCCTCCACTCTCGTGTAAAAACATCTGCTCTTTTGATCTTCCAACACATTCACATAACTGCCACCGCCCTCTTGCTTGTTTCAACGATAGCCTCCAAGTCATCCCCCCTTATACACAAAGCGCTTTGCCATCTCGTGTACATACTTTCTTTCCCTCTACACCAACTACGAGGAGAAGTTCCTATTGTTATGTCTGTGTGAACAGTGTATCTGTATTAGTTAGGATCCGTTTGGCTGTACATAAAATACCCAAATAAGTGGCTTAAATAATCCAGAGTTCACTCACATAAAACAGGTCTAGAAACTAGGTGGATCGGGGTGAGAATGGTGAACCCATGGTACTGAGGACTCTGTCGTTCTGCTCCACCATCCTAGCCTTGGTTTCTGTCTTTAAAGTGGCCTCAGGGGTCAAACTGGCTGAAAGGCTTAAAGAAGAAAAGGGAAAAAGAAATGGCAAATGGGTGCACCTTCCAGGTGATTGCTCACTTCAAAATTTTTCCCAGATCTCCCTCCCCAACCCAATGACTTCTACTTATATTTATTCTTTGGCCGCCCCAACTGCAGAGAAAGTTGAGAATTGCTGTCTTTAAACTGGTCTCAAGGCTGTTCTGAGTAAAATCAGTAAAAACTAACATTCTTGCCTTGTAGTTCTTGTCCAATATCATTGACCTTCACTTCTACTCTGCTTCACCCACTTATTCCCCATGACCATTCTTGGTCCTTTGTTACCCCTAAACCCCTCACCTCCTGATCAATTAAGTTCTAATATCCTACTCTCTGACCCTCACCGACTACCCTTGCAATTCCTGTGCTCTCACTTCTGTTCTTCCACCACATGGAGGCATCAAATCAAGTCCCTTGGTCCTTTTATCCCCCGCCCCTGCCCCCCGCATTTGTGTAACTTACAAAATGTTACATCATTTTGGGTCCTTGAAGAGCCAGACACAAAGATGTAATTAGATGGTCAAGAGATTTATTGAGGGGAATGCCTATGAAGATAAAGGGGGAGGGAGCAGAAGTCATCAGGGAGAGGCTTTGAGCCATGATGCTGGTGTGACGCCGGTGAAAGGAGAGAGGGAAGGCAGGATTGAGTAGGAAGGGCCTCTGGCTGCAGCAGAGCTCTGAGAAAATCTCCATCAGGTCATTGGAAAGTCCCTGAGCCAAAATTGTCCATTAGAGAGATCCTGTGTTTGGCAGAAACAGCCCAGATCCAGTGTTTCCCCTGCACTCAACTTCCTGCCCTTTCGGTCACCACGCATTTATCTATATCATATCCCCTAAAATTCCTATGCCTCTCCTAAAATCCCAGCAGAGGCTCTCTCCACCTGCCTTCCTGTGTCTTTGATCGCCTGCTTTCTACATCCTCCAGGTCTTTGCCTCATTAATTAGTCCATTTGCTCCTGCTTCTTCAATCCTACCAACAAAAGGTAACAGCAGGATCGTAAAACAGCACAGGGGGAGGCCAGGGGACTGCAAGGGGCTAGTAGGGCTGGAGCAAAATGTGTGAGATAGGGAATCCTTCATGCAGTCAGCAAGGGTCACTTAGAGAGGGCTCATGGGCTTATGCCAAAGAGCCTGAACTTTATCACACGATGGGGAGGAGTGAGCCACTGAAAAGAGCTAAACGACATAGAAATGTCATTTAAGGAATTAATCAGGAAATGGCAGATTAGCATTTCATTTGGGTCTCTCTGGGGGCAGCAAGAAGAGAGAATTTCAAGGACCAGAGACCCGAGCTGAGGCTGGGAGAAGACCTGTTAACAGAATATCACAGTCTGCCTGGGAAAGTGAGAATAAAGATTATAACGAAGAGACCCAGAAATAAAATTGAGGATGTTTGGTTGGCAGTAGGATATGTTTCAGGTGTCCTGACCTCCGGGCTCGGCTTTTGCAGAGCTCTCTTGCACTTCCCCTCAGGCAGCCCCCACTCAATGTCTCCCAGACTCACAATTTTATCTTCCAGTCTCTTACATCTGTCCTCCCCTGCTTGGGAGTCAAAGTCAACTTCACCCTCCTAGTGCTTCCAGGGTAATCAAGCAGGTCTTTACAATTCAACCTAGCAAACATCTCTAAAGTGTGTTTCTCCCACCTGCTCGCTGGGTGTCCCTTCCTCAGGTCAGGCTTGCCTGGACCACTGCAGCATACTCCTTGACGCTCCCCTGCCGCCACTCTTCCACCCCAATTTTCCCTCCACGTTGCTGTCAGTGACTTGCTTTTCCTCTGATGGCAATCTTACAATGGCTTTCATTTGCTACAAGAAAAAAACCAAAGCGCTTTATTATTGTATATAAGACCTTCCACCATGTGGCTGTGTACACTTACACTCAGCCTTAGCTCAGATAAGTCATCAATCTGCAATACCACATGGTCTTTCATTGAAGTGACACTGTTTGTTACAGAGGCTTCCTCAGAGTAAATGGTGGATGGATAGGTGAATGAATGAATGAATGAGTGAATGAATGAACATTAGCTATCTAATTTTGACTTGAACTTAATAGCTCACAGGTATTAGTACAAAGTTGCTGAGCTGGGTGGGAGGGAGGGAGACGCAAGAGGGAAGACATATGGCAACATATGTTTATGTATGACTGATTCACTTTGTTATAAAGCAGAAACTAACACACCATTGTAAAGCAATTATACCCCAATAAAGATGTTAAAAAAAAAAAAAAGTTGCTGAGCTAGTGCTGTGGTCTGAATATTTCTGTCCTACCCACGAAATTCATATTTTGAAATCTTGACCCCCCCAAAGATGAGAGTATTAGTATTAGGAGGCGGGTAGAAGGTGCTTAAGTCATGAGGGTGGAGCCCTCTTGAATGGGATCCCTCCTCCTTTCCACCATAGAAGGAGACCTATCACCCAACCCTGCTTGCACCCTGATCCTTGGACCTCTAGCCTCCAGAACTGTGAGAAATAAATTTCTGTTGTTTACAAGCTATTTTGTGATAGCAGCCCAAAGGGACTCAGCTAAGAAAGATGACCTGCTAATTTCTTACTGTATTGGAAACAATATTATCTTTCCAAGTTCCTCATTTCATAGAGCCAAATAATAGAATATTATGGATTTTCCCTCAACTAAACAAACGAAAGATTATCTGTTTTAAAACCCTCACATTAGAACAGAGTGGCTTAAGCAAAGGAAAATCTAAAAGCTGTGCTGAAAGAAACATTTAATGATTCATATTGAGTGGGTGAGGATTCTCTTAACCCATGAGGCAAATCCATCTCAGTAGGAAAATGGAGACTATGAATAACACTTAGATCACAATTTTCATCTTTGTAGAATTGAAAAACTGGGTAATTTTCATGACTTATATTTTTATTAGGACATCATTCTAAATCCACATATGAAAGTCTTTGGGGATGGTGAATTGTAAACAATATTAGTGAATACCTGTTAGGTGGCACATTAATTAAAATCCAGCTGGTGAACAAAATGACGGTATCTTTTTTCAATGCCTCATCACAAAATGTAAAAAAATTTCCCTGTCACAAAGTGATTGTTCATATTAATTGAGATAAAACTATAATAAGCTGCAGACAGAAGCCCCCACTGCACACCCATGCTCCTGGGGAAAGAACTCAGGAAGTGCCTCACAGCCCAGGTTTCCTTGACAACCGCTCCCATAGAACCAGCAGCGTTCAAAGATAAACTCCAACCAAGCAACGAGGAAGACTAACTGATGATCAGGCTCCCACGTCTAAGAGGGCCTCGCGATTTGATGGTATCTTGAGAACTATTTCTAAATTTAAATGGAAATGTAGGTGGCTGTGTATTTTAAACCTCACTTCTTTTCTTTCACTGTTATTTTTTTCGTGGAATTCTCCCAGCTTCTTTCTCAGTTCCAAAATAAGACATCCCTTCTTAAAAAGGATAACAATCACAGTTAAATTGCTACCTTGGAAAATCTAACCTAGAAAATAATTCTTTCTCATGTAAAACCAAAACTCCCACCAAAGGGGCAGCAGGAGAGCCAGGCAAAAGTGAGTGGCAAATGGGAGGGAGTTCTGGGAGGTTTAATCACACTATTTAAAAGATCTCCTTGGGACCTCCCTGGTGGTGTAATGGTTAAGAATCCGCTTGCCAATGCAGGGGACAAGGGTTCGAGCCCTGGTCCAGGAAGATCCCACATGCCGTGGAGCAACTAAGCCTATGAGCCACAGCTACTGAGCCTGCACTCTACAGCCCGTGAGCCACAACTACTGAAGCCCGTGCTCCTAGAGCCCGTGCGTGCTCTGCAACAGAGAAGCCACTGTAATGAAAAGTCCGCACACCGCAACTAGAGAAAGCCCGCGCGCAGCAACGAGGATCCAACATAGCCCAAAATAAATAAATTAAATAAATAAATTAAAAGATCTCCTTGTGTGTGTGGGTGTGATGCATGCCTCAACAATCCCGGTGTACTGCCAAACATTGGGAAATTAGTTCACAGCCCAAACTGTCACAGAAACGCAAGCACACGCTGAGAAAAAAGAAGGCGACAGTTCTACTGAACCAGCCTCTTTCCAATTTGCTTGCAGATGGAGATCAAATGTGTCAGCAAACAATTTCAGGTTCAAGAAGAAACCTGTGTGCACACAATAGAAAATTTGAAAAGGGGTGGGGACAGAGAAGTAATGAACAACCTTAGGATAAACAATCCAAAGGAACCCAATATGTTGGAACAAAAGAAACCTTTAAGGTGTTGTAAGAGTCTTATTAAGCCAACTCTGGCCACCCAAAGAAGACAGACCAGAAATGCAATTACCCCAACCCGGAGAAGTAAATACATAAAATAAGAAGCCAGAGAGAAAGCAAGCCAGAATGAAGACTTAAATTAACAGAAGCACCCTAAGAAGTCACCTTTTTCTTTTCTTGTTTTCTCGGTGATATTTTAGATGCCTTTACCCAAAGGTGCAATTATCTCAGCAGAAGGAAGTAAGAAATGAAATTGCAGTGTCCATGCGCCAGAGTGGATGAGGGCAGATACAGAAATTGAGGGCTGAAGGACAGTTGCTAAGCGCAAGCTTTGCCAGTCACCTGTGTGGACCATAATGCAGAAAATTCAACAAGTCCTTGAAATACTGAGCCTTAGAAAAGCACTTTGAATTATTTGATCTTAAGTAAAACAAACAACTGTTCCTCAATGTCAACAATGACAGCAAATCCACAAGAAGTTAGAGTCCTTTCATTGTGGGAGGCCAAAGTGGAATGTCCAGGTGGTGAGTCACTTCAGTTGTGTGATTTGACCTTGTCACTCATTTAATGTGGTTTGAGAGACCAGAGATGGGTCTGCATGCAACACGAGGTCAGGCCGGCTATTAAGCCATCTCAGTGAGAGTGCTAGCTCCCCTTCCCAATATGAGGATGTTGTATAGTAACAGATTAGAGCTCACAATTCTTGCTTTCTAAGGGAGGGATTCTCAACTCCAAGATGTTTCTTGTAGTTTGGTCATTTCAGGAAATGACTGATTCCCTCCAAAGAGAAATAATGTGAATTAACTTTCACTTCTAAAATTTTAGGCAATACATTAATTCACTGTTGGTGAAGGTATGGAGAAATGGCTGCTGCCTAAATTGTCTACGGGAAGTATTAATCGACACAAGCTTTCTGGAAGGAAAGGTGGCTGTGTGTATCAACATTTAAAAGGAAGTAATCAGACAAGTGGCTCCATCTTCAAAATATATCTGTAATCTGATCTTTTCTCGTCTCCCACTGCCACCTCCCTGGTCCAGGCCACCATCATCTCTTGTCAGCGTTTCTACAGAAGCCTCCAGATTGTTCCCTGTGCTTTCACCTTTGACCCTTCAGTCTATACTCAACAAGCAGTCAGATCATATTACACCTCGTGTCACATCCTCCAAAGACTTCCCATCTCTTCAGGATAAAAGCCAAGACCTTACGGGAGCCTTTTATTTCCTACTCCAAGTTCCTCAGTCTCCATCTTCTGCTTCTCCCCACTTTTCTGGCTCCACTCCAGCCAGATTAGCCTCTGTGCTCTTCCTGAACTCAGCAGGCATGCTTCTGCCTCAGGTCCTTTGTACTTGCTGGAAAGCTTGCACCCTCTCTGTCTTACCTCCACCCGCCCTTCACCAACTTCAAGTCATTTCTCAAAAGCCATCTTCTCAGTCAGCTTTCTTTGTCCAGCCTATTTAACATTACAATGTCCCCTCCCTTCCTAGTCCTCTGTCCTGTTTAACTTTCTTTTTTTTTTAATAAATTTATTTATTTCTTTTTGGCTGTGTTGGGTCTTCGTTGCTGCACGCAAGCTTTCTCTGGTTGTGGCGACCGGGGGCTACTCTTTGTTGCGGTGCACGGGCTTATTGTGGTGGCTTCTCTTGTTGCGGAGCACGGGCTCTAGGCACGTGGGCTTCAATAATTGTGGCTCACAGGCTCTAGAGCGCAGGCTCAGTAGTCGTGGCATACGGGCTTAGTTGCTCCACGATATGTGGGATCTTCCCGGACCAGGGCTCGAACCCTTGTCCCCTGCATTGGCAGGCGGATTCTTAACCACTGCACCACCAGGGAAGCCCTGTCCTGTTTTTCTCCATAGCATTTACCAACCCATCACCATACGCAACCCGTCACCATCTGATACCCTATGTAGTTGACGATTTTTATTTAAATATCATCTAAAAGAGTGCCCCCCATAACTCTAGAATATCTGGGAAGTCCCCAGGCAGCTGATCTCTGAGTTATACAAACTAATAAAATAACTCATAACTGTCATTAAAAGATCAGTTTTCTTGCTTTTTAATTACCTCTCCCTTTATAAATAGCTATAATTGATATTTATATATGTCATGACAAATATCTCCAGAAGGGAAAAACAGCCCCTATGAAAGATAATCATTTGTTAGCTCCAGATCTGCTTATATATATTGCTGATGTGGAGCATATCTTAGTGTCAGATGGACGCTGGATCTTTCTGTACAAGTGGGATGTGAGAAGTGTAAATTCTTTTTTGTTGTTGTTGTTGCGGTACGCGGGCCTCTCACTGTCGTGGCCTCTCCCGTTGCGGAGCACAGGCTCCGGACGCGCAGGCTCAGCGGCCATGGGTCACGGGCCCAGCCGCTCCGCGGCATGTGGGATCTTCCCGGACCAGGGCACGAACCCGTGTCCCCTGCATCGGCAGGTGGTCTCTCAACCACTGCGCCACCAGGGAAGCCCAGAAGTGTAAATTCTTATGTGCAAATCAGAACATTCTACAGTTAATTAATTTAATACAGGCAAGACGTCTTCTCAAAATCCTATCCAATGAATTTAACCATCAGCTTTAGGGGTAACTAAATAGTACAGCCTCAGCCGTGGCCTTAACTCCATTCTGTTAATTTTGCAGTCTTATGATTGATGTATTCTCGTTTATTGCTTTCATTAACTGTAAACTTTTCAAGTCCAAAGCTTATGTGTGTGTGGAGAGGAGTCTTCTATTTCCTTTAGTCTGTGTGGCAGTCAGGAATTTAGTTTACAAATATTTCCAGATGACTCCCTGTGCGTTGATGCTGGGGATGCAGCATTGAGCAAGTTGGATAAGGGCCATCCAGAGGAATGGGGAAGACAGAGGTTGCATTGGAGCCATGAGTGTTACAAAAGTGAGCAGAGCAAGCCCTTGTTGTGTGTAACTAAGGGACCGAATTTTGCAGAGGTTCTGGGGGGCGGAGGGTGGGGGAACCAGGGTCAAGAAATACTGCTCTGAAAAGTGGGGTTTAACCTTTAACTTTCTTGGCAAATTTCGCAAAGAAGGGAGGACTCTTCGGACAGAGAGAAGAGCGTGTGCAGAGAAAAACCTGGATGTGGCAGAAAAGATGAAATGTTCCAGAAGCAGAAAGAAAACCCGTTAAGACTGGAAAGGTGGACATGGTCTTGGAGTCTGAGTGAGGGCTGTTAGGCTGGATCCTAAGGGCAAAAGAAGACAGTGAAAAGTTTGAAGTCAGGGATCCGTTTGCTCTGTGGTCAGTTGGTCTCTGCAGCCTTTTGATTTTCTGACCATGTCCTTGCCTAACGGCTGTGCTCTCATGCAAGAACAATTTCAGACTCACTTTCCAGGACTTTAAGGAAACTCATTAAATCCATTTTACTCTCTATCATGCTTATTTGTAGGATATAAAATAGATTTTAAATAACACCTAAAGCACCTAGTCAATAATTACCTAGAAGAAAAGTTATACTTCATTTGTAGTATCTATACTTTTCCATATTTTTCTAGCAGATGCAGTGCAAACAGTATCATATAGTATTTAGAAGAGCATGGATTCTGGAGCTTGGGTTCAAATCCCAGCTCTGTCCCTACTTCCTTGTGTGAACTTGGACAGATTACTGAATTTCTCTGTGCTTTGGTTTCCTCATTTGTAAGTTGGGGGGTAATTATAGGACCTCATAGGTGGAGTGACCACATAATTAATCATCCAAACTGGACGTTTTGGAGATGAAGAGGGTTCTAGCCCAAGTCAATGTGTGTAAAGCACTTAGAATAGTGCCCAGCACAGAGCAAGGCTGGTTATATTGTTATTGAGATGCTTTCATTCATTTCTAAGAAGACTAGAATCACCAACTGATTTTAAACATCAACATGGTTAGAAGGAAGAATTGAGAAATATTTAAAACCAGGGGAATGTGGAGTTTTGTAACTTAAGGATTATCTTTTGACAGAAAACGAAACAAAGAAATAAAAAAACTATATGAAAGCAAACCATGGCTGTGCTTAGAAAGACAAATACATTTGGTGGGCAATACTGGTTAAATACCAATATAAGTACTTTTTAAAGTGGGATTTAAAACAATCTGATTTACAGATATGGGTGTTAATGGGCCAGAAGCATCCATTAGAGGAGTAGTTAATTTAGCTCCAATTAATTAAAGTAATAACAGTTGATGATAGAAAAATTGAAGAAGAAAAAAGAAGGAAATAAAAGTCATTCATTTTCATACCGCTAAAAATACCCACCACTACTTTTTGCTACAAGCTCTTTGTGTAATATGCCACTTTTCTGTATGCTTTCCCCCGTGCATTCACATATATGTGCATGATTGATCTACCTATCATTTTTTTCAAAATTATGATCATCTTATAAATGCATGTGCATTAGTTTCCTAGGGCTGACAGCCCTAGGACAGAACAAAATACCACAAACTGGATGTCTTCAAGAAAGAGAAAGATACTCTCTCACAGTTCTGGAGGCTAAAAGTTCAAAATCAAGATATTGGCGGGGCCCTGCTCCTTTTCAGCCCTCTAGGGGAGGATCCTTCCTTGCCTCTTCTAGCTTCTGGTGGGCGCCAGCAATCCTTGGCCTCCTTGGCTTATGGCAGCATCACTCCAAACCCTGCCTCTGTCCTCACATAGCCTTTTTCCCTGTCTATGTCTCTTGTATGTTCATGTGGCCTTCTAATAAGAGCACCAATCACTGGATTTAGGGCCCAACCTAGTCCAGTACGACCTCATCCTAACTAATTACTTCTGCAAATACCTTATTTCTAAATAAAGTCACATTCTGAGGTTCCAAGTGGACATGAATATTTGGGGGACACCATTTAATACAGTAGAGCATGTAGTGAAGATATCTGATTTTATGATGTAAGATAGAATACTATCCCTCCATCCCCTGGTATCCCAAAGAGAAGTGTCTGAATCTCCTCTTACCAAGATTCATAGGAAGTCCAGTCTAGCGCCCTTGCATACCTCCCTGCGAACCACCCTAGGAATGTCTGCTTACCTGCTTGGGTCGGGGGTGGGGGGATTCTGATGTCATCTGGGGCCCAGGGAAGATAAGAATGTCCAATCTCCCTAGAGTCACAGAGACTATGGCCTGGATTTGACCACTTCTCAGTGTTAAGTGTGGCCTAGGCATTAGCCACCCACCAGATGGACCATTTGGTAAAAGGTCAGCACAGGCCGGCACCCCAAGGTGCTGCCCTAGCACAGACTCCTGCTTTCATGTTCACGGGCCTAGAATGGTCACTGACACGTGTCAGCTCAGGATACAGCAGACCAGCAGTCCTATCTTTTTCCACGCTCAAGGTAATTTTATGTCAAAAGACCCTCTGCCTTACGCAGGGCCCTCTCAATCTGCCCCAACAGAGTTGTCTAACTTTGAATTTCAGGGATAAGTTATTAGAGTCTCAGTCACTTCCCTTCAGAAGGCCCCTGGGCTCCTTACGCAAATGAGAGCACTTCTCCCAAGAAGGATTTGCACGAAGAAGCACCGGTACAGATAGATTGGCTCAGCCACAGAAAGTATACTGTCCTTCCCTCAGGCATCGGGTACCTAACTGCCTTCTTACATTTCAGAATAAGTTAATGGCTATTAATAATTCTTCTCACAGAAATGAAAGTGTGTGTCAGGAGGCTGGTGGTCTCCTCCTGCAGACCTAGAGGTCTCTGGCAATATTTCTTTTTTGGGGGTGTGTGGGAGTGACAACAGCTTTATTCTCTGACACACGGTTACATGGTTCCACTTTAGAATTCTGTCTTGGGACAAAGGAGCTCCGAAAGAAGTCACTGAACCAAACATTTGAGGAGCTTTTTACATGAAATCTTTATCAGTCCCCCAGCATCGCTGCAGGATCCACATTTTCAGCTTTTTTTTTTTTTAACATCTTTATTGGAGTAAATTGCTTTACAATGGTGTGTTAGTTTCTGCTTTATAACAAAGTGAATCAGTTATACATATACATATGTTCCCATATCTCTTCCCTCTTGCGTCTCCCTCCCTCCCACTCTCCCTATCCCACCCCTCTAGGTGGTCACAAACCACCTAGCTGATCTCCCTGTGCTATGCGGCTACTTCCCACTAGCTATCTATTTTACATTTGGTAGTGTATATATGTCCATGCCACTCTCTCACTTTGTCCCAGCTTGCCCTTCCCCCTCCCCATATCCTCAAATCCATTCTCTGGTAGGTCTGTGTCTTTATTCCTGTCCTGCCCCCAGGCTCGTCAGAACCATTTTTTTCTTAGATTCCATGCATATGTGTTAGCATATGGTATTTGTTTTTCTTTTTCTGACATACTTCACTCTGTATGTCCATCCACCTCACTACAAATAACTTAGCTTCGTTTCTTTTATGGCTGAGTAATATTCCATTGTATATATGTGTCTGGCAATAATTTTAAAGCCCCTCCCACCGTGTACTTCTTTGGAAGTTAGTACCGCATCATAATTCATATACTATTCTATCACATGGCTACACTAAAACTTATTTAACTGTTCCCATATTTTGATACATTTAGATGGTTTCCCATCATAAATCAACTGAGGTAAAAATATTCACTTAATGAATATTTATTACTTATCTACTACGTGCTAGTCAATGTTTTAGGTCCAAAGGGTCTTTCATGTTAGTGACAACAGAGGACAGCAAACAAGCCAATGTAAAATATAATGCTTTCATAGTTACCACAAAGGAAAACAAAGCAGAACCAGGTGCCAGAGTAACAAGCGCTGCTGTTCTGCAATAGGGTAAGTGGGAGGGGCCTTACTAAAAAGCTGGCGTTTGATATAACCTGCCCAATCTGAGAACTGGAGAAGGTTCTGTATAAAGCACAAGGACGCTCACAGGAAGTTTTGTCTTTTTTGTTTCTGCTGTTTCTTTGTTTGCTAACTATGTCACATATGAATGTGAATAAAATGGAGCTCTCTCCATTAAGTGAAATTGCCACTTAAATCAACCTAAGTGCAATTTGCACAAGCAAATGATGAATAAACTGGATTTAAAAATCGATGGGTGCGCGCTTCCCTGGTGGCGCAGTGGTTGAGAGTCCGCCTGCCGATGCAGGGGACATGGGTTCGTGCTCCAGTCCGGGAAGATCCCACATGCCGCGGAGTGGCTGGGCCCGTGAGCCATGGCTGCGGAGCCTGTGCGTCCAGAGCCTGTGCTCCGCAATGGGAGAGGCCACAACAGTGAGAGGACCGTATACCGCAAAAAAAAAAAAAAAAAAAAAAAAAATCGATGTGTGCTCAAAAAACTATGATTAGTATTATATCTACTCCATGAAACATGCATGTTACGAAATGAAGGGATAAATTGAAAACCGTGAAAAGTGGCCACCAAATCACATTCAGTTGAGTCATGGCTGCATTTATCTGTAAAGTGTTTGTGTTCTTTTTCCTAAGAGCTTTGACAGTTTATTGCCCATCGATAGTTTTGTCAAACAAAATTGGTATCTAATGAAGACTAGCAGAACTTCTCAGACTCTGAAAGTCTTTCACAACCTATCATTACCATTTACTTACTAAAAAGACCCAGTCTGCCTTTACAATACTGTTCTGAACTTCAAATACTTAATTTTGTTACACTGAGAAACAAGCTCTTCATAATTTTATACCTTAGTTTAATCATGCTGCAACATTATAGGTAGCCAGATGTTTAAATGTCTTGCACTTAATTTTTAAAGTAAGTGTGTGTGTGTGTTCATTATCAGTCTAGTACTGTGTAACAAACAACCCCAAAACTTGGTGCTTAAAACAGCAATCATCTTACAATGCTCACTCCCTGTGGGGCAGGAATTTGAGCAAAGTTTGACTGGGCAATTCTTATGTTTTATGGAGCAACAACTAAGTCACTCAATGGTATCCCGCTGGTCAATGAGCTGAGCTGGTGGGGACGAAGGTAGCTTCATTCACATGCTGGGCTCCTTTGTAGCGGTGACCAGAAAGCTGGAACCCTTTCCCTCTCCACATGCTCGCAAGGCCCTTCCTCATGGTCTCTGCAGCAGGACAATCAAACAGACTTCATACATGGCAGCTCAGGGCTCCAGGCATGTGTCCCAAGAGAAGCTGCCAGTCTCTTAAGGCCAAAGTCAGCAAACTAGCACAGGGTCACTTCCACTGTATTCTATTGATCAAAACAGCTACAGAGCCCACCCAATTAAGGGGAGGTGACATAGACCCCACCACTCATATAGGGGGAGTATCAGAGAATTTTGTAGCCATCTTTAATCTGCTACAATATATACATTTACCTTTTATTATGGAAAATGTTAAACATATCTAAAAATAGACAAAATTTGTATAAAACTCCATGTCTCCATCATCCAGCTTCAACAGTTTGCATCTCACAGCAAATTTGTTTCATCTATACCTCCCACCTACTTCCTAGACTCCTATATTGTTTTAAATCAAACCTCAGACATCATATTAATTCATCCATCAATGCTAATTTTTAAAGTGTTATGGTACCCGGAAGACAGAACAACTTTTAGAGGGAAAATCTATTCATTTCAGAGGCTTTTCTTTTATTAATACCAAGTTGTTCTTATCTCTTAGAAGATACCTTCCTTCCAGGAAATCTCTAATTATTTGAACACCAAAGAACAGCCACTTTCCTATGTAGCTTCTGGTGAAGCACACACTGGACTAGGAATCAGGAGAACTGGGTTTTAGGATCTCAGCCACTGACCAGCCATGTGATAGCAGCTTTCACTGAGCCCTCACCTGCCACCACATTCATTTTTTTAATTCTATTATTATTCCAATTTCACAGATTGGGCTAGAAAAGGTAAGCAGCTTGCCCAAGATTAAAGAGTGGCAGAGGTGGGATCTTAGCCAGATCACTTGGAAGCTGTTTCCTCCTCCATCCCATGGAGAACATCATCCAACTTCAACCTACTTCACTGGAGAATAATATAACAAATGCTCTCGACAAACCACTTTGAAAATATTCCAAATTGTAATCACGAAAGCTTTTGAGTAGGTAATCCGTTTTCATGGCTCAAAAATCCAAACAATAGAAAATGCTGAAGAGTCTGGCTGCCACTCCTGTTCCATTATTTCACTCCCCTACTCATTTTCTCTGTACAAGTAACCATCTAATTATTATTTATTTATGCAAATGTGAATAAGGGTGTCACTGTGTGGCCCCTTCTTACACAGCAGGAAACACCTTTATATATTCAATCTCTGTGGGAGTTAGTCCTATGCCAGAAAAGAGCTTCCTTGTCCTTTTTTTTTTTTTTTTTTTTTTTGCGGTATGCGGGCCTCTCACTGTTGTGGCCTCTCCCGTTGCGGAGCACAGGCTCCAGACGCGCAGGCTCAGCGGCCATGGCTCACGGGCCCAGCCACTCCGCGGCATGTGGGATCTTCCCGGACCAGGGCACGAACCCGTGTCCCCTGCATCGGCAGGCGGACTCTCAACCACTGCGCCACCTGGGAAGCCCCCTTCCTTGTCCTTTTTGATCGCTGCCTAATTACCTCATCATGTAGACATACTATCGTTTATTTAACAAGTTCCCTGTTGATAAACATTAGATTTTTATCTCCAACCTTTTGCTATTACAGACAATCAAGCACTGAGTTTTATTTTTGTGGGAAAACCAAGATACGGAGTGCCTACGTGCATATATAATGAGAGGGAGTCAGTAGCAGAACCTGGTAGTTCACTGTTTTGTTCAGGGTTATGATTCTTTAACTGCTTTTGACGTTTAACACAAGAAGTTCATCAAGCTTAACTAAAGAACCTATACATTCTTTTGGAGTCTTTTCATGAGGGAATCCCCAGGGTAGAGCCCATGGATATATCATTATCATTGTCACCTTTTACCAATCTTTTCTGGATTTGCTTCTTTTAAAACTCTGCCTATAAACGAGATCCTTGTGAACATACTCATCCAAAGTCTGATGTCTTAGAAGAACTTCTTCTCAGAAAAGGTATTCTGGGATATGTGTTTCTTTTATCACAGTTTGTGCACTTATAAGCCCACGCTGGATTGACTGAGGACATAACACATAACCCAGAGACAACCATGACCGCTGACATTAAAAGAGGAGGCAAATCCAAGGCAAAGAGGGAGGCAACTCATGATTTTAGAAGAATAACATCTCCTTGTTTTCCTCTCTACTTCTCTCCCAGATGAGGAGGTGTGGCTCTCAAGCTGATGCTAAGTAGCTTAAGTTTGCTGTGGCCTAAGTGGGTGATATCAAAGATGGCCCCAGATTTCCTTTACCACTCTTTTCTTTGTCACTGCCTGAAAGTCTTCACTTTTACTGTTCTTTGTCACTGCCTAGAGTTCCACCAATTACAGATCCATCTGTGTTAAAAGTGCTTCATTTAAAAGGTAAATATCTTCAGTCATTCATGCCTTCAAGTAAATTGATTTACTCAGTCACCCTATCCTAACACTCAGTGTGGATCAGCCATGCTGAACTGGACTATACTGAGGGTTGCAGGGAAGTGGGGTGGTGCTTGTGATAACCAGGGAGAAGAAACCAATGGGAAGGGTGCAGCAGTGGGCAGGATTCTGGGATGCTGGAGTTGGAGAACTCTTATTATTTCATCAGTAGGAGAGAAAGGCAGTAGGGAACAGAGACATGCAGAAGAGAAGTAAGATGGGCCTCCCAAAGAGACATTATCATTTTTGTAATTTCACTCAAGAGTAGCCTTGCTAACTTGGACCTATTAACCAAGAATGTATCGGTTGTGTAACTCTGGCTCTTTCCTCTGTACTGTTGGGCCTGGTTTACTATTCCAAATGTAAATTAGAATCTAGAGATGGCAGAACAAGGTACCACCAGAAAGTAAATACTGGTATATATGGTTGTTTGGTCAGTGGTGTTCTCAATGACACTACCCCACCGACACTGTGTGTTAACCACAGAATATTTTGTTTCATGGTCTGGATTTCAAAATTCTCAAACATATTATTATACCCACACCAAGAACACGAGGAAACTACATAGGCTGGAGCAAAGATTTTTAAGAAAGGATGGAGTGGAGGAAAGAGAAGCAATACACACATTTTCAAAGAACTAAGTTAATTATTTCCAAAATGATTCGAGAAAAAGAATCTCAGCTTCATGCACATCTCAGTCCCCCATCCTCTCCTCTGCAAAGATTCCCCAAGTGGTTGAAGTCTTTAACATAAGGTGCCAAGCTGTCCTACAAACAGCAAAGCAGCCTAATGTAACATCTGTGTTTTGACAGATCAACTTCTAGAAATCAGGAAAAAAAAAAAATCTTGTAACATCACAAGCAATGAACCCTTTGCAAGCATGACAGATATTAAGCAATAGTGTCCTACTTCCCAAATGTCTCCTGCCAGGGGTTCTTTCGACATCTGTATATCTTTTCTGGGTCTCCATTTGGTTTTTATTTCACCCTCATTTAAGTGTTTCTTCCTCTCCTGACCACTGCAAATACTTCCTCCATTCTCTCCCCACACATCATAAGTAGTATTCCTCCAGCAATATCCCATTCAATTTCTGTTTCATATTTATACTATACCTCATTCTTAAGCCCCACATGTAAGACCCCATGGCTGAGCTGGGAAACTAGATGTGGAAAGTATTTGCAGAACGGTCACCTGTGACGCACACAGGCCAGCACTTCAGATGGCCTCTGACCAGGACTGCGTGGGTAAACTTGGTAATAGCGTTCCATTTTCCTGTGCCTTTGTTTTCATTTTGTAAAATAAAATTCTAAAAAAAAACATCATATGATATCACTTACATGTGGAATCTAAAAGAATGATACAAAGGAACTTATTTACAAAACAGATTTAGACCCACAGACATAGAAAACAAACTTATGGTTACCAAAGGGGAAGGTGGGGGGGGGCGTAAATTAGGAGTTCAGGATCAACAGCTACACATTGCTATATATAAAATAGGTAACAAACGGGGACCTATGGTGTAGCTCAGGGAACTATACTCAATACTTTGTAATAACTTATAAGGGAAAAGCATCTGAAAAAGAATATATATATATATACATATATATAAATAACTGAATCACTGTGCTGTACATCTGAAACTAACACAACACTGCAAATCAACTATGTTTCCATTTAAAAAATAATAATAATAATTAAAAATACATGATTTTAAAATAGTACTTAATGCATAGCCCTTCTGCTTACACCATCTCATCTGATCCACAGAAAACCCCATTAGGGTGGGCATTTCTATCCACAAACCAACCTGACTGGGTTTCCTGCAGATGTTCCTGATTTGGGGCACAGTTAGGTGCTGCAAACTCTATTGGTTCCTATACTCTCTTCCTTTCTTGCCAGCAGAACTCTGCTTTGCCGAATGTCCCTCCCTCAGGGAAGAAGACCCTCAGCCAGCTCAGCAGTAAAAGCCCTGAACTACCCAAGCCAATCATGGTGACTTTATTCTCTTTGCCAGTGATTGTTTTCAGGCAAATGACCCAGATCTGGCTAATGCAACAGGAGACAATGTCTGCTGGGGAGGTTCTAGAAAAGTCTTCTAGATCTTAGAAAGACACAGGGATGAGACAGTCCTTCGGGACTTCATGCCTGAATTTTTTTATTTTTATTTATTTTTATTTTTTATTTTTTTGCGGCACTTAGGCCTCTCACTGCTGTGGCCTCTCCCGTTGCGGAGCACAGGCTCCGGCCGCGCAGGCTCAGCGGCCATGGCTCACGGGCCCAGCCGCTCCACGGCATGTGGGATCTTCCCGGACCGGGGCACGAACCCGTGTCCCCTGCATTGGCAGGCGGACTCTCAACCACTGCGCCACCAGGGAAGTCCTCATGCCTGAATTTGATGCCTAGAACTGTGGAAGCCATCTCATGACTATGCAGGGAACTAGCCCAGAAGAAGAAAGCCAACAAGTTGGGATGACAGAGGGAAAAGGCAGAAGAATGTAAGACTTTTTTTTATGGGAAGAGCTAACATTTATTCAATCAACAATCACTGGGTGCCTGCCAGGGCCAGACACTGCTGGTGGTCGGGACACAGAGAACATGTGACTAGTCAACATAAAACTCTGTGACGTCAGCCTGCCCTTGTTTTTCCCAGACATCACTGAGTAAGTGACAATATGCACAATGTTTCAAAAATGTAAGACTTTGAGGACGTCACTGAGCCACCGAATTAACAAAGCTTAACTTCACCCTACCTTAGGCCTTCATTTAAATGACGTAATAAATCTCCTTATTGATTATTAAGGTCTTCTGTTCTTTGGAGCTGAACACAACCTATTGTGTCAAACTTTACAGGAATGTTTGAGTCTTTTGGCTCCGAAGGGACCACTCAGCTTACACCCACATGAGTTGAGATACTCACCAAATGTCCCAAGCACGGTTCTCAACCTTGCCTGTGCATTAAAATCACCTGGGGATGTCCAAGATGTGTTCATGCCTGGTCTTCACACACAGAGGTTCTGACACAATTGGCCTAGGCTGGGGCCTGAGACTTGATTTTTTTAAAGCTCCCTGGGCAATTTGAATGTGAGAGCCATTGGTTTAAAAACTCCAAAGGACATGGAAGATACATTTTGGGACACTTTTCCCTTCTTACCTCTGTCCTGCCTTACCTCTCCTCCCACCCCCCATGTTCTTAGCACCTCCCAAACACAGGGTGACCATTCATCTGAGTTTGCCTGGGACAGTCCCAGTTTGTAACCGTTGCCATGACATAATTATCAATAGCAAATCCGTTTACACCTAAAAATGTTCCCATTTGGATGACTGGTTGCCTTACCTAAAAGGTAAGGACTCTTAGTGGATCTAGTTTAATCAAGTCCTGAATGCCATCTCTCCCCTATTTCAGATGAGTATGTGCCTACCCAAGTGTTTGTAGGAGGCCCAGGTTTGCAGAGGACCCAATCCACTCGCTGGAGTTTTTAATAAGTGCTTCAGTCCCAACCCTGGAGGCTTTAGATTTAGGGTGGAAGATTGTGGGTCGCAAAAGAATCTCAGATGTCTTGTAGAGAGTTAAGTATTCCCTGTTATTTTTATGTGCTAAATTATTTGTTACCACTCTGGTGTGCATGTAGTGTCATCTGAAGTCAGGGGAGTGATCTAAATGATCCCCCTGGGTTCTCCCCAACCCTAGGATGCCCTCATAATGCATATTCTGCTGCAGCCTTTCAGAATTGAAAGAGGAAATTACACCGTGGGAGCTGCTGAAGCAGAAGAGAGGTCTGGATTTAAGATGCTGGGGTGATATCCAACGCAGACAGCTGAAGCATCAGGCAGAAGAAATTGAAAGGGGGGATCATAAAACCAAAGGAAAGATATTGAGTCTGTTTACTATGAGCTAATGAGAGTTTCAGAAGCTTGAGTGAGATTAGTCAGGCACTTTGGATATCATGCAACTATAACTAAGGTATGGGTATCAGAGGGAGCCAGCCATGTCTACTAGGGCAGCTAAGTGGAGTCCTAACTTCACAGAGATCTGATGAATCTTTTGGGGAAAAACCAAAGAAGATTTGGAGGGCTGCTAGTTGGGCTCCATGAAGCTATAATGACGACTTCTAAACAAGAAGGGGTTATCAAGGCTGCCCTCATGCTCTCCGGCAATGCCTTAGATGTTTAGAGAAACTACTCTGTGGGAGGGCAAAGCTGAGGGCCCTCAGGTCTCTCTTGAAGCACTGGTCAGTTGTTGAAGAAAGGGAATACTTTACAATGAGACATTTAAAAGTGCCACTTAAACTCCTGAGTTCTCTGATACAACTCAAGAAGGAATGTGAAACAGGAAGAGCAAATTTCTTGCTGTTGCCCCAGAGGCAAGATATCTTTCCTCTATCTCTGGGAGAGAAGCAGGGTCAACTTTGGGGATCGTTTCAGTTATACATTGCTGTGTAACACACTACGTATTCCAAAAGTTAGTGACTTAAAACAAGAACCATTTGTTTGCTCACAATTTTGATGTCAGGTCACGATTAAAGCTGGGACAATTCATCTTTGCTCTATGTAGCATCTGCTGGGACAGCTTGACTGGGATGATTACTCTCAAGTCACCCTCGTCTCATAGCTAGCTGTCTGCTGAGAGCTCAGCCTGGGCAGGCAGCCAGGGGCCTCTATTCTCTTCCACACGGACCCTGGCAAACGGCTGCTTAGGCTCCCTTACAACATGGAGGCTGGATTCCAAGCGGGACAAAGAGGAAGCTGACAGGCTCAGAACTGGGACAGCATCACTTTTGCTGTATTCAAAGCAGTCACAGTCCCAGCTCCAGTGCAGAGCGGCAGAGAAATAGATCCTACCTCTCTGTGTCAAAAGTGACAAAAAATTTACTGCCATCTTTAATACGCTATATGGACCATGGGAAAGATCAGCCATAAAATGTCAGAACGAATGGCCATTGAAGTAGAATTTCAAAGTTGTCTGGTCCTACAAGGAGGAAGGGAAGAGAAATTTGGGCAGTTCAACATTCCTGATGATTTGCTGGGGAGGAAGAAGAGACAAAGGCCATTTTCATTTCCTTGTTACTATAATTTACACTCCTAGTTTATGCCTAAATTTGTGCAGCCAGGGGAACAAAACATACATATCTATAGCTGAAAACTGCAAAATTTAAGACTGACATATAACAAATTATTTAATTCAAAAATATTAAGTTAAAATATTTCGTATGTGCAAGATAGTATAATAGGTCTTATAACAATTATAAAGTTTTACAGAACATGGTTTCTGTCCTCGAGGAGCTTTTCACTTGATTTAACAAGCATTTGCCAAGCATGTGTCAAGCACTATCTAGGTGCTACCAGCTAGTGGATGCAAAGATAGGAAACACCACCACCTCTGCCTTCACAGGCAGAGGAGAGAGATGAGCATAAATATGTCATGTGACAAGTATGACTCAACCTCTGTAAATGATAAGTAAGGTATGTGTGTAATAGAAGAAAAAATGAAAATACTCAATCCAAAATGTTAATAATGAGATTATGGGTGAACTTTTGTTTTTTCTTTATACTTTAATGTTTTCAAAAATGAATTTTTTTAAGATAGAAAAAATCATATATATTAAGCGCAAGATGGTGTTGTAATAGAGACATTTCAGGATGTTCAGGGAGCTGAGAGGGAGTCCCTAGCTCCTCCTGGAAGGAGGAGAGAGAAGTTTCTATCAACTTCTTAGAGGAGGTGACATCAAAGTATGGCTTGAAGGGGGAATAGAAGTTGTGATTGACATTTGTCATTTGGGGGGTGTAACCTTGCCTAAACCTCTTATCTGAGAGAAATTCTTTATTGTGTGTGCACTGCTGGGTCTCTAGAACTTTGTCTCCTGAAGGGAAGTCAGCGAGGTAAGAGGCCCCATTTATATTTCTTTCCTTCCTGGAAGTCAGGGCATGAGCACAAGCCCTGGGTTCAGCCTGTCAGACTTCCTGCCCATGATATTGAATCTGGTGTTAGAGGAACAAAGGCAGGATGGATAAAACTCATCTGTAGCCAGTGTGGAGGGGTGTGATGATGGTGAGAGTACTGGCTAATGGCAACAGTGCTCTGCAGCAGCGATGGCACAACCCTGTTAAAAAACAGTTGTATTATTGGCCCTTGTCCCTCCTTGGTTCCTTGTTCGTGTGTGTATTCTAATCTTGGTCCTCCAGCTTCCTGTTATTCTGTGAGTCCCCAAAACCCTTCCAACAAATTCCTTAAGGAGAGTCAAGCTTGGGTTTGGTTGTTTGAAGCAACTGACTGATGCAGGAGAGGGCTAGGCAAGTGGGGTGCTGGTGGGTAGGGGAGGGAGGGGGTAGGTGAAAGAATCGCAGCACGTGCAAAGACTAAGAAAGAGTGCATGTGGTTCTATCTAGAAGGAGAGATAAGATGTACTCAAATATATCCATGGTAGGGAAAAATATCCTTGCTAACTATTCTGGAGGTGCAAAGGAAGGCACAATCACTTTTTACTGGGTTTATTAGCAAAGATGCAGTGGAAGAAATGGAATTAGCTTGATCATTGGAGAAAAGGAAAGAAAGGGGTAGTTATTCCAAGCAGAAGGAAAAGTATATACTGATTGAAAAGATCCATGTATATTTAGGAATCTAGTAGTAAAGTAAATAGTTCAATTTAGCGGAAGCATGGAGGACTAGCAAAGGAGCTTGGGTGGTTGGTAGGTACAAAATTCTACCGGCGTTTCGTGCTAGGACATAGACTTTGGATTTTATTTGGTACGTAATAGGAAAACACGGAATGTTTGTGAACAGGGAGTGTCATCATGCAAGTGTTGCTTTAAGATGCTAAATCTGGTGGCCATGGCCAGAATGGTCAGTTAAGGCTACTGCAATAACTTAGGATGAGTCGGTAACGTCCTGAATTAGGTGATGGCAGTGGGAATGGAAAGGACCAATGTGCAAAATATAAATAAGAATTTGTAACCTGACAGCTCCTCTGTTTTAAAAGAACTAATTTTAGGGCCTCTCTGGTGGCTCAGTGGTTAAGAATCTGCCTGCCAATGCAGGAGACACGGGTTCAAGCCCTGGTCCGGGAAGATCCCACATGCCGCAGGGCAACTAAGCCCGAGCTCCACAACTACTGACCCTGCACTCTAGAGCCCGCGAGCCACAACTGTTGAAGCCGGCGTGACTAGAGCCCGTGCTCCACAACAAGAGAAGCCACCGCAATGAGAAGCCCATGCACCACAATGAAGAGTAGCTCCTGCTCGCCACAACTAGAGAAAGCCCACGGGCAGCAACGAAGACCCAACACAGCCAAAAATAAATAAATAAATACATAAAATTTCTTTTAAAAAAACTAACTTTAAATACACATATGCACACACTGTGTTTATAAATGGGCTGTATTTACATATATACAGAGTATATACACCTCATATGCTGGCTGTAATTCTCTCCAACTAATAGCATGGTAAATTTATTCCATACATTATGCAAAACAAATAAAACAAATACAGCCAGGCAAAAATGTTCTGCATCATTTCATGAAAGTGCTCGGAGTGTGTGTTAGTGGGGGTGCGTGTATGTGGACTTGGAATGCTGCAAAAAGCTTGGACTATAGATGGAGTTCTCAAATTCCTCTGAGAAATCAGGCTGTTTCCTATAACTATGCTCTTAGTGTAGTTGGAGTTGGTGATTAATACAATGTACTATTGCTGAAGTAGACAGGTGTTCCCTGGTTTTGTCTATGGAAAAAACTCTGATAGTTCCAAGGACAGTGAAGTTTAAAAGGTCCCTTAATAAATAAGATGAGCTAAGGCAATTATGTGATAAACTGAGATTCAATTTACAACCCTCCTTCTATCATCCAGTCATGGATGATAGATCGATAGATGATTGATAGATGATTCTTCCTCCTAATTATATTTGAAATCTATACCTTATTCTCGTCTAATCCCTCACTGTCACCCCAAAACTCAACTCAAAAACACCTTCTTGACCACCACATCTCTAGTTAGATCCCTAGGTCCCTTGCTTTCCAACAAAGGGGATGCATTCATCAATTTGTCTGCTTTCAAGATGTCCCCTTTCTAGCAAGGCAGTCCCATGGCCCTTCCTGAGTAGACAGACAGTAGGCTACCTGACCCTGCCCTCAACTGCATCTGGCCCTGACTCAAGATTCACCCACCACATTCCCTTCCTTAGGACTTTGGAATTGGGACCCGATAACTCTAATTAGCTCTAAGTGTTGTTGGATCTGAAGATCATGCAGAGTCTAGAGCTTGGCACCATTTAAGGGAAGCCAAGGTGAACCATGTGAAAACAGAGCAATGGGATGAGTCTGGAGAGAGGAATATATGTGCCAAAGGAAGAGGAGACAAAAGATCCCATTACCTCAAAAGGAATGAAAGAGATAGAGATGGAGAAAGAGAGAAATGGTCAGAGGACTACTTGCTCTGGTCCTCAAGGTATTTCAGATCTAGGAACTGGGGTTTCTGAATCTTGAGGACCCAGGACACATTTCCTCCTTGGGTTCCATGACATTTCCCTACATCCTTATAATGAGCCCTCCTTGATTTCAGCCATTTTGAAGTAATTCCTATTCTTGGCCCCTAATTAACCATCCCACAGCTCCTAGTCCATTCTCTTAGCAACTACCATACTATACTGTCGCTGTTTATTTGCTGTCTCTCTTCCCTGTTGGGCTTTGAACTCCCTTGAGGCAAGAACTTTGTCCTGTTCTTGTTCATCCTTTTTATCTCCAGCACTTAGGGAAGTGATTGGCATATTAGCAGATATTCAGCAAATGTTTAGAAAGTACTTTTAGAGTTAGGGGTCATCCTTTTCACAACTTGTATTGATTCTGCCTTATTCTAACTCTGGTTTCCACTGGGTTTTGACAGCATAGACATTGCATACAAGCAATTGCTTCTGAGCTGTCCTAGGAGTCTCAGAGTGTGGTGCTAGGAGCTGGGAAATACCAGACTCCCAGGCTGAAAGGGACCTTGAGAGACCGTTGTTCTATGAAAACTGAGATAGTTCTGCTGTGAAAGATTAGCCACTCTCTTTTATTTAAGAACACTGTTTAACTTCACACACACAAATATTGTAGCAATACTAATGAAAAACTAAAAATTAAAAAAATTTCACCCGTGATGTCATCACTACAATAAAATAACCTGTTTTGGTTAAGTCCACAATGCCTGCCAGTCCTTGTTTGTATGCATTTATATAACTTTTACAGAGTTGATGTCATCATTAAGATAAAAATGTGTTCTCTTTTTCACTTAACAGTTCATCATAATTATTTTTCTATGTTGCTACAAAGACTTTCTAAGTTTTAATAGCTACATAATATCTTAATTGATTAGATATGCTTTAAATTACTTAGATTCTCCTACTATGGACAATCACATTGTTTCTTTTTCTCTTTCTTTTCTTTATTTCTTCCCTTCCTTCCTCCTTTTCCTCCTTCCCTCCTTCCTTCCTCCCTCCCTCCCTTCCTTCCTTTCCTTCTTTTTTCTTTCTGCTATTACAACTCTAATCGCATTGGACATCTTTGTGTAAATTCTTTTCTTCTTTAGCTTAAGTCAGAATAATTCTTCCCACAGCCCAGTTACTGGAATAAGGCTCTGCTTTCGTTTGACGACAAATATTTACTGAGCACCTACTGCTTTAGCTGCTAAATGCTGGGGACCCAAGGATGAAAATGATGCCTAGCCCTCAAAGAGCTCTCCTCCTGGCAATGGAGAAACACATTAACAGAAAAGCCAGAATATACCACAGTTGAGCACTGTGATATAGATAAGAACCCATTGCTGTGGAAGCCCAAACGGAGTTTGTCTGGGGGGGTGCTTGATTTACCACATTGCTTCCTAAAGGATGCAGATGTTCTCTACCCCAGCACACATGGGTGCAATCTCTCCAGCCCCAATGTCATTACTAGAGACATTCAAAGAAGGAAATCTGTAGGTCAGTTAATAGTAAAAATCATTTACTGAGCTCTTATCATGTTCCAGTGGTTTATGGACCTCATACAATTCCCTCAACAACAACATGAGGTCTTTATTATTATTGTCCTATTTTACAGAATAAGAAATAGAGGATCAAAAGTGTGAAGTAACTTGCCAGCGTCACATAGCTAGAAAGTCATGGAGCCAGTGTGTGGATTCACACAGGTGAGATACGGAATCACACTCTTAATCGCCACACTCTGCCGTGGATAACACAACATGAGATTCCTTTACAAACGAAATCCCCTTCTCAGTGGGGATGCGGCTCAGTTGGGCTCTGTTTTCCATAAATATAACGCCTCCTTTCCAGCAAGGGGCTTACTGGAAAGCACTGTGTTTGTCGTGCTTGAGGCCTTGAAGATGGGGTTTTGAGTCTACTCAAAGTGTTCTCTTTCCTCTTCAACCCACACTAACAGGTTCTTTCCTCTTCAACCCACACTAACAGGTCCTCTTCCCAACCCTCACCCCAACTTTATGGACTAAAGCAGTGTTGATTCAGCGGATGGTATTTGGATCACCATCTGGAAGCCCATTCTGATTTAGCTGTGCTACTAGATTACTTTCATGGATGCCGTGGCAACGAAGAGCACATCCTCTTATTATGAGTCAGTATGATCTTCATAGCAGGTAATATCTGTCTCTCCATCTTTGACATGTCTATTTCCATCACTGTGGGAATTGCATACAGAAATATATATGTATATATGAAACTGCCTCTTTGAAAACACATACATATTCTCATAAATGTTTCCTAGGAGAGAAATTATTAGCAAGGAACCTGCATCTAAATAGAATAAAGAAGTTGTCTTTGGTTGGGTTCCCAAGAAACAGCCCCTGAGACAGCAGTTCATGAGCGAGTGATTTATTGGGGAAACACTACCAGGAGAAGCCAGTGAGGGAGTGGGGGAAGCAGGACAGGGACGTGGGAGATGCTGAGCAAAGGGACGATTTCAGATGATGTTTCTGCTTCCACCTGATCCCCAGGGGAGCTCTGGTGTGTTAATTATTCCTCGGAGTTTGTCTCAGTCAAAGCAAGGGAGTTGAACTTCGGTACTCCTGTGCAGTGAATCACTGGCTTTGGGCCAGTTTATGGGGATGTAAACTCTGCACACTTTTGGCTCTCTGGGCTATGGCAAAGCAAACCAGTAGCCCTTGGGAGTCCTCTGAAGAAGGTCCCAGGTACGAGATGCTAGATCCGAAGCAGGCAGAAGTGGAGGATGGGCACACAGAACCTGTAAAAAGCATCCTGCTTGGAATATAGTCCAGTCCAGAAATCTGACTGCACAGAAAGTAAGAGCACAGTCTCTAGAAGTAGATCTGGATTTGCATTCCGACTCCACTATGCTAGATATGTAGCATGTACGGCTAAGCCTTGGTTCTCTCCTTTGTGAAATGGTAATAGTATCTTCTGGGGGAGGTGTAAAAATTCAAGATATTTTATTTGAAGGATTATTTTGATGACTATAATAAACAGGAACTCAGTAAACCATTAATTCTGATTTAATATAAAGATAATTTTTTAAATGTACTCAGCCCAGTTGGATCAAATACATTAAAATATCCCTTTTCACATCATGAAATGTGCATAAATTATATGGAGAAATGATATATTTTTCCCGTCACTTTACCCGTGTAAAGTATTCCTTCTCTTAGAGAGAGCCATCAGTCAGGAAGTCAAAAATAAGCTTCTTTTCAACATGCAAGCAGGAAGAAACTTTATTCTTGCTCACCAATGCTTTTACTTTTAACTTTTTAAAATGAAAATCTTTGAACAGACACAGAAAGGGAGAAGAGAGCATACAGAACCCCTGGAGAGTATAATGAACCTAGTTTCAAAAATTATCAACTCATGGCCAATCTTCTTTCATCCGTACCCCAACATTCCCCTCTCTCCCATATTCTTTTGAAGCAAATACTAGATATTGTATAATTTCAATATGTATCTCTAAAAGGTAAGGACTTTTAATTTTTAAATTAACATGCAGTAAAACTGCCTTTTTGCGGTATGTATAATTCCATGAATTTTAACAAGTGTAGATTCATGTAACCATTATTACAATCATGATACAGAGTAGTCCCATCCCCCAGAGGACTTTTTTTTAATCTATAACCACAATCCTACTAGTACATCTCTTAAAAACTGACAGTAACAAACAGACTTTTAAAGATAAATATGATCCTATTTATCTACAATCATGAGACAACTCTCTAATTCACAGAGTCCCTTTTACAAAAGAAATGTTCACGTCTAGGCATTCAGATACACCATAAACAGAATGTGTTCTAAGCATCCTTCACCCTTCTTTCCGACAAGTGGTCCAAACATGACCCTTTTGTAACAATTCACTCATTTTCTTCTGCATACAATTATCTTCCTGCCCAACACAGATCTCTTTCTCTGATAGATATTTTATAACATCCTCAGTTCTCCTCATTAGCAGAATTATCCACCTTAACATGATTAACCCTTTAGATTTATAGAAGTCAATCAGTTTTAGTTGAATGATATAGTTTTACCTGAAATAACTCAAGTAGTGCCTTTGTTTCTTAAGAAAATAGTTTAGAATCTTAGATCTGGAAAGGAGTTTAGAAGCCATTCACTTGGATCCCCTCATTTCATGGATGAGAAAAATCAGCGCAGAGAAGTTTTAAAACTTACCAGAGGTACACCGCTGATTAGGAGAAGAGCTGAGACCAGAACTGGGTGTCCTGGTCTTGAGGGCTCTTTCCGCCACACCATATTGGTGGTCATCCTTTTTCCTTCATTTTGCTGTCACCTGAGTGTGGGTTTCATTACAATTTGCATATCCATATGCCATGAAAAGCAGTTAGGAATACTTTGTTACCAAAAAAAACCCCAAAAAAGATGTTTTATGAAATGCCCAGAAAAGGCAAATCTATAGAGACCAAAAAAAGAAAATCAGTGGTTGCCTGGAGCTGTGGGTAAGAATGGGGATTGACTGCAAATTGGCACAAGGAATCTCTAGGGGCTGAAGGAAATGTTCTAAAACTGGATTGTGGTGGTGATTGCACAACTCTGTAAATTTACTAAAATTGTATGCTTAACATGGGTGAATTTTATGGTGCCTAAATTAAACTATACCTCAATAGAGCTGTTTAAAAAAACAGTTCCATATTGATATTAAATTATCTCTTATAACAAGATGTCTGAAGTAGGTGATTCCCAGCTTGGTTCAGCAGTTTCATAATGCCATCAGACTCATGTTCTTACTGTGTTTTAAGTCTACTATCCTAGTTAGTTAAGTCTACTATCCTATGTTAGTCTAGTACTAACATACTATCAGAACATGTTGGTCTCTGATCCTCACGCTAGTCCTGTCATGGTCCTGTGACGGCTGTTGCAGCTCCAGGATCAGGTCCACATACACAGCAAGAAGAAAAATGGTGTCCTTGAGTTCTCAGCTCCCGTCTGTCTCCTTTATAAGAGGACGTCCCCCCATCGACTTCTTCTGGTCTCTCATTGGGCAGAACCAGGTCACGTGCCACCCCCATATGCATAAAAAGGCTGAGACTATGAGTAAATAGCAAACGGGAGCGGTGTTACCAAGACTGGCTTAGTGCTGGCGCTGGCCACATTGCCTCGCTGAACCAAAGGGAGGTTCTATTGGCAAGAATCGAGGGTGCAGGGTGTTGAGATGGCTATTGAGCGGGCAGCTCAGAGTGTCTCCCACACCAGGAAACTCAAAATGTGTTAAATACGTTATTCTTTGTTCAGAGTTTTTAGAGCATAAGAGTTAAGAACACAGACTCTGGAGAAAGACTGCTAAGGTTCAATCCCAGCCTCACCTAGCTCACTGGGTGAACTTAGGGGAGTTAGTCAACCACTCTGTTGACTTTGTTGCCTTCATTGTAAACTGGAGATAATAATAACACCTATTCGGAGTTATGTGAGAACTAAATGAGTTAACACATGGAAAGTGCTTAGAACAATGCCTGACACATAGTAAGCACTGCATAAGTGGTATTATGTATGTGTGAGAATGCGTGAAATGTGTTATTTTGGTACATCTTTTATTCAACAAATATTTATTGACTATTTGATATGTGCCAGGCAGTGAGCTAGACACTTGGATAAAACTATGAACAAGACAGAGTGCCTCTTGACCTTGCTGAGCCTGTATTCTGAGGGAAGAAACCTATAATAAATAAGTCAACAAGTACATAAAAATTTAGATTGTGGTAAGTACTATGAAGGAAATAAACAGGGTGAGGAGATAGAGAATAGAAGGAGCAATTGTCTTAATGCAGGAAGGAACAATTAAGCTGAGATCTGACCAGTGGAGTAGTCACAGGAGCAACCAAGGCAAGAACTTTCCAGCTAGTGAGAACAGTTAGTGCAAAGGTCCTGGGGAAGGAAAGAGTTTGGCCTGTTCTAGACTGTCCACAAAGCCAATATCACTGGAACAGGGTGAGTGAGGGGGATGGGACCTGGGTGAGGCTGAAGAGAAAGTCAGGCCCCACACCACATAGTGCCTTGTAGGCAGTGGGAAGGTGCTTGGGCTTTAGTCTTAGTGAAGTGAGAAGCCACCAAAGACAGAAATGGCCTGTATAATGTGTATGTCTTTTGTAGACTTCTTTTTACTGAAGTATAGTTGATTTACAATGTTTCAGGTGTACAGCAAAGTGATTCACTTTTATATATACATATATATATAGCTGTTATATATATTCTTTTTCAGATTCTTTTCTATTATAGGCTATAAAAAGATATTGAATATAGTTCCCTGTGCTATACAGTAGGTCCTTGTTGGTTATCTATTTTATATATGGTAGTGTGTATCCCAAATTCCTAATTTATCCCTTCCCCCACCCTTTCCCCTTTGGTAACCACAAGTTTGTTTTCTATGTCTGTGATAATGTGTTTGTTTTTAATCACTCTGGCTGCTTTGCGGATTGAAGGGTGACAGAGGTAGACTCTGGGAGACCAGTTGTAAACAACGATAGATTGAATGAGGATGGTGGCAAAGAAAATGGAGAGGAATCCAGGGAACCATTTGTGTGTGTGTGTGTGTGTGTGTGTGTGTGTGTGTGTGTGTGTGTGTGTGTAATAAGGACCATGTGTTCCGCCATCATGCTGGCTCAGTGGAGGATTTCAAACTGTTCCATGTCTTCTCACCTTTGTCGGGGGCACTGGCTGCCCTCTCATTCCACCACCACTCCTTCAAGAAGGGTCCAGAGCTGTTGAACAGTAGTTGCCCACATGAAGAGGTCAGAGGAGAGGCAAGCATCACTGGCTGAAGGATGGACAGGCGTGTGCCGATCACTGGCAACTAGTGGACCTCAGGGAAGACGACTGGACACTGACTTGGAGGTCACTGGGGCAGGTGAGAAGTGAGGCTTCTTCTGAAAGAAGCTTGACATTTCTCAGACTTAAAATCTTCCTCATTGTCCTTACCCCCTCCTCCTCTCCTCCAGGACCACAGTAGTGGTGGGAAACTTGCTGTACCTGAATCACCTGAATCTCTCTGTTTCACAGGTAGATTTAATAATTGTATTTGCAATCTTGGTTTTCTGTTTGTGAAGTGGGTGACTCTATCTATCTAGGGCAGGGTCAGGCTCTCAGGGGCAAATGGGGAAGAATTCCATAAGATGGGGAAGGTTGCATTAATTAATATTTTCAAATAGTAAGGAGACACATACATATATGTACAATAGGAATATGGGTAGACCTGCTCTTACAGAACAAGAAATTGGTTCCATTGCTCTAGTCTGAAAGTGTTGGGACTGGGAAGGAGGCAGGAGTGTCTCTACACTCCCATGAGGATGGATGGGTGGAGCTCCACAGGGAACTATATTCAATATCCTGTGATAAACCATAGTGGAAAAGAATATATACATCTATAACTGAGTCACTTTGCTGTACAGCAAAAATTAACACAACATAGTAAATGAACTATACTTCAATAAAATTTTTTTCAATGAAAAATAAATAAATAAATAAAATAAAATCATAGTCTACAAGAGTTTAATTTTACAGCTGAGACCCAGAGAATTTGGCTGGCCCAAGGTGACACAAACAGTTGGTGGCCTGAGAATCATCTTGGACTAACTCAGTTCTCTGACAGGAGGTTGTTGGGTGGAGTTTAATTGAATTGGCTTGACCCCAGCAGGGACCTCCTTCTCACCCAGTAAGTGAAAGCCTATCATGCTTGCTTATAATGCAAAATGGCCTCTTGCTACGTTGTGCTCGTGGAGTCCTGGACTTAAACTTAGTCTCACTGACTCACAATTAGGGGGAGAGCCGAGTGGAAGCATTTGTAGAAGACTTTAAAACAAGGATAGTTCTGTTACTTTCAAATACTGTATCTATAGTGACGGAAACGTTAACACAGGGCAGCCAAGGACAGATCCAGCCAGCACTCCCAGGGCAAGGATTGGGCCAGCCTTCCTCTCTAAGGCTCTGAGCTCTTTGGGTTCGAAAGGGGTGCATGAGGGGATATTGGAGGGCTGGCACTGTGGAGACAGGATTTGCAGAGGCCAGGGGCCAAGATTGCCAGATGGTCACATTGGATACCTACCTTTCAATTAGTGCATTTGAAGGAGCAAAAGGTGAGGGAGGTAATTAAGTGTGTATTTGCAGGTTGAGCTGCATATAAAAACTTGACAGACTCACACAGTGGCAGCTGTGGCCTGAGACAGCACGGCCTGGTTCTCAGGGACCTGTTCTTCAGAAATGAACAGCTCAGGTTTGTTAGTAACTTTGTCCTAGGAGATGGGCCCCAGGTGAGTTTGGAATCCAGGATGGATCAGACCCTGTGCTGACTGGCCCCATCCATCTTCTTTCACAGGTCACTGTGGTTCAAATGAAGATAGACACAGCCTTTAAGGAGAAGAGGGTAAGAAAAGATGTTGGAAAAGGAAACAGCTTGGAGATAAAATAGGACTTTGTTAGCAAGAGGCAGGTCCAGCTTTTTGAGGGGGAAGATATGAGTGCTTTTGCAATTTGGTAAGCAATAACTGAGTGCCTTAGATACTGGGGTATCTAAGGTGACTGACGTTACTAAGGTGAACAAAGCAGAGGCCCCCCCTTTCACTGGCCCACACTCTACTCGAGTGTATGTGTCTGGGGCTCACTTTCTTCTTAGTACCAATTGGTTCTACTCATCCCACTTCAATCTTCAGCAGCCTGGGGACTTCAGCAGCAGTCCCAAAAGGGAGAGGTGGAGGTGTGCTGGCAAATTGTAGAATATTATAAAGCTGTTAAAAAACAACTTAGCTCAATTCTCCTTTTTTGAGACCAGATTACCCTGATACCAAAACCAGACAAAAACATCACAAGAAAAGAGCTGTAAATGACCATACTTTGTTAAAAAGGTCCTATTCATTTCCAATGTTTATTTCGCTTTTCTTCGCAGTGGTTTATCTTGGCATACATCTAACTTTAAGGATCTAGAATCCATGTTTGTATTAGTTAACATGGCCTCAAATCCCATTTTGTTTAACAAATACTTATTCATCACCACTATACATGGGGTGTCATACAGGTGTCTATGAAAGCCTTTATCACGTCATATCAAAGCCATCTGCTTATGAGTTGGACTCCCCCACTACAAAACAGTATTCATGTCTCACTCATGCCTGTGTCCCCAGCACATTGCACAGGCCATTCCCATAGGACTTGGCATTCAACACATGTTTGGGGACTGTATGTCAAAATGTGGGTATACCTTTAATAGGGGGCTGAACCTACATGAGTGCCAATAGAGTGATGGGAATTGGGTGATGAATCTGAGGGAGATTTAGGTGCTGGGGTTGAGGAGAGGGACAACTCTAATGGGAAAGAAGGCTGGGAAGTAGGATAGAATCAGCTCATAGCGAGACTTAAGGCCCATGCTAAAGAGCTGGAATCTAGTTTTGTATCCAATGGGGAGATTGAAGGGTTAGGGGACAATGAAAGATCATCTTCATATTAGTTTTTAAAAAGAAAATTCTTGTAAAGCCCATATGTGTATCAGTTAGGGGGCTTTCCATTGAGAGTAACAGAAAACCTGACTCTAACAAAGTTAATAAAAGGAATTCAGTGGTTTGTACGACTGAAAATTCCAGATGTAGGGTAGACTACAGACACAATTTCATCAAGACCCCGGTTTCATTTCTCTATGATTATCTTAGCTTTGTCCTCCTCCATGTGTTGGCATCATCCTCAGACTTGTTTCTCTCATGGTTGCAAGACTGCTGCCACCAGGGCTAGTTGCTATTCCTCCTAACCTTTAATGAAAAGTCCAAACTTTCACTCTGATTAGACCAGTTTAGGTCTCGTTCCCGCATGAACAAATTCATGAGCCAGAGCCAGATAAATAGGATTAAACTGATGGCTTAGGCCAACTGAGGCCACCCCCATGGCCAAGAGTAGATCAATCCATCCAAAATGCATGACTACTTCCCAGTAGGAGAGTGATGTTTGGAAAGCTGAGAAGGCAACCAACAATGTTCACTACAATATGACAGAATAAATGCCTAAGAATAAGGAAGGAATTTATGAAAAAGAAGAATGGCAAGGGAGAATTTGCCTTACTTTATTAAAATGATAAAAAATAGAATGATTTTGGCACAAAGAACCCCAAAATAAATCCAAGTTGATTTTAAAATTAGTCCATTACAAATGTGGCATTTTTATGGTGGTTTAGTTAATGAAAACTATTGGCATAATTATCAATCAAACTGGAAGGAGATCAAGTTAGATCCCTGGTCCTTGCAACATAAATAAGAAATTCCAAATGTATCGGAAAACCAAAAATAAAAAACAAAACAATAAAGGTATTAGAAGAAAATTGGAAGAAGAAAATTGATTCAGTAACCAATGGCCAATTATTTAATCAATCGTGCCTATATAATGAAGCCTAAAGAACAGGGTTCAGAAGCTCCATTCCCCTTCCCACACACCTTGCTCTATGCATCTCTTCCATATGGCTGTTCTTGAATTATATCCATTTATGATAACCAATAATCTAATAAGTAATCTCTTTTCCTGAGTTCTATGAGCAGCTCTAGCAAAGTAACTGAACCTGAAGAGGGAGTCTTTGGAATCTCCAATCTATAATTTATTGGTCAGAAGCACAGGTAATAACCTGGACTTGAAGTGGGCATCTGAAGTGGGGAGGGGACTTTCTTGTGGGACTAAACCCTTAACGTGCGAGATCTAACACTATCTCCAGGTGTATCTACCTATCAGAATCGAGTTAATAAGATACCCAGCTGGTGTCAGAGGACTGTTTGATGTGTGGAAAACCTACACGTCTGGTATCAGAAGTGAAGCAGTGCTGTGGCAGAGCATTGAGACTAGAGGGGACACACAGAAGGAGTGTGGTTTTCCTTCACATTTCTGGGACAGTGGCGGGATTTGCTAGATCAGCCCTGGCTCATGGAAACATGTGGTTTGGGAAGAGAAAGGATGAAAGGGCAGGGAAAAATAAAACTAGGAAAACAGTTCATTTATGATAGCATCAAAAAGTAAAATACTTGTGATTGTCTTTTTTAAAATTTTAGCCATTCTAGTGGGTGTGTAGTGGTATTTCACTGGGGTTTTGATTTTCATTTTCCCGATGGCTAATGAGATTCAACATAATTAAATAAATTTAACCAAAAAATGCATAACTTATACTCTGAAAACTGCAAAACATTGGTGAAAGTAAGTTTTAGATAAATGGAATGATATCCCATGTTAATGGATTGGAAAACCAAACATTGTTAAGATGGCAATATCCCCTCAGCTGATCTACAGTTCAATGCAGTCTCTATAAAAATAGCAGTTGGGGGACTTTCCTGCTGGTCCAGTGGCTAAGGCTCTGCACTTCCAATGCAGAGGGCCTGGGTTCAATCCTTGGTCAGGAAACATAGATCCCACATGCTGCAACTAGTGTTCCCACATGCCACAACTAAAAGATCCTGCACACGGCAATGAAAATCCCGTGGGCCACAGCTAAGACACAGTGCAGCCAAATAAATTAATAGATAGTTTTTAAAAAGATAAAATAGAAGCTGTATTCTTTGCAGAAATTGACAAACTGATTCAAAAATTCTTATGAAAATAGAAGGACTGAGAAAAATTTTTTTAAATCTTGAAAAAGAACAAAGTTGGAAGACTCACACATCAGGAAGGTGTTTTTAAGATGGAGGAAATATGCCCAAATTTATAGGTGAAGGGGAAGAGCCACTTGAGAGGGAGGGATTAGATACTCTTAAGAGAGTCTTGGGATACCTTAAATGTAAATGGATTAAATACTCCAACCAAAAGACATAGACTGGCTGAATGGATACAAAAACAAGACCCATATACATGCTGTCTACAAGAGACCCACTTCACACCTAGGGACACACACAGACTGAAAACGAGGGGATGGAAAAAGATATTCCATGCAAAGGGAAATCAGAAGAAAGCTGGAGTAGCAATTCTCATATCAGACAAAATAGACTTTAAAATAAAGACTATTACAAGAGACAAAGAAGGACACTACATAATGATCAAGGGATCATTCCAAGAAGAAGATATAACAATTGTAAATATTTATGCACCCAACATAGGAGCACCTCAATACATAAGGCAGATGCTAACAGCCATAAAAGGGGAAATCGACAGTAACACAATCATAGTAGGGGACTTTAACACCCCACTTTCACCAATGAACAGATCATCCAAAAAGAAAAGAAATAAGGAAACACAAGCTTTAAATGATACATTAAACAAGATGGACTTTATTGATACTTCCAAGACATTCCATCCAAAAACTACAGAATAAACTTTCTTCTCAAGTGCTCATGGAACATTCTCCAGGATAGATCATATCTTGGGTCACAAATCAAGCCTTGGTAAATTTAAGAAAATTGAAATCATATCAAGTATCTTTTCTGACCACAATGCTATAAGACTAGATATCAATCACAGGAAAAAATCTGTAAAAAATACAAGCACATGGAGGCTAAACAACACACTACTTAATAACCAAGAGAGCACTGAAGAAATCAAAGAGGAAATCAAAAAATACCTAGAAGCAAATGACAATGAAAACACGACGACCCAAAACCTATGGGATGCAGCAAAAGCAATTCTAAGAGGGAAGTTTGTAGCAATACAATCCTACCTCAAGAAGCAAGAAACATCTCAAATAAAAAATCTAAACTTACACGTAAAGCAATTAGAGAAAGAAGAACAAAAAAACCCCAAAGTTAGCAGAAGGAAAGAAATCATAAAGATTAGATCAGAAATAAATGAAAAAGAAATGAATGAAACAATAGCAAAGATCAATAAAACCAAAAGCTGGTGCTTTGAGAAGATAAACAAAATTGATAAACCATTAGCCAGACTCATCAAGAAAAAAGGGAGAAGACTCAAATCAATAGAATTAGAAATGAAAAAGGAGAAGTAACAACAGAAACTGCAGAAATACAAAGGATCATGAGATCCTTGTATGCCAATTAAATATACAACCTGGAAGAAATAGACAAATTCTTAGAAAAGCAGAACCTTCCGAGACTGAACCAGGAAGAAATAGAAAATATAAACAGACCAATCACAAGCACTGAAATTGAGACTGTTATTAAAAGTCTTCTAACAAACAAAAGGCCAGGACCAGAAGGCTTCACAGGGGAATTCTATCAAACATTTAGAGAAGAGCTAACACCTATCCTTCTCAAACTCTTCCAAAATATAGCAGAGGGAGGAACACTCCCAAACTCATTCTATGAGGCCACCATCACCCTGATACCAAAACCAGACAAAGATGTCATGAAAATAGAAAACAACAGGCCAATATCACTGATGAACATAGATGCAAAAATCCTCAACAAAATACTAGCAAACAGAATCCAACAACACATTAAAAGGATCATACACCATGATCAAGTGGGGTTTATCCCAGGAATGCAAGGATTCTTCAATATATGCAAATCAATCAATGTGATAAACCATATTAACAAATTGAAGGAGAAAAACCATATGATCATCTCAATAGATGCAGAGAAAGCTTTTGACGAAGTTCAGCACCCATTTATGATAAAAACCCTCCAGAAAGTAGGCTCAGAGGGAACTTACCTCAACATAATAAAGGCCATATATGACAAACCCACAGCCAACATCATTCTCAATGGTGAAAAACTGAAAGCATTTCCTCTAAGATCAGGAACAAGACAAGGTTGCCCACTCTCACCACTATTATTCAACACAGTTTTGGAAGTTTTCGCCACAGCAATCAGAGAAGAAAAAGAAATAAAGGGAATACAAATTGGAAAAGAAGAAGTAAAGCTGTCACTGTGTGCAGGTGACATGATACTATACATAGAGAATCCTAAAGATGCCACCAGAAAACTACTGGAGCTAATCAATGAATTTCGTAGAGTTGCAGGATAAAAAATTAATGCACAGAAATCTCTTGCATTCCTATACACTAATGATGAAAAATCTGAAAGAGAAATTAATGAAACACTCCCATTTACCACTGCAACAAAAAGAATAAAATACCTAGGAATACACCTACCTAAGGAGACAAAAGACCTGTATGCAGAAGACTATAAGACACTGATGAAAGAAATTAAAGATGATACAAACAGATGGATGTTCTTGGCTTGGAAGAATCAATATTGTGAAAATGATTATACTACCCAAAGCAATCTATAGATTCAGTGCAATCCCTGTCAAACTACCAATGGCATTTTTCACAGATCTAGAACAAAAAATTTCACAATTTTGTATGGAAACACAAAAGACCCCGAATAGCCAAAGCAATCTTGAGAAAGAAAAATGGTGCTGAAGGAATCAGATTGCCTGACTTCAGACTATATTACAAAGCTACAGTAATCAAGACAGTATTGTACTAGCACAAAAACAGAAATATAGATCAATGGAACAAGATAGAAAGCCCAGAGATAAACCCACACACGTATGGTCACCTAATTTTTGATAAAGGAGGCAGGAATATACAATGGAGAAAAGACAGCCTCTTCAATGAGTGATGCTGGGAAAACTGGACAGCTACATGTAAAAGAATGAAATTAGAACACTCCCTAACACCATACACAAAAATAAACTCAAAATGGATTAAAGACCTAAATGTAAGGCCAGGGATATAAAACTCTTAGAGGAAAACATAAGCAGAACACTTTATGGCATAAATCACAGCAAGATCCTTTTTGACCTACCTCCTAGAGAAATGGAAATAAAAACAAAAATAAACAAATGGGACCTAATGAAAGTTAAAAGATTTTGCACAGCAAAGGAAACCATAAACAAGATGAAAAGACAGCCCTCAGAATGGGAGAAAATATTTGCAAATGAAGCAACTGACAAAGGATTAATCTCCAAAGTACACAAGCAGCTCATGCAGCTCAATATCAGAAAAACAAACAACCCAATACAGAAATGGGCAGAAGACCTAAATAGACATTTCTCCGAAGAAGATATACAGATAGCCACAAACACATGAAAGAATGCTCAACATCACTAATCATTAGAGAAATGCAAATCAAAACTACAATGAGGTATCACCTCACACCAGTCAGAATGGCCATCATCAAAAAATCTACAAACAATAAATGCTGGAGAGGGTGTGGAGAAAAGGGAAGCCTCTTGCACTGTTGGTGGTAATGCAAATTGATACAGCCACTATGGAGAACAGTATGGAGGTTCCTTAAAAAACTAAAAATAGAACTACCATACCACCCAGCAATCCCACTACTGGACATATACCCTGAGAAAACCATAATTCAAAAAGAGTCACATACCACAGTGTTCATTGCAGCTCTATTTACAATAGCCAGGACATGGAAGCAACCTAAGTGTCCACTGACAGATGAATGGATAAAGAAGATGTGGCACATATATACAATGGAATATTACTCAGCCATAGAAAGATATGAAACTGAGTTATTTGTAGTGAGGTGGATGGACCTAGAGTCTGTCATACAGAGTGAAGTAAGTCAGAAAGAAAAAAAGAAATACCATATGCTAACACATATACATGGAATCTAAAAAAAAAAAATGGTTCTGAAGAACCTAGGGGCAGGACAGGAATAAAGACGCAGATGTAGAGAATGGACTTGAGGACACAGGTAGGGGAAAAGGTAAGCTGGGAGGATGTGAGAGAGTGGCATGGACTTATATATACTACCAGATGTAAAATAGATAGCTAGTGGGAAGCAGCCGCATAGCACAGGGAGATCAGCTCAGTGCTTTTTGACCACCTAGAGGGGTGGGATAGGGAGGGTGGGAGATAGACCCAAGAGGGAGGAGATATGGGGATATACGTATATGTATAGCTGATTCACTTTGTTATAAAGCAGAAACTAACACACAATTGTGAAGCAATTATACTTCAATGAAGATGTTAAAAAAAAAAGTTAGCCTAGGTACCCAACTAACACACACACACACACACACACACACACACACACACACACACACAAAAGAGAGTCTTGGGAGTGGACAGAATAAAGAATAACAACTAGTAGAGTTAGGCTTCGAAATAAAGTGAGGAACTTCATCTTTGAAGGGGATGGGGGAGAATTATAGAAAATAAAAAGATATTTTTTGGTGGAGAGAAGTTGAGCCTCCATCCAGGGGTGAAATATAAAATATTTAACAACCAGGGCTTGGTGGGCACCCACAGTCCAGACACCGCTATGGAGGCCTTCTCCGTCCGTGTTAACTCTTTAGTTGCTAGTCAAGGTGAAGTCTCAGGGTAGAGGCTGGGGCAGACAGCAGAGTGGGACCACAAAAACTCTAGTGCTGAAGCAACATCTCCTAGCAAGAACTTTAAAAGACTGAATACAAATGATCTAAATTCCTCAAAAACAGTCACCCGTGACAAAAAGACTATCATACCATAAAAATGATTAATCTTTAGCTCTCTGATTTAGGAGGGATTTTTCTTTCTGTTTTTTTATCAAATAAATAATGGATGCCTTTCATAAAAAACAGTGCATATTGGCAAAAGGTCCAAAGAGAGGGGATTAATTGAAATAAAAATTGTTCACTCTCTTTTGGCTTATTCTCTTGTAGTAAAGGACAGTGTCGTAGTTCAAATGGGGATAATGGGGTTACAGTGAATTTTAGAACACGGAATCTGGTGTTTATTTGAGGTTCTTCCTCTGAGCACCAGCCACAGACCTCTTTCAGACTCCGCTTTCTCACTGGAGGAGAGCGAGATGATAATACCTAGCACTCAAGAGAACACAGTGAAGTGCTCGGGGTTTCCCAGATCACAGCTGCCAAGTGCATAATATGGAAACTGTCAGCAAAGAAGTCATATCAACCTCAACCACACGTTGGTCTCCAAAGGAAGGCACAACTTTACTTGTCCGTCTGCATTTCAGAAATATTTCTCCCTTATCACTGCAAAGCACTGCAGTCCTCTAAGACCAGATATGCTGGTCTGAGTGCTGCTGGCCCAGTGGAGCAGACCCTGAAGAATTCATTGGTCCCTGATCTAGGGCAGGCTGTATGTGCTGTAGCCTTTGCAAAACCTAGACTTTTCTGACTAAAAGAGACCTTTTATCTAATCCCAGTCCCCTAGATGAGGAAACCACAGCAAAGATTAAACCAACATATAGATCCATTTGGATCTTTTAATCCAGTATCCTTACTTCTTTCTTGTTGGGAAGCTTAAGTTATCATTTATTACACATGAAGGGAGTTTCTTGACACATTTCACTTATTTGTAATTGAGGTAAGATGCCAGCTTGACACATCCCCAGAGGTTTTAAGGTATAATAGGGAATGCATTATATTTGAATATATAGCTGATATGTTGACCCGGCGGGACTCATGGTATAATCAGAAAACAGCTCTATATTCCTGTCATGCCTGTTCAAACCTGCTCTGTGGGGCTAGTTGTTTCCCCACCCCTTGAATAAATTAATGTGTAGGAGCTATGACTTTTGAGGTCACTCTCAAATAATAAAAAAGCCTCTGAGAAAGACAAATATCATATCATCTCACTTATATGTGGAATCTAAAAATGATACAATGAACTTATTTACAAAACAGAAAGAGACTCACAGATATAGAAAACAAAATTATGGTTACCAAAGGGGAAAGGGGGAGAGGAGGGATAAATTAGGGGTTTGGGATTAACATCTGCACACTACTATATATAAAATAGTATTACTGTATAACACAGTAAACTGTATTCAATATCTTGTAATGACCTATACTGGAAAAGAATCTGAAAAAGATTCATGTATATGTATAACTGAAACTTTACTGTACACCTGAAGCATTGTGAATCAACTATACTTCAATTTCAAAAAGAAACACAAAACAAAACAAAAGGCCTCTGGTTATTGGTAGTCAAAAATAGTCTTATATCAGTAATTAATACGTCTGGTCTAGTGTAATAATAAAAAGCCCACACTTCAGTGGCAAAGGCGCGTAATTGTAGGCTCTCGCTGTATTTCTGCAGCCTGGCTTCTCCCCTCCTCTCACAACGGGAGGCTGTCTAACTCCTCCAGGACTAAAGTGGGAAAGAGAGAGAGCTAAGGAGGCAAAAAGATGGCTCTAGGTGGGCATGGCTTCCTGCGGCCATGGAGCTGACACTTCCTATCACTGGTGCTATCTCATGGCTTTGTTGGAGCCACCAGCACCCTGCTGGGCAATCTCTCACCATCCAACCCCTTGGCCCACGCAAGTTCATTTTGCATATTGATGGTTGCCTTAGATTCTTCCGCCCCCGGGGCATCCAGAGGCATACCTCTGGCTTCTATCTGCTGAGGTCTCTTTGCCCTTCCAAGCAGTCCTCTTGGGTAGATCAAAGTCAAGCCCACACTGTCTGTCTCACTATCTTAGACTTGTCTTCCATGGAAGTAAATTACTTCCCCTACTAGAGTCCCTACCCGCCTGTGTTCAGGCCACTTTTACCAACTCTGGCCCTTTAGATTTCTCAGGCATGAGCCAGACATTGGTCCATGGCATTTCCCAAACTGCAGGGGACACATCTCAAGCTCTCCGAGAGACCGGCCTGAAGTCCCTCTCATCAGACTCAAGGTGAGAGAAGAACACCCTTCGCCCTCCCCCTGGGGGCTGCATAAGGGGGGTCTCTTAGAACACCTACACCTCCTTCCACAGAAACCCTTCTTCATCCACAGCACTTCCGGCAGCCTCCACTTCAACCTTATACCGTCAAAGCAAGTGAAAGTTCAGGCAACACTCCTTTGCAAGCCCTACTTGGTGGTCCTGCAACTTGTTTGGAATGTGAGAGTGGTTGGCAACCATTATCTGGGGCCCCTGTCAAAATGGAAATAAAATAATAGCTCCCGTTTAACAACCTGTTAAATGTTTACTTTACAATTACCCCGTGAGGTTTTCTTTAATAGGTAGGTGTTGGTAGAGATCAAATGCCATTTCAATGAACTTTGTATGCTTTTGCTGCTCACCAGAGATGGAACATCAGTTGGATTGGATAATTCAACTGATAAGGCTTGGTAATGATTGGATAAGGCTGGGAATTATTTTGTTATACAGAGATTATTATTACAACGAGATTCACTGCAACTGGACCAGCAGCAGGGATTCCCAGAATCCCAGGAGTGTTATTTATGAGTTGTGCTTCTCAAGTCTGCTTTGCCAGCTGAACAAAGGAACTGATTTGAATCTTAAACAACAATAAAGTGGCTGCAGGGAGAAAGAAAATGAGAGAATATAGAATCTCTTTGTGATTCTAAATGTTCTATAGTGGTTTCAGTTGGGTGACAAGTTCACTTATATCAGAAAAGCCACCACCCCTACTCAGATGGAGGGATACCTGTGCTGTGAGTTAAGTCAGTGGACTTGGTAGATCACCATGGTGTCAGAATCATGGTGCCTCATCGTGATCCTGTGGAATGATTCTATCCCTGTGTACTGATCACCACCCTACCCACCAAGTTTGTGGCTGGCCTCTATTTCCAGGTCTTAAACCCTGTTTGATCTGTACTTGTACCTTTCCTCAAAGCCTGAAGCATTTTGGAACATTGTCAACAGATCATTTTAGAATACAGGATAGATCTTTATATACATTTTTTAAAAAGAGAACCAGCTCCAGAAGAGTATTTTGCTCTTACATCCATACATGATTTAATATATCTAAGATTGTACTGAGTACATCCTGGATGAATTTTAACGGATGGGATACCAAGACCAATAAAAGAAAAATCAAAGCATGGATAAACTTATATTTAGTTTGTCTTCAGTTCTCTTGAAGCTTCACTAGAAGTCTCATGACATTAATGGAATCTGTTTATAACAACCAACTCTCCTTCGTGGCTGGGATTTTAACATAATCTTTCAGCTGTCAATATCACTGTCAGGAATGTAATTTATTCCACTCTTTGAGTTTATTTGGATGGACGTTTTAGAGATGAAGGTCACGATGATTTAGCGCTGCTGACAAATGGCACCGAGCCTTCTATCTTCACAAATTCAAGTTTGTTTCTTAAGCACAAGTGGGCCTGGCTCTGCGTTAAAATGAAAATATTCAAATAAATTTAACATAGTGCAAGGGTTCTCAGTCCTTCCATAAAGATAAGGAAAAGTAAGGACATTTTACAAATAGGGAACCCTTCTCCCAAGAAAGGCAGTGATTTAGTCATGGGCATGTCAGAATCATCTGTGACTCTTTGTAAAAATACCCTTGTTTGGATCGCTCCTCTCTGCTCAACACTCCCTGCTCTCGGGTTCTGACTTAGGGGGTCTGAGGTAGATCCAGGCATTTGTATTTTTTAAAGCTCCCACTGGTGATTCAGGTACGCAGACAGAGTTAAGTTCATAATAGTATGAATCCAGAAGTTTTTAAAGAATGGACTGGAAGCAGGTGTAGCTAGAGGGTGCTTTCAGTCATCACAGAGAGAAATGAATGGTAGAGAAGGGATGGAATTGGGGGGGGGGCGGTCGTCACCTCAGAGCTGAGGTTCATTCACCAACTGGCCTCAAGCAATTCTTAGCTCTGGGAAGTCACAGATCACTGAGGATCTGATGAAAGCAGTAGTCACTCTCCTCGGAAAGAATGGGCATAGGCTATCCTCCACAAAATTCAGCAGAGGATCTAGATTAAAGTTTTTATTTTTGCTGTTTTAACCAGATGTTTTAACCTGAAGGGAAGGTATACAGAAGAGGCCAGGTCCCTGGCCTCAAGAAGCTCGCAGTCTAGTAGCCAGGAAAAAGCAGTAAAAACATATCAATACACACATAATAGTGTATCATGGGGGAATAGTACATCGTGGGGGAAGGAAGAGTTCTGGAATGTTGAATTGGAGAATTTGAACCGTGTGCTTTGAGAGGCAGCAGATGAGAAGAGGCAGGTGTGGTGGGGGGGGGGCCTAAAAGAATGGAGGTCAGCCTAAGGCAGGTGGATAAAGGAGGTCCTCCAGTGGGAGCCCCGGAAGGCTGCGTCTGGAAGAGAAGTTAACGGTGAGCGTGAGATAAAAATAGCCTTGATCCACGCTGCTGCCAGAGGTCACTGACATAGTGCCACTGATTGGCTGCGGTCTGCGGTGGGGAAAGCTATTCAGATGCCGATGAATACAGTTTTATAGCCGACTCAGACGAGACACTGGCAGGAAGAGAGCAACCTGGCGCTGGGAGGGCGGCCTTGGAGTCTCCGCTCATTGCCAGGGTCAGAAGTTGGCCCTGTGTTTGCTCTTCACGATGAAAGAAAACCGCGGGAGAGCGCTGAGCGGCGGAGAACTGCATTCAGCCAGTGGGCACGAAAATGAGTTTTAGCTGCTCTGTGCAAAAACCCTAGGTGTGGGGACAGAAGGGAGCCGACCAGCAGGTTACAACAGGTCAGGAATAAATAACCACCAGGCGGAGGATCCCAGATTCAGTCCTTCCTTTTGTTGAGTGAGGAGCGAGCACCAGGCAATCGCGTTCACAAAGGCTTTGGAAAGAAGCGGTTCCACCGTCCCCGCTCGGCTCCAGCCCCGGGTAACTATGCGGGGTCCCGAGGGGTGGTGGAAGCCGGAGGCCCCGCGGGGGTGTGGAGGGGGGTCACTCTCCCCGGGAGGCCTGGAAGCGGGACCCCAGAATAAGCCGGGGGCGGGCCGCGGCGCGGCGGGCGGGCAGATCCCACCCCTTCCTGAAGGAAGCGCCCTCCTCGCCGCGACTGCCGCCGACGCCGCCGCTGCCGCCGCCTCAGGTCACGGCCCCGCCAGGCGACAGCGGCCCCGCCGCACCGGAGCAGGTAGGCGCGGCGCCCCCTCTTCCGCGCGGGGCCGCCGGGCAGCCAGGGGGCATGGGGTTCGGCTCCGCGCCCAGCCCGGAGGCGGAGAACAGGGGACTGCGGGAGCCGCAGCGGGGCTCGGGCGGCGGGGTCTTCCCGGCGGCGGAGCCCTGCTCGGCGGCGGCCCCCACCCCGGAGCGCCGCGGGCTCGGCGCCGCCTCCCGAGCCCCCGCGGGTGCACTCCCGGAGCGAGGCGCGGTGGCTGGCGGCGTTTCGGAGTCCCGGCCGGCGCGCCTACTCCCCGCCGCCGCCACCGCCGCCGCCGCCGCCGCCGCCGCAGTGCCGTCAGCCGAACCCCTGCGCCTCCCGCCCGCTACGGTTCGGATCCCGTCTTTGACAGGTGTGCCCTCCGCCCCCCGCCGCCCCATCCGATACCCAGGCCTTTTGTTGTCGGGGGACTCGGAAAAGACCCCAAGTTTGGCCTCCCGGTCTCCCTGCCGTTCGCCGTTCACTTTCCCGTTAGCCGAGACAGGCTGGCGGGGGCAGCAGGGGAGCCGGGAGGGAGGCACTAACTTGCCTTGCCCTGTGCGCAGCTCTCCGCTCTAAATGAACAATCTCGCTTTCCTCTCCTGGGTGCACACTTGGGAAGAAATGGGATTTTCGGTTTCTCCGGCGAGATGCCGGTGAGTGGGCGACCGACCGAGGCTGTTTGACCATCCACTGCAATAAAAGCATGATTAGCTTTGGGTTATGGAGAGAGCCCTTGTCGAGTGATTTTCTCCTCCTTAAACGAATCAAATGAAGAACGAGAGAGTTTTTCCCATTCTAAATTCATATTCCTTTTTTCTCTACTCACGCCTCTCCTCCGTCCACCCCTACCTCCACGGCACTTTATTATATCCCAAACACTTCCCTGATTTTTTTGGTCAGGTTTATTCCGGTCAGACCGTCTTTCACGGCTGAGCCAAGGACTGTGACTACAAATGTGAGAACACAGCCCAGTTGGGATGGAAACCCCTCTCCTGGAGTGAACCCGGTCCCACTTCCTGTGGGAGACCAGGAGAGGTCCTGTTAGGCAACCACATATACTAATAACATGGGTTTTTAAAAAAAGTTCTTGGATCTGTTACAATAACACAGCCTAAACTGTAATATTAGTTTCTGCTTCTTCATTTCTCTGCTTGAATCAAAGGCAGATTTTTAATAATTCAGGGTTGTAACTCCATTCAGGGCTGCAGTTCATCAAAAAGATAGGCAAATGTGGATGTATAAACTCCATGGTAACAGTTAATAAGTTGACCTACTTAAAGTTTTCAAGGAAAAATTGTTAGATTCATATGTGTGGTATTTGCAGATCATAGAATTTTACATTCTCAGCTCTCGTGCATTAAATAATCCCAAACTTTTTCTTCTGTGCGTCCCAGACACACCATGTTTCTATGATTAACTATAGCTACCATCTTTTAATGAGCTAGAAATGTGAGTTTAATCTTCAAGGCATAAGCATAAGAATTTTAATGGTGTCTTTTATTTATACAGTATTTAATAAATATTTTGCAAGCTCTCCAAGTTGGAAGTTCAAAAACTGGACATGATAAATAAGTTTTGCTAACAATAATGACAGTTGGTAGATGTTATGACACTGAACAAACATATTAAAGTGTTTGGGAAACGCATGTTTATTATAATCTGCCATTAGCTGAAGGAAATTTGTTTGTATTATTTAAATTGACCTTAAAGTATCCTTATAGCAATTACTTAACTCATGTATTTCTCATCAAATGCCTTTTACAGGTTGCTTGCTTTCGGGGAGATAGTTTACTCTGTGGAGTAATTCTTTCTTTTTTTTTTTGCATGAACATAGTAATGCCTTACGTTTAGGCTTTGTTCTAGAAATACCACAGTCATGCTTACTATGACCTTGCAGGGTTTTCTTGTACTCACTTTATCTGCTTTGTGTTCATCAAGAGTGACGGCACTTGACTTTACACTCCTGTGTGTCCTCCTGCTTTGTTTCCCCTGTGACCTAGACACACCTCTGCAGTACAGTGGCCAGATTAGCAGGGCAGCCTAGAGTCATGAAGAATGAAAAGCTAGCTGGCCCCTGCAATCCTAGCCATTTGGTTTCAACCTAATCCGGCCACTTGGGATCAGTTCAGTAAACAATTAAGCAAACAGACACTGACAAGATAATGTATTACCTCTCAATCTTCCCCTTCAGAAGAAGAATCTACAGCATTCAGAATCCACACTATAACAGTGATTAGGTGCTGTGTGAGGCTCAAATGATATATATGCGAAATTTCTCAAAATGTGATACAAAGACCAAATGTTACAGAATCTAAGTTCATGAAAAAGCTAGGAAAAGACCCAGGTGTGTAATATATATTTTCTTAATCCTAAGGGCAACAACAGATGTGCATCCCTACTTATTTTAACTATAAACTTTAATTCCCGGAGCTGATGGTGCCATATATCTTTATGTTGTTTTTTTCATAATTTGCTCTAAGCACTAGCTCATAAATTAGTGGAACTTGTTTAAGTTATTATTATCACCAAATATCATTTCCTAGCATGTTTGGATTTTGAAAGATAACTTGTGGCTATGGAAAGTCTTAATGCAAAGAGATTTTACACTGGCCAACTGCAATGATATTTTGAAATAATAATGAAATCTTTGGCAGTAGCCTTCAAATTCAACCCCATGGTATTCTGAGTCAAACCAGCTCTGCTAGGTAGCACTTGGAACTCTTAGATGAAGGGAGAAATGAACAATTTTCTTTTTAGCATCTGTGAATGGCCTTTCTCTAGATCAGTGCTGTCCAATGAAGCTTCGCACAGTGATGGAAATGTTCTATAATCTGCACAACATGGTAGCCATGAGCCACATGTGGGTCTTGAATCCTTGAAATATGTCTAGCGTAATTGAAGAACTGAATTTGAAATTTTATTTAATTTTAATTAATTTAAACAGCCACATGGGGCTAGTGGCTACCATACTGGACTGTGCAGCTTTAAATTCTCTCCACCCATTTCCTGCAGAGATAGCACTTAATGACAATTATCCTTAATCAGAAGAAAGTGGAGATTGGCATTGATAGAACTAGGAATTAAGATTTCACTTTGTAACCCTGTTATTATGAAAAAATAGTTGCAGTTACTCTGAAGAAGGTGTGTTATGCTGAAGTTCAACTCTATTCTAAAAATAGTTTCCCTTTTTAATTTCCTTATGTCTGCTAGCCACAAAAATAAGCATCACCCAGAGTTGTTTAGATGCTTGGCCCCATGTGTCTGTGTTCTTGAACTTGCTTTATTATTTGCTCTTTTGCACATTATAGAATCATTCATTCTTAGAGTCAGTTTCTGCACTTTTCAGTATTTCAAAGGGAGGGAGATTTAGAGGGGCAGGAAGTTGATGATGAGGTACAAGCAGCCCCCCTACCTCTCCTGCACTCACAGAGACCCTATGAAAAGTCTGACAAGTGAGTGCCCCTCAAGGAGTGGCTGAAGCCTCTGTCTTCCTTGGGCCCTTCTTGTCTGGTTTCTTTCCCTTAGGCTTCAACCCAGACCCTCCCACCTAGCCCAGCCCCTAAGGATGAACAAATCCACTTAAAAAATAACCTACCTTTATTTTAGTAAAACCATTAGAATGGGATTTTATTTAACATCTACTATGTTGTTTCAATTTTTTAATTAAGTTGGCTTTCATTAAAGCCATCATTTTCACGATTGAGAGGGACACTTTTTTTTAACATCTTTATTGGCGTATACTTGCTTTATAATGGTGTGTTAGTTTCTGCTTTATAACAAAGTGAATCAGCTATACATATACATATATCCCCATATCTCCTCCCTCTTGGGTCTATCTCCCACCCTCCCTGTCCCACCCCTCTAGGTGGTCAAAAAGCACTGAGCTGATCTCCCTGTGCTATGCGGCTGCTTCCCACTAGCTATCTATTTTACATCTGGTAGTATATATAAGTCCATGCCACGCTCTCACTTCGTCCCAGCTTACCCTTCCCCCTCCCCATGTCCTCAAGTCCATTCTCTACGTCTGCGTCTTTATTCCTGTCCTGCCCCTAGGTTCTTCATAAACATTTTTTTTTTAGATTCCATATATGTGTGTTAGCATATGGTATTTCTTTTTCTCTTTCTGACTTACTTCACTCTGTATGACAGACTCTAGGTCCATTCACCTCACTACAAATAACTGAATTTCGTTTCTTTTTATGGCTGAGTAATATTCCATTGTATATATGTGCCACATCTTCTTTATGCATTCATCTGTCAGTGGACACTTAGGTTGCTTCCATGTCCTGGCTCTTGTAAATAGAGCTGCAATGAACATTGTGGTATGTGACTCTTTTTGAATTATGGTTTTCTCAGGGTATATGCCCAGTAGTGGGATTGCTGGGTCATATGGTAGCTCTATAGTTGCTTTTTTTTTAACACCTTTATTGGAATATAATTGCTTTACAATGGTGTGTTAGTTTCTGCTTTATAATAAAGTGAATCAGTTATACATATACATATGTTCCCATATCTCTTCCCTCTTGAGTCTCCCTGCCTCCCACCCTCCCTATCCCACCCCTCTAGGTGGTCACAAACCACCTAGCTGATCTCCCTGTGCTATGCAGCTGCTTCCCACTAGCTATCTATTTTACGTTTGGTAGTGTATATATGTCCATGCCACTCTCTCACTTTGTCACAGCTTACCCTTCCCCCTCCCCATATCCTCAAGTCCGTGCTCTAGTAGGTCTGTGTCTTTATTCCCATCTATAGTTTTTTAAGGAACCTCCATACTGTTCTCCATAGTGGCTGTATCAATTTGCATTCCCACCAACAGTGCAAGAGGGTTCCCTTTTCTCCATACCCTCTCCAGCATTTATTGTTTGTAGATTTTTTGATGATGGCCATTCTGACTGGTGTGAGGTGATACCTCACTGTAGTTTTGATTTGCATTTCTCTAATGATTAGTGATGTTGAGCATTCTTTCATATGTTTGTTGGCTATCTGTATATCTTCTTTGGAGAAATGTCTATTTAGGTCTTCTGCCCATTTTTGGATTGGGTTGTTTGTTTTTTTGATATTGAGCTGCATGGGCTGCTTGTAAGAGGGACACATTTTTAATTAGACTTTTTCTCAAGACACTGTCTCTCATATTTCTTGGGTGAGTGACCCTCCTTCACCTATGTATCCCAGCCTAGGTACCTGGGATACCTCTCCCCAGGCCAGAGCTCGCGGTCCTGGGCGTTCACCTTCTCCGGGAAGGAATCTCCCTAAATCAGTTATTTGGAAATTTGTCAAAGGTGTTTGTGCATACTAAAATATAAATTAAATTAACCCCCAAATTGTCTCTGCCCTTAAGGTGTTAACACTATCGGATAACATTTCCCAAATTAGTGTCCATTCCACGAGGGGATGGAGATGCTTGAGTAAATTTAGGAACTATTCCATTTAACCACCCACCCCCTGCCCCGCCTTCTTTTTGAGATTTACGATGCACTATAGCATAGTAAAGTCTCTAAGATGAGATACGTATACTTATTTCGCTTTTTTATTGTTGATGTTTTTCAAAAAATTTTTCATACAACACTTATCATAATATTTTTCAAAGCATGTGTCCTGAGTTATGAAATCAATTTAACAGGTTAGCATCAGCATTTTTTTTAATGAGATGGGATATATAATAGAATAGGAGTTATCACTGTGAATCCCTCTTAGTGAGGGTTACTAGTGTTTGATGAAACGGTTTGGTTCCCCCATGCATGCAAGTGCAAGGCCACGAGGCAGTGGCGAGTGGTGGTCAAGAGCACGACAGAAACAGGACCCCTGGGTTCCAATTCTAACTCTCCATGTACAGTAAGCACTATATAAACTTGGTCATTATTCGTTTTTTATTATATAAATGTGTGTGTATACTGGATCATGATGTAAAATACTACCTCTGCAACTAGGCTTGAGAATCACTTTGGGAAACACCGATCTAAGACAGGACTCCATGCTAAATGCTGAACCTGGGCAGTCTGCTGACCGAGCCCACAAGTTCAACAATTTCAGCTCCCATATTGCAATGCAACAGTGATACATAGATGGACATCGGCAGACCCGTGAGACTCAAACATTGTACAGCATTGCAGAAGTGTGGAAGTGAGCTGATGACAGTTGTTTTCTGTGTAAGATGAGGCCTGATGAGTGAGAGAGGAGTCATTGCACATTTAGGCTGGAAGAGACCTCACTGCTGCCAGCCTGTGGCCTCTGAAGGCTAATGCCCTTGGACAGGCAGCCTGGGGCCCAAAGAAACCCAAATGTCCCAGAGGCTAAGAGCTCAGTCTTCCTTCCCTCCTGACCAATTCCTAACTTTTGCATACTGGTTTGTAGCAAATAGTCACAAAAGTCTAAATAGATATGTTTGTCCCATAAATCCCCCACTTTTTACTTCATTCTAAATTATTTGTTTTTCAAAATCACTTTCTGCCTGTTAGTGCTTCATGATTTATTTTCAATATGATAAGTGGAAAACAATGTTGCTTCAAGAATTTCATATAAAAGGAGATGTCTTAAAATTGAGGCTGGGAGTCTCCCTGCCCCGACCCAGTGCAATCTGGAAAGTAAAACTGATTTCATTTTGGAAGTAAAGTTCAGTTTTTCTTAAAGGTCAAACTAAATGTGAGCAACCACTTGTCCATAGACTTTGTCAGTTAGAATAAAAAAGGCAACAGCTTGTCATCATGGTTACTTTCCTTCTTTAACAAGTACAGAGGCTGTGTCTAACATACTAAAAATTCATAAGATATGCAGATTTTGCTCAAGGCTTCAGAACCATCCGTATCCGAGGACCATGATACAGACTCTCTGTGAAATGCAAAGGAGTGAGATGAAGTGTCTTTGACAAAACATTGAAAGTCATGTAATACTTTTAGGCTAATGTAGACAAAGCTTAAGAAGTAAAAAAAAAAAGAGGAAGTAATTGTGATTAACTATGGCAGTAGTGGAAATTAGCCTGTAGTTTAAATGGTGTTATGTAACAATGAAGTAATTATAATGAATTATAATGGTTTTCAACTGAATGTAAACATAAATGTCTCCAAAAATAGCATAGCCTTATTATTCATCAAATATTTCATTTATTAACAAAGTAGATATCTTCCTGGGTTTTTTTACACTTATGATGACTTAGCTGCCAAAGAAATATTTTAAATGGTAATAATTGGAAGTTTTAAAGCATAAATTAGAACTGTACATAGCTAAAATAGGTGGTGTATTTTTTTAACTGGGCTGGTTAATAAAATAGTCTTCAAATTATTTTTTATTCTATTGATTCATGAGTGAAAAGGTGTTAATTAAGAGATATTGATACCATTGTAAAACAATCCAAATAGAAATATAATTTTTTACTTAACTTGGAGTGTTTGTGAATTAGAATTCTGTAATGTAATTGTCCTGGAGTTTCAATGGGAGTATATCTCCTGGAATTTCTAAGTTCTACTTTTCACTAAAACTTAAAGTGTATTTACATAGAAACACTAGTAACTAAAATATATCTACATGCAGTAGCAGGAATATTAATTTACAGGTGACAGTTTTTCTTCCTTGTGGTATTATGTTCCCATGTAGCCTAGACTTCAAAAGTATGTCCTTTTGAAAAATTTGCCAGTCTTGTCAATGACAGCACAGTGTTTACAAGAACCATATTTATCTCCCTGTAATTTTAGCAGCTAATAGAATTGTTCTTGAGAAAGCTGTCTTTTCTATGACAGTTTGATTGGTGTTTTTCCATTTAATCTGAGCTTATATGTGACATAAAAATTGATTATATGAAAAAGAGTGGGTTGCCATTTGTATACCAAAATTTTGATTGTATAAATAAGAAAAATCTTAAGTAAACAGCCTAACGTACCACCTAAAGGAATTAGAAAAAGAAGAATAAACAAAATTTTGATTATATATGTATGCATGTAAAAATAAAGACAAAAATTTTCCAGTAACTGATTTGGGGGACGGATACCATTGTGGTCAAATAGTGGCACATTGTGTTTTTTTTAAGATCAGGCCACTGACCCAAGTGAGTGTTCACTTGCAGAGCCATAAATTTGGCAGTTCAGAAATGGTATTCTTTATTAGCTATTGGTCAATATTTGTGAAATCCCTAGAATGGTCCCTGGCCCAGAGTAACATTTTTTTCACTGTTACTTCCCCCTTATTCATAACATAGGTTTTAACTCATGTCATCACACGGATAATTAAAGAGGATTGTTTTGGATAACTGCTCCCCTACTGAGCATCTATGAGCTAGAAAAAGCCTTTGGAAGTCACATTGTTTCTTAGAGTCTTGGCATGACCACAGTCATCACAGAGAGATGATGTGTAGACTCCATTCTACTTTAGTCCATGAATATTTTACATTAGTTCTTGACATGCTGTTTATCCAGGCTGACTTAACAGGACTCTGACATAGAACCTAGGTTCGCTTCAGTTTCATATAACTCCTGGTTTGCTTGCTTGTTGCCTGTTTACCTTGTTTTTCCAATTAAATCATTGGTGTTTTTGTGTGTAGAAATTACTATGCCTTTTTTTTTTTTTTTTTTTTTTGGGTATCCCACTGGGCTATCTGAGAACAGGAGTTAGCAAACTATTTTGAAAATAAAGTTTTATTGGAACACAGCCATGCCCATTGGTTATGTATTACCTGTGACTGTTTCTCCACTCCCACCACAGAGCTGAGTAGCAATTAAAACAGAATCCATGTGGCCCATAAAGCTGAAAATCTCTACTCTTTGGCCCTTTATAGAAAAAGCTTGTCAACCCCTGTTCATTTGATACTCTTCCTATGGAATTCTTGAAGAAAATGTGAAAAAAAATGGTCTATTACAAATTATCTGTGGCTAATTGCTTTCTGTAGGGACAAATTTCATACCTGAATGACTAAATGAATGACAGCTCTCTTCCCTCTTCCTATTTCACTGTCCATTGGCTATGAAAGAAGGTGGTATCAGCCTAGGCTTAGGTGTCATGTAGACCTGGGTCACTAGCTGTGTAACCTTAAATAAGTTACTTAATCCTCTTTAAGTCATTGTTTCCTCGTGTACAAAATGGGGATAAGTAAGGCACCTACTGTTGGGAGACAGTTCTCCATGCGCCCCATGCATTTCAACAGGTTTTTCAAAGAGAGGCACTGACTGCCCTTTCAGTCTAAACTGTCTTTTTAAGGGTGTTTGTGTAGTAAATGGTCTTGGATGATAGACATAGTGTTGCCCTCAGAAGCCGAGAGCAGGCATGCTTATATCCAATATAATAGATTTAAGTTCTTGCAGCTGAGTTCCTCTCCATTAATGCTACTCACTGCATGTGCAGGAGTTACATGGCCCTCTTTTGATGCCCTACAGGAACTGGAGTTGGGGAACTAGTGCAAGGAAATGCTGATACTCTGGCTACTGCTGTTGCTGTGATAAAGTCCTTTGTCTCTGACCCAGAAGTCTTGCGTCTTCTGCCAGCAGCCAGGAAACTGTGGTAGGCTAACTTGTGCAAATAAAATCTCAGCCCTTTCATAGTTCTTGGATAACTATTTTATGGAGTTACTATGAGAATTGAATAAGGCAATGAATGTAAAACATTTAACACAATGCCTGGCATATAGTAAGTGCCCAATAAATGTTAGCTATTAATTATTATCTAGCTGGCTATTAACTCTACAGTGTGAAATTGAGTCTCAGTTTTGTGTGGGCAACTTCTATCTTAAGGTAGTGGTTTTTCAAGCTATAGGCCACCAGAGCTATGAGAACTGTTAAGTAGGTTTATTTTTCTTTAATGAAACAGAAAATAGAATATAATAGAATTATAAAATATCCAAGTGCAAAACATGTAGTAAGGATAAATATTGATGTGTAAAAAAATTTCTGTTATATACATGTATATCTGTATACAAGGTTGTGATAGAAAATATATTTTTTACTGTCACACACAGGCAAAAAAGTCGGGAAGCCACTGCTGCCCTAATACATAGATGGGACTGTTCAGAAAAACTTTTGTTCGTGATAGCATAGAATTCCTTTCTTTGTTCTTTTTCCCGAAAAGGGGTGAAGAGTCACCATCAGTCATCTGAGAAAAAAATGACCAGAGATGCAGTGTGTTCACCCTCTGCATACCATGTGGCTCATTTTGCCCATGATGAGAAGAAAATGAATATAAGCACCCAGATTATTTTCAGAAGAAAAGAATATTTTTGTATTAGCAGTGTCCAACAGAACTTGCTATGGTGATGGAAAGGTTCTATCTCTGAACTGTTCGGTACAGCAGCCACTAGCTACTGAGCACTTGAATGTGCAGCTGGGGAACTGGACTTTTAATTAAAACAATTTCAAATTTGGATTAGTTTAAGTTTAAATAGCCATGTGTGGTTGTTGGACAGCGTGGCTTTTGCTTGAACACCCAGCTATGGTTTTCTCACAGCTAACTGCATGATTTGGCTTTTATTAAGTCCTAAGGGATAGCACCCTCCCCTTGGATTGTTCAAACAACCACTGACCTTTGCCCGTGGAGGGCTTGGGCAGACATTGGGGTGAAGAAGTGCTTAATGAGCTACTGACTTGGCCACAAGTCAGGGGAAAATGGCAAAGAGCCAGACGGCAGAGGTTCTCAACCCTAGCTGTGCAATAGAATCATCTGAAAATCTGTAAAAATCCAGGCTGCACCCCAGATCAGTTAAATCAGACATTTTCACAAAGCTTACCGGGTGTTCTATCATACTCTGTCAGCTGGGCAGCATCACAGGTGGGCAAGGCAACCCATGCACTTTGATGATGCACTACCAGAGTATCACAGGCATGCCCAGGATCAGATGGACAGGGGAATGGGCACATGAAAGACAGTGGACCCCTCTTATTTAAACAAAAAGACTCCAATTTACTCCAGTCGTCTAGGTGGCATCCTAGATGATCTGACCATGAATCTGGCCTCAAAATCATTAGATACCTTCTCAGTGAGTTCTCCGGCACTAAACCACAGCTACTCACTCTCAACCCTCCACCCAGATCCTCGTCCAGCTGGTACCTTTTCACCTCAGAAATTTTAACCTCAGTGTCTTATTCTCTGAACGTAGCTATGTATCCTTCCAACTCTTTCATACCCTACTTCTCTACCACTTTATCTTCATTAAGATGTCATCTCTTGACTTCTTCAATTTCCCAAAGTCTTCTTTATACATGCAAATCTATTCATACCCATCTTCATTTCCTTTCCTCAGAGGATGTGGTATCCATTTTTCCCCGTGTTTAAGGTTAGCCCATTACTTGAGCCCCGAATGCCATCTCCTCACGCCTTCTTTGGAACCTTTGCTCTATTAATATTCCTCTCTCTTCTGTGGTCTTGAATCTCTCTCTGCTCTTTACTGGCTCCCTCCCATCAGCCAAGTGTCACTGGCTGCTTCCTATCAGCCAAGTGTTTGGAGGTTTCTTCCATCCTAAAAAGTAATTCTCCTGGGTTAAATAAATTAAGGTAGATCTCTGCAATAGACTATTATGCAGTTATCTGAAATATTGATGGCGGAGTATGTATCTTGCATGGAAAGGTGATCACAAAAATAAGTGGAAAAAGTATTAAAATAGCTTTATCAAGTGAATTTCTTTTTTATATTTTATTTTCTTTTTTATATTTTATTTACTTATATATTTTATTTTAAGTGTGGTAAAAAAAAACACATAACATAAAATTTACCATCTTAGCTATTTTTAACTATACAGTTCAGAGGTGTTAAGTATAGTTACATTGTTGTACAGCTAATCTCCAAAATCTTATCATCTTACAAAATGGAAACTCTGTACCCATTAAACAATAGCTCCCTGTTTCCCCCTTCTCCCCCAGCCCTTCGCCACTGCCACTGACTTACGTCTCTATGAATTTGGCTACTCTAGGTACGTCATATAAGTGGACTCATACAGTATTTGTCTTTTTATGATTGGCTTATTTCACTTAGCACAATGTCCTGATGGTTTATCCATGTTGTAGCATGTCAGAATTTTCTCTTTAAGGCTAAATAATATTCCATTGTGGGTATATATCACATTTTAAATGATTTCATTTTTGAAGAAAAATATATTTGTTAGTATAGGTACGTATGTATAATATATAAACACACATACATATATATAAAAGATTGTACATGAGAATGTTAACAGTGGTTATCTCTAAGCTGTGGGATTTTGAACACTTTTCATCTTCTTTTTCCTGATGTGTACCTTCTACAGTATTTGCAGTGAGCACACTTCCCTGGCGTAAATGCCAAACGAGGAACCAGACATTCAGCGGCGCTGCATCAGCTACAGTGTAGTCATCCCTGTGCCAGGCACCTGCCCTCCTCCTCAGCTCATCCTTCACCACTCACTGCCTTACCCATTGTGCTCTGAGCACCACAAAACTCTGGTTCCTGCACGCACAGGGCTTGGATGCCTTGGTTGCTTGCCCCGTGCTCGCCACCACAGCCGCGTGGGAAGACTCCACGCCCCTGAAGACTCAGCCCAGGGTCATTTCCTCCTTGCTTGCCCTCCCCCTGCCCTCCGTGCTGGGTTAGCTTCCTCCCTTCAAAGCTTCCTAATCCCTGTACCAATCTGGTGCTGCACTTGTTTCCTGATTGTCAGTGAGTGGCCTGGGGGCAGGGGACTGTGTAGTCATCCTTGTATTTGCAGCCCGTAGCGCTGGGCAGCTTGGGGAGCCACTGGTTGTTCAGAGGGGCTGGCTTACTGGATGCTCAGAAATGAGGCTGGAAGGGGAAGTGGAAGACCTCCCCCAAGGCCCTTCATTCCACTACACCCTGCTGCCCCTTGCATGAGCAGTGTGAAGATGTGAAAATACTTTACATTTTACTAAAAATAAATTAGATATTAAAATTATCTAAAGCACTGCGTTTCTATCTTAATGATACTGGTGAACTCTGGCCCCTGTCCTTGGTCACATGGGCCATGCCTGGTCTCCTGTTGTGTTGGGCTCATAACACACATTTGGTAAATACCTGTTAACCTCCTTAATGACCCTAGTAGCTCCCTGTAATCAAACCTCTCTTCCGTAAATTTAGCTACTTTGGCAGGCTGGGATAGGGGTTATTTAGGGCCATGGGAGGCCTTTACTGTCACCCTCCAAGTCATGTGATAGTGACTAGCTACCTACACTACATGTATGGTTGATCCCAATCAGGACCCTTTTGAGAAATAAAAAAGAAGCAAAAAGATCTACTGCTGGCATGGCTTGAGTGCTGTGTTTAAGCATCCTGTGGGTAAAAGCAACTAATGAATCCTTGCTGCACTTGATGTTGCCAGTTAAGCCTGGGCCAAGAGGGGCTTAAAGGCGTATGGGGAGTAATAGTAGTCCACTCTGAAAGCTGGAATGCGCCAAGTGTGGTGAAACAAGTTTTGCAGGCCAGTACAGTTAGGTAGTTTGGGACAATTCTCTTACATTTAAAAAAAGGATTCTAGGCCTCCTTTAGGGAGCATTAAAAAGAGCAGAAGGAAAAATGAAAAATAGTTTTAATGACTGTGGAACTGAATCATTTGGGGTCATCTTCAGCATCTCAGACCACAAGGATGTATCTTGGTTTTCCTTGGGAACAGTGGCCCAATGTAAGTGATTTACCCAAAGTATCTGAAATATTTTTAGCAAAAATTATTGATGACAGGACATTTAATGTTTGAAATGATAGGTTTTTCAGCTGTTGAAATGATATGTAGTTTATTGGCATAGGTGGTCTGTGCTGTTTGCATCAGAATCACAATAGCTTAGTTTAATGTTTCCCACTTAACGAGATCAGACTCTTTTTGTAGAAGTTTGGTTAGACTAGATAGTCCTTGCTATGATATTGTTGGGTTTTTTTCTTTCTTTTTTTTTAATTTCATTTATTTATTTGGTTGCCCTGGGTCTTAGTTGCAGCAGGCGGGCTCCTTAGTTGCAGCTTGCAGACTCCTTAGTTGTGGCATGCGAACTCTTAGTGGCAGCGTGCAGGTCCCTGTTTTGTTTTCTTTTGTTTTTCCCAGTAGGCCAGAAAAGGAAGCAGCAACGTTACTCAGAATAAGAATTAGACTTGGAGATGTAAATGTCAGCATTTAAGCCCTGGCCTGACCACCCTCTAGCTGGCTGTGTGCTTGAATAAGTTATTTAATTTATGGAAGCCTAGAGTTTCTGTTGTTCATCAGTAAAATGTGGGTTTGTCTGTCTTGCTCACTAGACTGTAAGCTTCTTCAGAGTAGGGGTGGTGTGGCTCATCCATCATTGGAAACTCGATACATGGGATGAGGCCTGGCAGGTAAGAACTCTATAAATATTTATCAGGTAAAGGAGATTCATCTTACTTACTTTATAGGTTGTTTGAAAGAGCAGGTAAGATGAGCAGCAGTAGAGTATAGTGCTCAGAGCTCAGCCCCTGGGTCCCAATCCTGGCTCCAGCAAGTGACGGTGGGTGAGTAACTATTCTCTGGGCATCTGTGAAAGTGGATGGTGGTACCTACCTCCTAGGGTTGTATTAGATGTGCCTGTGCACAGTAATTGCTATATACATACCAGCTATTGATGTAACATGTGAATGGGTTTTAAAAAGTGCTATTCACATAAAGGTAGTACTTTTCAATGATGTCTTACCAAGTGTTGGACACACTGAAATACTTCCAGTACTGGGTCTTTTCTTATCTTAACTAGAGGTAATTCAGTTCCGTTTCACATTTTCTAAAGCCCTCTTACAGTGTCTTTCACCTGGACCCTTTTAGTGACACCCATGATCACCTGAATGCAAAGTATAAGTTCAGAGAAGGCCTGACCTTGGCTGCCCTGGCCTGGCACTGCTGCCTGCTCTCTTTTTACACTGTTTGCTATGTAGAAATAACTCTGGTCAGTTCCCAGGCAGTAAAGATTGTTAAGATTATGCTAAATAATTCTGATTTCATATGTGCAGACACTGTAGTAGTTTCCACTCTGGTTTCCCTGCCTCCTGCCTCCTGGCCACTAGAGCCTCATGTGCGCAGTGTGCTGTCTGCCTCATCTTGCCGTTATTTCACTCTCGTAAGGTCTCCCCAGCCCAGGAACCCTCTTGAGATAGTATCTTATTATAGGACCAAATCCAAGCTACCGGTGTTGCCTTTCAAGGCTATGCATAATCTGAGCCTTTTTTTTAAAAAAATTATTTATTTATTTATTTTTGGCTGTGTTGGGTCTTGGTTGCTGTGCACGGGCTTTCTCTAGTTGAGGCGAGCAGGGGCTATTCTTCGCTGTGGTATGCGGGCTTATTGCTGTGGCTTCTCTTGTTGCAGAGCACGGGCTCTAGGCACATGGGCTCAGTAGTTGTGGCTCGCGGGCTCTAGAGCGCAGGCTCAGTAGTTGTGGCGCACAGGCTTAGTTGCTCCGTGGCATGTGGGATCTTCCCGGCTCAGGGCTCAAACCCGTGTCCCCTGCATTGGCAGGCGGATTCTTAACCACTGCACCACCAGGGAGGTCCCCTCTGAGCCCATTTTATCTGTCCATGTTTTACTTCCAATTCCTCTCTAATGTAGACTTTTACTGCCCACTCACTGGGATGTAGTCTTGTCTTTCTTTCATTTTCATGATTCCCAACACTGAAATGACCTCCCTGCCCATTCTATTTATTTACATTTGCCCATGGATTTAAGACCCCCCTTTTTCATAAACCCTGTCTTTCCTGAATATCAATTGGCTTCTCCTGTATTTTTACATTTGGTTATATTTAATATAGAGCTTTCTTAGGTACCATTTTGAAAATTAGTATCTTCTCATTAATGACTCAGATGTTAACTTGATAATATTAAAATTATTATAAGCTTACCAGTTACACATTCAGGAAAATTGTACTAGTTTCTTACTGGTGTAAGTTTTAAAAAATTTAACTTTTCCTCTTGGCAGCTGTAATTACACCACACTGCCTATAAATAAAGCCCTGGAGTCCAGACCATATGCAGTAAAACAAAATAATATAGTTGAGCAAGGAAGGGCTACTATTGCTAGTATGGGACTCATAAGTCTCTATTTCTTGACTTTTATAATACATGAGACTTCGGCTGTTGCGTATATCAACATTTCTTCACTATTAAACCATGGATAGACAATAGAATGAAGAGCCAGAACCCTGATATCATTTAAGGACATAGTAAGAATTCAGTAACTGTTGTGGAAAGATTAGTTTGTGGTTTATTTTTGGCTCCTCAGCGATTTAGTCTGATTTGTACATGTCAATTCACTTTTCTGTACTAATTTAGTAGATCCTCTAAATATTAGAATTTATTAAACTTAAGATATAATGGACTTCCCTGGTGGCGCAGTGGTTAAGAATCCGCGTGCCAATGCAGGGGACACGGGTTCGAGCCCTGGTCCGGGATGATCCCACATGCCTCAGAGCAACTAAGCTCCTGAGCCACAACTACTGAGCCTGCGCTCTAGAGCCCACGAGCCACAACTACTGAAGCCCGCACGCCTAGAGACTGTGCTCCGCAGCAAGAGAAGCAGCCACAATGAGAAGCCTGCACACTGCAACGAAGAGTAGCCCCCGCTCGCCACAACTAGAGAAAGCCTGCATGCAGCAACGAAGACCCAACACAGCCAAAAATAAATAAATAAAATAAAATAAATTAAAAAAAAAAAGGTGGTTAGAATTTGGGGCCTAATATGTTGTTGTATGTCAATTATACCTCAAATAATAAAAAGAATTTGGGATATATACATGACTTCCTAGGGGAAGGGGAGAAGGGGAACTTAGGGAAAAGCAAATTATTTTTCCTAAGGAAAAATCCTTAGGGAATGGGCCCTTCCTTGGGAGAACAGACGTGTGACAATATCTGACTTTTCTTCTGTGCAAAGAGATTAGAGTTGCTCCTGAAGGGATTTAGAACAACTGAGTTCCTTTGGGGAAGCTCTTCTTTTAGGCAGATGAGGGATTTCAGGAACTACAACACCTTTACTTCAAAATAGTTCCATATCAAAGGGGCATGTTTTGGGGTAGCATATCCTGATCCCCTCAAATCTCACACAGTGCCTTTTCAGTGTCTATTTAAGTGATAATTTTTTTCCTTCTTTTTTTTTTAAATGTATGTTAATAAAATTCCCAACCCATCCTCACGCTTCTGAAATAATTCATATACCTAGTTGTAGCTTATTCTTTTCGTACACTCTGAATTTTATTCCTTACAAAAGCAATCTCTCCACCTGTGAGAATTTTAGTTCTAAAAAGTAGGTTGCCTGGCAAAACTACAGTTGTCAAAACCAAGGTTTTAAAGGAGACTGAGGTAAGGAACCAACTTCAGTTTTGAATATGGAACTGAATTCAGTAAAGGGAAAGTTCTACGTGGTAACCTCTTCCAACACAAACCAAATTTGTTGATACTAAAACCTGTGTTGATAGGTAACTTTTTTCCTGATTCACATTCTTTAGTTGATCAGAAAACATTTCTGTGGTTTTCTAATTCATTGAGAGACTGAATATGCTTTGGACTTGAAGTCTCCCTTTTTGTCTTTACAAATTTGGCTAAATTCTCCTTAAACTATGGTCATTTGAGGGGATTATTAGAGTACTTACTGGAATGTTCGGGGAGGTTCCCTAATGGTCAATCCATCAGGGAGTCAAAGAGATCTTTCTGATCCACTCAGGAGACGCACCCACAAGATCCAGGGACAGAAATGATTGCTGTCCTTTTTTTTTTTTTTTTTTTGTATAAGGGCATAAACTGTGGATATGTGAAAAAAATCAAGAATTTATATATATATATTTTTTTTTTTTTTTTTTTTTTTTTTTTTTTTGCGGTACGAGGGCCTCTCACTGTTGTGGCCTCTCTCGTTGCGGAGCACAGGCTCCGGACGCGCAGACTCAGCGGCCATGGCTCACGGTCCCAGCCGCTCCGCGGCATGTGGGATCCTCCCGGACCGGGGCATGAACCCGTGTTCCCTGCATCGTAAGGCGGACTCTCAACCACCGCGCCACCAGGGAAACCCAAGAATTTATAATTTTTGATAAAGAATTATAAAATTTCACCAAATCAAAACTGAGAGTTGATGTCTTTTGTTTTTAATCACAAATGAAATTGTTCTATAGGGTTTTTTTTTGGAGATAATGCTTTTCAGTTTTTGGTATCAGAAATATCCTATTTTCAAAAAACTTTGGGTAGTTTCCCATCTATTTCATGTTCTAATATATTTAGCTTTAAAATTAGCTTTTCCTTAAAATTTTGAAACTGTTAAAAAATAATATTCAGAAAAAGGAAAATTCATGACTCTCACACCAGATATGAAAATGAACATGCATTACAGACTTCATTGTACTCAGTAGTGACGGAACCAGGCACATGTTATAACTAGTTCAAAGAGAATTTTTTTAAATGGACACACTTACAGATCCACAATACTGAATTATAGATAAGCAATATTGAAATGAATTAATAAATGTGTAAATGAAAACAAAAGCTTTCACAGGGAAGAGGAGAATCAGTTGAACTTCTACCAGACAGAACAGAATTTGCATGTCAATTGATAAGAATTATTTTGCACTGCTCTCAGTTACCTATAATTTACAATTGTAAAATAGCTTTCATAGAATCAGATAACCTGGAAAGTTGTCCTCTAGATGATACGGTTTTCCACTACACACAACTTTTTTCCTACAAAAAATGACACATTAGTAAAGCTAAAGAAATAATACATTTATTCAACAAAAGTTTGAATTTCTATCCAGTGTCAATTTCTTTCTGAATTTGATCCGTTTGGATTGCCTACGTTTAGATTCAGTTTTGGAAATTCGAATATTTCCAGAATATAGTCTATTTCATTGTGATTTTCAAATGTATTAGCATTCAATTGCTTATAATATTCTCTTATGATTAAAAAAATCTGTATTTTCTAGAACTTTCTTTTAAATTATTTTTGAATTCCTATGATTCAAATATCAAAAATTATTGTTATATGGTGAAGTATATCTTTCCTATCTTTTCCCCTATCTGCCTAATTCCCACTCCTCCCAACAAGTAACTACTATTTGTTTTACAGGTGTGTGTGTATATAAACCCGTACACATATGTGCATATATATACATATATATGTATATATATATGTAGTAGACTGAAAAAAAAAACCCCACACAACATGAGAGCTGTGAGTTCAGTTTTACTGGGGGCTGGCTGAGGACTGTGCCTGGGAGACAGCCCCTTTGATAGCTCCAAGCCACTGCTCTGAAGAGGTGCAGGTGGGGGGAGATCAGTATGCACGCGATTTTGGTGAAGGGGGCATGTGCGTCAAGCACACGTTTTGGCAGAGGCTTGCTGCTGGTCACAAGGAGCAGATGTCTCCGTTAATGATTTTAGTGCTTTTCTACGTGTGAGAAGGTGAAAGAATTTGTGTTCATAAAATTTCCTCCTGAAAATATCTAACTATCAGAAGGCCCGTTCTGCCACTTTTTGCCAGAACACAGAGTGCCTCATTCCTCATCTCCACCCTGAATTCCTTTCAGGGTGTGTTGGAGGTCAGAGCCTGCAGTGGTTAATGACCTAATCCTTGTAGAGCCAGATGGGAAGCATCGCTTTTTAGCTGGCAGCACCAATGAATGTAAATACACATTGTAGGGCTTCCCTGGTGGTGCAGTGGTTGAGAGTCCGCCTGCCAATGCAGGGGACATGGGTTCGTGCCCCGGTCCGGGAAGATCCCACATGCCGCGGAGCGGCTGGGCCCGTGAGCCATGGCCACTGAGCGTGTGCGTCCGGAGCCTGTGCTCCGCAATGGGAGAGGCCACAACAGTGAGAGGCCCGCGTACCGCAAAAAAAAACCCCAAAAAGCAAACAAATAAATACACGTTGTAGATATTTTCTGGAGCCTGTGCTCCGCAATGGGAGAGGCCACAACAGTGAGAGGCCCGCGTACCGCAAAAAAAAACCCCAAAAAAACAAACAAATAAATACACGTTGTAGATATTTTCTAACAGTATTTTTGCATATTTTTATTTTTAAGATATTTGATTTATGAAATTTTCTGTGGTGGAGGTAGCTGGTTTAAGAACCAGCTCTTGGATTTTTATGTTAATTTGCTCTTTTTTATAATTCATTGATTGTTGCTCTTAACTTTATTATATTCTCCCTCTTAGTTTCCTTACATTTGTCCTTTTTTCCCCTAAATTCATGAAGAGAATTCTTCTTTTATTCTTCCTTCCTTTTTTTATTATAATGAAAATATTTAAGGTCACCCATTTATTCCTGAGTATAACCTGGGCTGCATCTTCCTATGTACAATATTTGACAAATTCAGAAAGATTTTGCTGGTATGCATTATCACCAGCACTAATTCTTGTCATTTTTATTAAAATTTTGCTGACTTCATAAGCAAACATGTTATCTCATTGTCTTACTCATACTCTTTCATAGGTTCTCCACTGGCTTCTTATTCTCAGCCTATATAAACCATTGTGCTCCGTCTTGCCATAGTTCCCATCCCCAAGGATCTTTGATCCTGGCTCTTTGAACTGTTGCTCCATCTGTCTGTTTATAGCCAAAGCCCTTGAAAGAGTACCCACTGCCTCACCGCTTTCTCAACCCAGTTGTACTCTAGCTTCTGAGCCATACTTTATGAATACCATTCATGCCAGTGTCACCAATGGTTTCTGAGTTGTCAGATCCAATGATTCCATGTTGTTTCTGGTCTTTGCTGAGCTCTCAAAATATTTGGTGTTGTTGACCATCTCTTTTCTAACAATATATTCTCTCCTCCTTTTGCTCAACCTCCATGACCACTTTTTCAGCCTCCCTTCATTGCCCTCTAAACATGAGTGTTCTGCACCCTTTCTTCTGTAAAATAAATTTCATATTTTATGGCAAGAGAAGAAAAATTTTTTTTTAATAAATTTATTTATTTATTTTTGGCTGCATTGGGTCTTTATTGCTGCACGCGGGCTTTCTCTAGTTGCAGCCAGTGGGGGCTGCTCTTTGTTGCGGTGCACAGGCTTCTCATTGGGTGGCTTCTCTTGTTGCAGAGCATGGGCTTTAGGTGCGTGGGCTTCAGTAGTTGTGGCTTGTGGGCTCTGGAACGCAGGCTCAGTAGTTGTTGCACATGGGCTTAGTTGCTCCGCAGCATGTGGGATCTTCCCGGACCAGGGCTCAAACCCGTGTCCCCTGCATTGGCAGGCGTATTCTTAACCACTGCACCTCCAGGGAAATCCCCCAAGACAAGAAAAATAAAAAATTTTCTCTGCCGTTTGGCCTCCTCTCTTCCCATTTTGTATCTGCATTATGCATGGACCAAACCTCCCACATCAGCAGAAATACCTGCTCAACCATAAACAGCAACATTCTCCCAGCATCAACAAGACAACTCCTTAAAAGATAACATTCCTCCTTGATCTTGTAAGGGACCACAATGACGGTTAGGTCTGGATTGTGTAAAATGTCAATAATATGTCATTAATGTACAGCCCTTGGTCTCAGAAAACTTATATAACTGTTTTGACTTCCAAGGGACAGAGCAGTTCTTGGAGCTTTCTGGGATGCTGTCCCCAGGTTATAATCCTCAAATAAAAATTTTCATTTCTTTCTTAGATTTCTTTCTTAATTTTCCGTCAACTCTTCTCACCCTACACAGTATGTCTGAGTTATTGCAATGGCTACCTTGGCTTGAATTTTGAATCTTGGCTTGAACCTCTATGCATCTGACTCCCAAACCTCTGTCTTTAACTTCACCCTCACTTCTGAGAGATGTACTTCTTTTCTGAATGTCCCAAAGGCATCTCAGATGCAGCTTGTCCAGACTATCAAATTTGTTTGCTTCCTTGGGCATCTTGATTCTCCTTTTGCTACTCCTATCTTAGTTAATAAAACCTTACTTGTCACTCAGTCTTTGCCTTTGCTCCCTTGGGTTCTGCTGCAGCTGCCCTGCCTTGGATCCATCAGCTATCCGGCTTTTATGCTTTTATATATTGGCTGTTGATCACTGATGAAGAAAACTCTAGGCAGAGGTCTCCAACCTTTTTGGCACCAGGAACTGCTTTCATGGAAGACAGTTTTTTCATGTACAGGGGTGGAGGGTGGTTCAGGCAGTAATGTGAGCGATTGCGCAGGCGGAAATGCCCGCGAGCGACGGGGAGCAGCAGGTGAAGCTTCACTAGCTCACCCGCCGCTTACCTCCTGCTGTGCAGCAAGACAAATTCAGGATCTCCAGCCTAATTTAGGCCTTCAGGTGTGGAGCTGGATGGTTTTTATAAGTCTGCTCACTCTCCCAAAACCTCAAAGTGATTACCCTCTCCAGGCCCCTTATATCCCACTGCCTTTAATTTTTTTTAAGTCTTTATTGAATTTGTTACAGTATTGCTTCTGTTTTATGTGTTGGGTTTTTTTGTTTTTGTTTTTGGCCGCGAGGCCTGTGGGATCTTAGTTCCCCAACTAGGGATCGAACTGCACCCCCTGCACTGGAAGGCGAAGTCTTAACCACTGGACCACCAGGGAAGTCCTGCCCACTGCCTTCTCTTTCTGTCTCTCTCAACAGATGTACTTTGCTTTGGCTTTCTACTTTCCCAGGAAAAATACTGGAAATTATCAGGCATGAACTAACGGAGATTTTCACCCTCCTGTCTTTTACCGCCTCCCTCCTGTGGCGGATAATCCTCACCGCACTGTTGAGCCAGTCCCGCCCTGCAGGATCTGGAGCGACTGTATACTGCGTCTCTACCTACTAACGTTTTCAACCTTCTGCTTTTATTCCCCATTGGCCATAAAATATGCTTGAATCTCTGTTTTTTGAAAAACAAGCTTCTCTCTTGACCTTTATCTCGATCTCCTTTACTTATGGTCGCATACCTTTGCTTTCCTAGCCAAGCTTCTCTGGAAGGTAGTCCACATCACTTTATCTACTTCTTCACTTTCCTTTCATTCTACATTGTTGCAATGCGACTTCTCCCGCCACAATTCTGCTGAAACTGCTCAGATAAAGACCATCACTGATCTACTAATTGGCAAATCCCTTGGCCTTTCTTCATCCAGCGACTTGACCTCCTTGCCTTTGAGAGAGGTGACCATTCCCTTCTTCTCAAAACCTTTCCCTGGCTTCCATAACAAAACTCACTCTTGTTCTTCTGTCTGGCTGATTATTCCCACTCACTCTGCTTTGTCCTCCCACTCGTGGTGTGCCTGGGCCCTCTGTCCTTGGCCCTGCTGAGCTCTGCTCTGCTCTCTTCCCCTTCCCTCTCCACTCGCTCATCTCCTGCCCTTTGCGCACTCTCCTTAAGTGGTATCCCCCCTGCACTTCATGGCTCCCCCTATCACCAGGACGTTTAACTCCCAAATCAATATGTACAACCTGACTGCTTTCCTGAACTCCAGCCGTGGATCATCTCTTGCCGTCATGCCTCAAAGACACTGTAAAACTTGACTCATCCAGAATAGTGGGCCAAGAGGGCAAAGCAAGTATTATAGAAATAGTAAGAGAGAAGGGAGAACAAGAGGGAGGGTCATGGGAAGGGGAAATAAATTGTCAGTGAATTTTTATGTTTCTCCCACTGTGCTTCTGCTGTGTCAAGGATGCTCGCCACCCTATCCCCACTTTTCCACACTAGAGCCGTAGTTTTCAGAGTGTGGTCCCCAGGCCAGTAGTGGCAGCATCACTTGGAAACTTGTGAGAAATACAGATTCTCAGGCCCCTCCCCAGGCCTACTGAATCAGACACTCAGAGGTGAGGCCCAGAAATCTGTGTTTTAATGAGCTCTCCAGGTGATTCTTATGCCTGCACTAGTGAATTCCCTATTCATTCTTCATGGCCCAGCGTCAGTGTTACCTCATGTGCAGAGCCCTCCCCAATCCTCTCATACAAAATTAATGACTTCCTCCTCTGTTTTCCATTGTACTTTATCCATGCCAACTATATAGCACTTATTCTATTGTAGTTAGCTCTTTAAGAATCCTTCCTCCCCCACAGATTATAAGGTCTGGGGTTATTATTGATCTTTATATTTCTAGCACCAGACATGGTGCCTGGTATGAAGTAGACATGTTACATTATCACAAATTACTTTTATTTTTTCTGCTCCCATGACCCCTTGTCACTCCCTTCTTACCTGTTCTTTTTCTTCCTTTCCTGGAACCTGGCTTTTGGGTATGAATAAATCATCACAGTGAGATCTTACCATTTAAAGGCAATGTTTTCATTGGGTTCAAGCACTCAACCCTTTCATATCTATCAATCAGGGTTCAAAGAGAGAAGCAGAACCACAAGTAGAGATATTTAGGGGGGTGTGTGTGTGTGTGTGTGTATGTGATTGGATGATTGGTTACAGGGATTTGAACTTACACGATTATAAGCTAGTTAAAATGTCTGTGCTTCTAAGTTGGAGCTTGAGTCCACTTGGTCAGACATTTGGGAAGGGAAAGATAGATGAAAAAGGGGTGTGTAGGGAGAGCAAAGGAAAACTGGGTCCCACAGCACCTAGTGGAGTTCATGAGCATGAACTAGTACCCAAGGACAGACTGGAACCAGTCCTGTCTCCAATCTTGGTGACATGGATGTCCCATCAGTGTAGCGAGTGCCTGTGTCACAGAGCTAAACACACTCCCCACCCAGCAGTTGGAGGCGCTGACGGAGAATCCGGGAAAGGGGAGCAGCTTCAGGCCCAGCGGCTGCCCCTCACTGAAGAGGGAGCCAGCAGATAAACAACTGCGTGTGGGAGCCACAGAAGCGCCTGCCCCAACCTTCTGAGTGTGAAAACAAATGCTTCTGTGCACCTAAAAGTACTCCAAAATAAACTTTTTTTAAAAAATGGCTGCTGCTTCACTTTCACCTCCAAATCTCATGTGAAAATATCCCTGTGTTGGGCTTCCCTGGTGGCGCAGTGGTTGAGAGTCCGCCTGCCGATGCAGGGGACACGGGTTCGTACCCCGGTCCGGGAAGATCCCACATGCCATGGAGCGGCTGGGCCCGTGAGCCATGGCCGCTGAGCCTGCGCGTCCAGAACCTGTGCTCCGCAACGGGAGAGGCCACAACAGTGAGAGGCCCACGTACCGCCAAAAAAAAAAAAAAATTCCCTGTGCCCCATTCTCACCAGGAACATATCGGGAAGGAAATTCTGGAAAACTTAGTTCAGGCTAGCAAGTTGACACCTTACATAGCCACCACAATATCCATGAGTCTGATTCTGAAATACCTGAGATTTACTCTCTGAACTGAAAAATCTGAGATACGGGCAATATTTTGCAAGAAAACCCCACTATGGGCTGGGTGGTGGAGGAAAACTCTTCTTAGATTGGCTGGCAGTGGAATTGGTTCCAGAAAGATAGATAAGAATTACATGGGGGAAGACTAGGACATCCCAGGGGAGACAAATCATGATTCTCAACAAAAGACCCTCAGTCACCAGTGAAAGGCATAATTATGCTGAGGACATTATCTTTACTGAGGTAAGATAGATTTTAGAAAGATTATCAGTAAGAATTAAAAGCAAAGCCCTCTAAATTTAATTAATTAGAATATCCTTCATGCATTATAGTTTATTGAGGTCTTTTGTATTAGTGAGTGTAATAAAGGATAATAGAGTTTAGTAGAATGTAGTGGGCGAGAGCCTGGACTCCCCACTTACTAGCTCTGTGACCCAGAGCAATATATTATACAATACTTCTGCAAGCCTTTGTATTCTCGTTTGTAAATGAGCACTAATAATAGTCTCTACCTCATAAATTATTGTGAGGACTTAATGAGAGAATCCATGTAAAGTACTTGGCAGAATACTAGGGACATAATATGTTAACTGCTGCCAATGTCTCATCATCGGTGCTGTTGATGTTGTTACTGATAATGCTATTATTTCTCTAGGAAATACTTCTCAGGCAGGTTGGTTCCAAAGGTTCAGTCATACCTTTACCACTCTAACTATGAAGCCCATTTAGCAGACAGGACCCAGCATTCTTATCAGAAGAAATTTGCTCTCCTTCTATTAATCTTTTCTTTGGATTCAAATATAGTTGCCCTTATCTCCTCAGCCTCAACTCCAAAATGTATCCCTCCACTTTCCTGTAAAAGTTCTCTTTCCTTTGCCTAAGTAATGGGCTTTGCAGCTTTTCTCCACTACCTGTGCTACCAGGCCTTGGGCAAGGATGGTTTGAGAGCCCAGGGTACAATGGCTGGAGCCCCAGCCTGCCTGCCTGTTCACGAGGGGTGTGGCTGTGTGCACACCACCCATGGTTGGTCACCTGACCCACCCTCAGGTGCTAACAGGAAAGAATGGGATGTGGTTAAAGCAATTTTATGGTCTCCCTGTAGCAGAGTACAGAGACTTGTTTTGTAGGGACAGGGAGAAACAGACTGAGTCCGCCCACAGCCATGGGTATCAATTTATAACCATAATCAGAAGCTGTTAAGCCTTTTTCTGCCTAAGGGAAAGTCCTGCATATCTCTTTATCTTTGTTAAACAATAAAAAACAATGAATGGAATGTTATCCTTTAATTAAAGAGCTATCCTAACCTCTTTTTTTAAATCTTGATCATTTTTGAGTTTTCATAAATCTCTATCTCTATCTGTAAATCTTCAGTCTCATCCTCTCCCCCCACCCCTCCCCATCTTTAATTAGATTTTCTGGTTTTTGGCCACTTTAACTGGAGAAAAATCACTGAAGTACAATTTGAAAATAATACAGTCCCTTCTGGTTTTATTACTCATTTTCAGTATTGGTTGGATCCCCAGAATGTACTTTCATTTACATACTTCTCTTTTAAAACAAAATCTATGGATCCTATCAAAGCAATACTTTTTTTCTTCTTTACTAAGCCCAAACTGACTTTACTCCAATTACAAAAATTCCTACAGCAGAATAAATTAAAGGGTTCCTAGTCATTGAGATGTGTATTTTGCAGGCCCTGTCTCAGCTATATTTCCAAGAATGAAATGCCTCAAGCATTCTTTCTGCTTTCATGTCCCACCTTCAAAGTATTTCTTGAATTCATCTCTTTCATGATGTCTCAACTGCTACTGCTTTGGTTCAGGATATCAGTGTCTCTGCAGGACAGTGCAAGAACTCCCCCAGTACCTCAGCCATACTGAAATCCTGTTCATTGGTAAAACAGGTTCATAATCGAATCGTGTTTCCATGGCTTTGTTCAAGCTGTCCCCCTGCCCAGGATGCCCTTTTAGCTTTGTCTGCCTGGTGAATTCCTTCAAGACCATCTGAAATGTCACCTCTCTTTTCATCTCTCTCCAGCTTCCTCAGTGGGATCATGCATGCCTTACTTTGGGCTTGGTAGAGCTTCTTTGTATTATGAAAGTCATTACATTTGCGTTTGTAATTATTTGTTTCCATCTCCTCCTCTAGACACCTTGAGGGCAGAATCCTTGCCTTCTTCATAATTGTAACTTCCCCACTACCTAATACAATACCTGATCCAGGGAAGGCACTTGGTAAATACTTGTTGAGAGAATGAAAATGCAATCTCCTTTTTTAAGGTTGGTATATAAAGAAGAAGAAAAAACATAATAAAGAAGACTATTACTTAGATATTTTTCTGAAGAAACTAGAGAAAGCCACAAGTAATTTGTTTCTCGTTTAAAAGAAATGGGCTATTCCTTCACAGCCAGAGGATAAAAGGCAGGATTCCCAAGATACTCTTCTCTCTTTTTAGAAATGTATAATATCTACCTAAATGTACAATGAATGTCTTTGTAGAAAGAAAAAAACAATTTTTTTGTTCAAAAAAGATCAAAGAATAAAATTGTACATCTGAGATAATCTTAGTCTCTACAGCCCAATTTTGTTTTTGTTATTTTAATTAATTTATTTTTATTTTTGGTTGCGTTGGGTCTTCGCTGCTGCGTGCAAGCTTTCTCTAGTTGCAGCAAGCGGGGGCTGCTCTTCGTTGCGGTGCATGGGCTTCTCATTGCTGTAGCCTCTCTTGTTGCAGAGCAGGGGCTCTGGGCTCACAGGCTTCAGTAGTTGTGGCATGCGGGCTCAGTAGTTGTGGCTCACGGGCTCTAGAGCACAGGTTCAGTAGTTGTGGTGCACTGGCTTTGTTGCTCCGCGGCATGTGGGGTATTCCAGGACCAGGGCTCAAACCCGTGTCCCCTGCATTGGCAGGCGGATTCTTAACCACTGTGCCACCAGGGAAGTCCCCCAATTTTGAAGTATGGTAATGTTTTTAGTTGTTGTGTTTTAATGAAGTAGATTATTTTGACCCTACCTCGTCTTTCTTCTCACTTTATTATCATATAGAGTGCTTCAGGACCCTACAGTTGGCTATCTGATGCCTCTCAGAGCAGTACACTTTTTGATTTCATGCATTAAGGTGCCAAATTTTCTTTGCACCCCAAATAAACCTAGAAGCATCTCTTTATCTTTGTAAATCCACCATTTAACTGAACTGGAAATAAAATTTTGCATGCTACTGACCCCTAACTGATTTTCAGATTATGTTCTGTGATGTTTTGTTAGAGCTTACTTCCATCATGTCAAAACCATTTCAAGAATAGTCAATGTTTTGGTTTCTCCACATTGTTTCATTTGGTCAGTTGTGGATTTTGGTAACAAGGACAGGGGATGCCCAGGCTAGCTCACCATTCTTAACCAGAGAACTCCCAAATCAGAGACGTGTGATTAGAACATGGAAATGGCAGGCGAAAAAAAAAAATCCATACCCTCATGGAGCTTACATGTAGCCAAAGAAGAAAGACTGCTAATAAAATGGATAAAATATAGTGCTGGGTACTGTGGAGGAAAATAGAGCAAGGAGGTTCAGGGAATTCTGGAGGTGAGGAGTGAGGGTGATTTAAATTGGGTTTTCAGGGAGGGCCTCCTCAAGGAGGTCCCATTTGGGTGAAGATTTGCAGGGGTGAGGGGGCAGTCATGTGCATTTCTGGGGGGCAGCGCAGGGAGGTGCTGGGGGTATCCAAGGTCCGTCTGGAGGCCAGAGTGGCCGGAGCTAGGGGAAAGACATGGACAAAGTCAGAGAGGAGTTAGCCTTCGGAGGTAGGGGTTGGTGTTTACCCTTAGCAGGAGTTGGGCTAAAGAGTGGTCTGATCTGACTGTGTTTTAAAATGATCAGACCACTGTGTTGAGAAGTGGCTAGGCTTAGGATCTCTTTTGGAACAGGATTTCCTGGCACACGGAAGGTAGGGTGTGTGAGAAATTGAGCCATTTAAGGCGACCCTGAGATTTCAGCTTGAGAAACAGGAAGGGTGGAGCCACCATTAATGAGGAGTGGAGACTCCAGGTTTGGGGCAACAAGGTCAAGAGGACATCTGTGTCTAGTGATGTATAAAGCTGCCCGTGGTGTGTTAAGTAAAAAATTTCAGGGCTTCCCTGGTGGCGCAGTGGTTGGGAGTCTGCCTGCTGATGCAGGGGACACGGGTTCGTGCCCCGGTCCGGGAAGATCCCACATGCCGCGGAGCGGCTGGGCCCGTGAGCCATGGCCGCTGAGCCTGCGCGTCCGGAGCTGTGCTCCTCAACGGGAGAGGCCACAACAGTGAGAGGTCCGCGTACTGCAAAAAAAAAAAAAAATTTCACACTTATACATATGGTGGGGAAAGCCTGGGAAGAAGCATGTTTAAGTGCTAGCAGTTAACTGTTTAGGGTGTGGCATTACTGGAGACTTCACCTTCTATTTTTCATGTGTATACAATGCACAAGTCCAGGTGATATGAGGGGTACAAAAATGTATAAGACATGGCCCTGACTGCAGTGCATGTGAGAAGGCAAAGAGCAGAACTGGATAAGGTAGGGCGATCAGACCCGGTGAGTCTACCCAGGTCCAAGGTCTAAGCTCTCAGCTTTTCAGGTTTCCTTCATCATTCTCCAGAAGGCGCTCAAACTCTGAAGGCCAACTCACACCAACAAATTCATAAGACATTTCTAAACCAGAATAGAAATGTATTCACAATAGGTTTAAAGTAATATTAATTGTTTGCTTAGGAAAATCCTTTCTTGTGAGTAACTCCATTCAGAAAACCATATTATAAGCCAAAATGTGACTTGGTAAATATAGATTTAGAACAATAGAAGTGAGGATATTTCTACCAAGCAAGGCTACTTTGGCAAATTGCTATTCTTTTCTGTCGAGTTGTTTCTTTCCAGAAAACTAATCATCCTCAGAATCAAAGAAACTTTTCCCCAATCCAACACTATTCAGACACACTAAAAATTCTAATGGATCAACTTGCTCAGTTCACGAATCTGCCCTTAATTCACACCAGGCAAGGTACAATTCAAGATATTAAGGGGAGTGTAACTAATTTGAGAATCTGAATAATATGCTAGAAATTAGTTATCTACAGAGAGAGAACAGGTTATCTATTTGCTGATGAGCTATTTCTAAAAGAAAACTATTGTCTCAATCTGTTTTTTGTAAGGGAACCAATTACTGCAGAGACATTAAAGGAGAATTTTGCAGATACAATAGCTGGAAGGAAAAGTAACACGGGCGGATGGCAAGTCTTGAAAAGTAGAACAGTACTAGTCCAGAAACTGGGCAGCCAAATCACAGTCAGAAAGAGACTTGGGCTAGGTATGGTAGAGGGAACTGTCAAAAGTTTAGGAAAAATCAACAGAAGTAAAACCATTGAGTCACTGAAGTAATCATACTAGTTTACGTTTATTGTGAACACACGAAAAAGATAGTTTGCAAGACAGGAGCACTCAAACCAAAACATGGAATGAGGCTCAGAGGTGTATTGCTGTAAAGCAGCTGATATAGTACGGAGGCATTGGTTGTTTATTCTTCACAGTGATTGGTTACGATATTAGAATTTTCTTAAATGAAAGGAATTGGTTCGTGATGACCTCATATCAATTCAAGAGAACAATTTTAGTTTCGCTTATGATTTTCAGAGGCATAAGCAAGAAGTGACCCAGGTCACATTACCATCGTTTTGGCTTGCAAAATAAGCTAAATTAAGCTTTGCTTTTATAACTAAACTGGTTTTTTCTGCTCAAGGAATTTTCAAGTCTAGTCTCCATTTGTGTTTGATTTTAGCAGTCCCCTGCTTTGGTCATTCTCTCAGCAAGCTCAGAGTGTGAACAACTTGTATAGCATTACTCTTGGTTACCGTTGTTGCTGTAGCCAGGCTGAAGAATCACATATTCGCTGTATCCAATATTTGTCAGGACAGAGGGTCATGCAATTGCTGTTACCAACAGTTGCATCGTCATCATAGACCTGGGAGGTCAGATCATTGAGTTCCTCAAGTTGTCTAATCCTGATGGTGTTATCACTGATGTGTGTGTGGCTGCCCAAAGGTATTTAAAACGCTTAAGAGGAAACAGCACGCTGAAAAAGTTAGTCAAGGACTGAAAAATTCCCCCAGCAGAGATTTCCAGAGGCCAAGATTTAACCAACCAAACAACTCAAATGGATTATAATCAGATTCAGACTTTACCTTTCTAAGTCAATCTACATTTCTATTTTGAGTGATTTATGTAGCACAACATGATGTATTGACAATCACATATTCTCATGATTACTTAGGACAGGATGAATGTGAGGATGTTTTATTTCAGGAGGTGGTGCTGCAGGTGAGTTTTCACCTAAGTTAGGCCTCTACATGCTGTGGGCAATCGGGTAATTTAATAAGAGACATTTCTATGGAAAGAAAAGGAAAACAAAGGGTGATAGTTTCAGCAGATTAGACATTCAGTTTCTGAATTTGGAGAACAGCTAGTTGAGAAAATTTCTAGTTTTGAGTTCGGAGCATCTCTAGCAGATGGAATGAGGATGGCAGTCTCAGTCTGATGGATTTCCCTGGTTTGCAGTTTGACTGTCTTTGATGAAGTCATCAGGTATTCTATTGAACTTTCTTGAGTGGCCCATATAGCAACAGGCATGAAGGTTCCAAATGTGATTTACTGTAGTAATTTCTCTGAAGTTTAAAGTAGATAACAAAACCTCAAAGACAATGAACTGGACCAGAATCTGAGAATAGGTATGCTACAGTTTTCTATTGAGATACAATTTTTATAGTAACCCATTTTTATCAAAAATATTTACAGTGGGGCTTCCCTGGTGGTACAGTGGTTGGGAGTCCGCCTGCCGATGCAGGGGACGTGGGTTCGTGCCCCGGCCCGGGAGGATCCCACATGCCGTGGAGCGGCTGGGCCCGTGAGCCATGGCCACTGAGCCTGCACGTCCGGAGCCTGTGCTCTGCAACGGGAGAGGCCACAACAGTGAGAGGCCCGCGTACCGCAAAAAAAAAAAAAAAAAAAAAAAAAAAAATTTACAGTGAAACTAATTTGTTTGTAAAACAAAATAATAAGTCTAGTCTTATTATTTACATAAATGTAGTAACAATAATAATTCTATGCAATTCTCAAATATGACATTTCAGCCGAAGTTTTGGTAATATTCAAGGGGCTTTACTGATAAAGTCAACCTTAGGTCTTTAACGTTGTCTGGTAATAAGGAATCTCAGATTAGATCTTTAAAGTCTATTTAGGATAAGAAGCCAAGCTAAGGACTTGTCTAGTTGTGTCCTGTTACAAGGAGAACAGATTCTTATTGAGCTTATACAAATACATATATTGTCATGAAAAATAAAAATATTTAATAAGGGTTTCTGAATTCTGGGGGAATCGAATAGTGAGAAAAAGAGAAATGTTTCAACTTTTGTTTACAAAAGTATACTTTATCAAATTGCTGTAAGGTATAAATAGTTTTTTTAAAAGAGAGGAGGAAAGAGGCTCTTTAAATCTGTAAAACAAATCATTAAAGAAGCAGCAATGTTTTCAATGAAGTCATAAAAATTGTAGTCATCTTCATCAGTTCATTCAGTCTCCTGTAATTAATTTTTGTTTTGCTTCATCTTGGGTTTGAAGCTTTATGAATCTATCAGTTTTCCATTAGCATTTAGAAATTCTTACTCAGTTCAGTAGTATGATGTTAAAGTTGCCAGCGTCTTGGCCTTGAATCTCTTTGAATATAAAGAGATTTTTGCCTGTAGTTGATAGTAAATGCTTTCAGCGAAGAATGGAGAGTAAAACAATAACTATCTGTGAGTGACAAAAGACTTAAATAGCCATCGTTAAAGATCTGGTGAGAGAAAGTTCACCTAAAATGATGCAACTGAGAAGCAAATTGTTATTTTTGTGATACACAAGATTGTAAAATAATAACTGGAATTATGACTGATAGTATTATACCAGGACACATCAGATTTTTAGGAATTTTCTATAATTTCTGGAGCACTTATATAACCATGTAAATATAATCTAAAAAGTTTAAACATTACTTTTTATTTGACCTTGTTTCCCATGTAATTTAACATATCAAATAAGCCTAAATAAATTAACATTTTTCTTTTATAAGGAGAGAGAACAAATCTTTTGAGATCTTCCCTGGGCCCTCTGGAAAATCCCAAATTTAGTTTGAGGTCAAAAAGACTTCATTCAGAATTTGATTTGGGGAAGTTTGTCCAAAATGTCAAACGGTTTAAAACACTTGATCAAACAGGATCACAGGTCACTGTGAAACAATACCTAGTTATACATTCAACCAAAGTGACAATTAAAAGATTTCAAAGGCTAATAGAGAAAGTTATATAGTTGTAAAAAACCTTAGCTCTTTTAATATGGAAAACTCAGTTTTCTTAATCAAAGACATGATAAAGACAACGTGAAGCCCCAGAAATTATTTTGATAAAACACAGAGTCTTTGTTTTCTAGGCAGCTTACTTTAAGGGTAAAGAAGAAGCTTGCAGAAGCTTATCAAGAGCAGACCAATGGTCCAATAAGTTTTAGTTTTACATAAGGACACTACTTATTAAAGCTTATTTTTTAAAATCCTTATAACAAAACCATTTAATTTTAGCCAGCTTTGACTTCACAACATAAAATTTCTTTTCCACAAACGTGTAACTTTCTATATCCATTTAGGTTTTGTCTTATTTTTTTCCTTTCTTAATCTGGAACAACTAGTTATTTTATTTTAGACAGCATTTCTCTCTTTTTCCCTGACAAACTCATTCTATATTCCTTGCATACTCTGCATATAAAATTACATCCCATTTTCTTCCCATATTTTGTATGCAAAGTTGTTTCCCTTCACTCTTATTGTTTCTTATAGTTTTGTTTTTATGTATTGATTATAAATTTTAACCATTAGTAAATTTTACCTTCCAGTGAAAACTGGGAAGCAGGCAATTGTGAACTGTCTATCACATATTAGCATCCAGTAGTAGATTAGCAAATTTATATAATTTAATAATATATATATTATTTTATATATAATATATATAATATAATATAATATATAATATATAATAATATATAATTATGAAAACATTCTTTTTAGAGACATGTTTTTCATAGTATAATTTTTAATGTGGTAAAAGATATTTATTAATAAACCTAAACATATTTTGTCTCTCTGTAAAAATTAAAAAACCAAAAGTAGATAAACTTATGTTTAGCAATCAGTCTCAGTATATTATCTTATTTGGATATCTAAATATTTGAATATCTAGATATCAGTGAATATCCATTATTTAGTTTAACTTAGTATAAACTTTTCTCATTTGTTTATTTAAATTACTTTTTAAATTTACTTTTAACAACCATGCTTAGATTATACATCAAACAGCTAAACATTATCTTAAGTTATTTTTCTTGTTGACAAATTTTGTAACATAGAGATAGCATGAGCTTATGTGACAAGCAAACCCAAGGAAAAGTTGTATGTTTGTATTACATTTAATGTTGACAATCCTGAAGACATGTCTGTTTTTATTAACCCAACAAACTTAAACTAGTTTTTTTTTCCAAATTAGTTGTTATTTTATTTAAAAATTCTTTTAAGTTTTTATACAATTTTTCAAAGTTACTTTCCATTTACAGTTATTACAAAATATTGACTATAGTTCCCAAGTTGTACAATACATCCTTGAATCCATCTTACACCTAATAGTTTGTACCTCCCATTTCCCCACCCCTGTGTTGCCCCTCCCCTGCCCACTGGTAACCACTAGTTTGTTCTCTCTAACTGCGTCTCCTTTTTTTTATTATATTCACTAATTTGTTGTGTTTTTTAGATTCCACATATAAGTGATATCATACAGCATTTGTCTTATTCTGTCTGATTTATTTCACTTAGCATAATGCCCTCCAAGTCCATCCATTGCTGCAGATGGTAATATTTCATTTTTTATAGGTGAGTAGTATTGCATTGTATATGTATACCACATCTTTTTTATCCATTCATCTGTTGACAGACACTTAGGTTGCTTCCATATCTTGGCAATTGTAAATCATGCTGCTATGAACATTGGGGTGCATGTATCTTTTCAAGTTAGTGTTTATGGATTTTTTTGGATATATACCCAGGAGTGGAAATGCTGGGTCATATGGTAGTTCTATTTTTAGTGTTTTGAGAAACCTCCATACTGTTTTCCACTGTTGCTGCAATAATTTACATTCCCACCCACAAATGTATGAGGGTTCCGTTTTTTCCACATCCTTGCCAGCATTTGTTATTTGTGTTCTTTTTGATGATAGTCATTCTGACAGGTGTGAGGTGATATCTCATTGTGGTTTTGATTTGCATTTCGCTAATAATTAGTGATGTTGAGCATCTTTTCATGTGTCTGCATTTCCTCTTTGGAAAAATGTCTGTTCAGTTCTTATGCCCATTTTTTAATCTGGTTGTTTCTTTTTTTGTTGTAGAGTTGTGTGAGCTGTTTATACATGTTGGATATTAATCCCTTATCAGTCGTATCATTTGCGAATATTTTTTCCCATTCAGTAGATTGCTTTCTTCATTTCGTCAGTGCTTCCTTTGCTATGCAAAAGCTTTTAAGTTTTATTAAGTTCCATTTATTTATTTTTTCTTTTATTTCCTTTAAGAGATGGATCCAAAAACATATTGCTGCGATTTATATCAAAGAGTCTTCTGCCAATGTTTACCTCTAGCAGTTAAATTAGTTTTTATTTATCAAAGATTATCCCAGATCATGTGAACTTGAAAAACATTTGGATTAGATTTTACATTTCTGAGAGTTTTAGGAATCAATTTATATGAGCATTTATTTTTCTTTAAGTCAATTAAATAGAACTCTTAAAAATATCACATGTACATAATATACATACATACATACACGTAAACATATAGACAGACACAAAGAGAGATCTTGTGGCCTTCATTTAAAAATTTTAGCCACGTTGGGAATTCCCTGGCAGTCCAGTGTTTAGGACTCCAAGTTTTCACTGCTGAGGGCCCAGGTGCAATCCCTGGTTGGGGAACTAAGATTCCGCAAGCCACACAGCGTGGCCAAAAATAAATAAATAAAAATTTTAGCCATGTCTTAGGTACAAGACAAAAAAATAACTGGATCCAAATTGTGTTTTGGGCCGGTGGACTCGGTTAAGATAACCTGCTCAGTTAGACAAAGTTATTTACAAAAGATTTTTTTTTGCATTCTGTAAGGATTCTTTTAGAGAAAATATTTTTGGAGTCATTTTGTCTTTTAGAAGCTTCTGCATGCCAGTCAAAGAATGCATTCCATTATCTCTGAGAGGTTTGGGATCCTCTCTTTTCCAGGGTCTCCCTTTAGGTGGACTTACCTCAGTTAAAATTTCCCCAAAATGGCCACTGCAATTACAAATTATTCAAAAGTTCACCCATTTTTCCAGAAAGGCACAAGATCCTGGTCCCTAGTGGGTATACATATAAGAAGCAGGAGTCTTTTAAGGGAGAAAGAGGAACTTTAGATCAGGTAGACCCCCTCTCTGCCTTTAGATTCCCCGAAACAATCTATGGGGAGCCCAGTAATCCAACGGCTGCCTAAACCCCAGGGAATCACGGGTTTCTCCCCTCACAGACAGAAGCGTGACTTAGCAAGAAGCTTCAACAAACAGAAACAGAGAGCAAGTGTGCACAATAAGGTTGGAGAACTCAGAATGCAAAGAGAGGAAAGCTCAGACCCAAGAGAGACTTAACCCCCAAACTCCAGGGTCCGCGAGAAAGCAGTGAGCTCAGTGGGCTGTGGGTCCTGACTCCTGATTGCTCACCAGCCTTGGAGTCATTGGGGGAGTCTTCTTTGGATCCCACTTCTGATGCTATGAACTGTCAAAAGTTCGGAAAAAAGCAAAAGTAAAACCAATGAATCACTGAAGTCATCATACTAGTTTAAGTTTATTGTGCACACACCAAAAAAGACAGTTTGCAAGACAGGAGCATTCAAACCAAAACATGGAATGAGGCTCAGAGGTGTATTGCTGTATTGCTCTAAAGCAGCCTATTGATTGTTTATTCTTCACAGTGATTGGTTACAATATTAGAATTTTCTTAAATGAAAGGGAATTGGTTAGCGATGCCGCATTATCAATTTGGGGGAACGATTAAGTTTCACTTTTGACTTTCCCAGAGGCAGAAGCAAGAAGTGACCCAGATTGGCCTTGCTTGTCTTGCAAAATAAGCCGAATTAAGTTTTGCTTGTATAACTAAACTGATTTTGCTCAGGGAGTTTTCAAGTCTGGTCTCCATTTGTGTTTGATTTTAATGAAACAAAAAAGAGACACTTGGGAGAGACGGCATGTGTGTCCTAGGGGATGATTCCTCTGCCTCCACCCTGCCCCTCCCTTCCACTCTCAGGAACTGAGTATCATGTATGATCACATATGATCCATCTTCACAGGGAAGCAGAGATGGGCCGCAGAAGGGAGCTGGCATCTGAGCTGTGAAAGGGGCAATTGGGAGAGCATTGATTGACCTAAAGAAGTAACCCAGGACCAAGGCCAAAGCATCCGGGGTCTGGTGAAGGACACTCGAGCCTTTGGAGAACCACCAAGGGGCACAATGGCTGGGCCCAGCACACTGAGTGGTTCAGAGTTCCAGTTTCACGCCAGTCACTACTTTCTGAGAGTTGGGAAGCATGCCAGTCTCTTAGCAGGATGCTTGTAAGTCGTTATTCAGATGTGTTACTGCTCAAAGTGCTTAATTTCATTGGTTCACTATGGAGCCACTTTTGTTGGTGATTTTGCTAATTTTGCTCTTAATTCTGCAGGCACACCCTTATGTATACCCTGTAGCCTTCTAAGTGCTTAAAATTAACATGCGGTGACATCATCTGTGGGAATGAGGATTTGAGGAAGACAGAAGAGGTTGATGATTTATGAGGTCTATTCCAGGTTGTTTTTTGTGCAAGGGAACTGTATGAAATGAGAAACTGCATTAGGTCACCTTTCACAAGGTGTGTGGAACGCCAGCTGGGTGTGGAAGACTAGGCATCAGGCAGTAAACTACATTTTATAAATCCCTGGTTTCACTGATTTTTATTCTGGTGATGTAGTGGTTCTGAGTGTTCGGGGGAGTTCAGGTTCTGAGTTGCTGATTAGTTCCTCTGGCCTTGAGAAAGATGCAGGATGATGTACAACCTTCTTCACTGCACATCTGAGCTCCACAAAGCAACCTCTGGTCTCATATATTTCATGTGGTTTTTTGGTCCTTCCAAAGACGTCATCAGCGTAATTTCTAGGAGACAGTTTGAAGGATTTTTGTACCATACCCTGCTTCACCAAGAGAACATTAAAAGCTTACCTTACTTTCTCTTTCAGGTTCCTCACTGAATTCCTGAGCAGTCACTGTTAAGCTAGAATAAATTTGCACATTTCTACTTTCTTTTTCTGGACCACAAATGGGTGGGCACTAGTGATATTAAGACAGCAATTTATAATAATAGGCTTCCAATTATTGAGCTCTTGCCATATACTTATCAAAGAGCCTTACATGTTTTAACTTCCTTAATCCTCATGGCAGCCCTAGGAAGTAGGTATTATTATGATCCCATTCTATAGATGAGAAAATTGAGGCTTAGAGAGGTTAAGCGATTTGCACAGCATCACCCAGCAACTCTGTGGCAGACTCTGGATCCAGGACACATGCTTAGGGATCCAGCTCTATTCTGTGTTCCCACTGTAATGGAGAGTGGAAGAATTATCATTTTGACTCTCACTTTTGATATATCACATCCACTGAGCAGCTGCCAGTTTGTTGGATGAGGAGATACAAGTTCAGTGCTTGGGGCTTGATGGTCATGTGCAGTAGTAGCCTAGCATTTTTCAGCCACATAAGATTCTACCTGAATTTCCTTCTCAGATCCCCATGTCTTGAACTTACCGAACTTACCTATCCTTTGGGGATTTCTTTTTTGCTCTTGTTTGCTTCATGTTTGTTTCAGGCCTGTGGAGTTGGTGTCAGAGCCCAGCAAGAGAGCGCCAGCATCACGAGGAGTCGTCGTTTGTTTTGGCACTTGGAGCTGTGACTGTGGGTCAGAAGGGGTTGTTGTGATGCTGTTTCAAAGCTCTGGATCAGGGACTCCCGGGCACAAGGATTTCATTTCCAGTTAGCCTGTGGTCAGATGGCTTTATAGTCTTTTTTGTGTTTGTTTTTTGCCTTAGGGATAGGAAGGCACATGAAATAATTGCATGTGGCAAAGAGTCTAGACAAGATTCTTTAGAACTGGTGAATCGAGAATGTTAAAAGCAATGATGTCATTGTCATCTATAAAATAAAATTAATAATATTACTCAACTTTTTTATACCTCCCAGGATGCCCTGAGGATTCATTTGATTCCAGATCTATAAAATACAACTAGCTCTTTAGGAAAAACATATGTTTGTGTATTTGTAAAGACTTTTTGAAAATTATGTGTAAAATATTGGTCACTGCTAAGTGAGGAAGATGTCCCCTGGCCTTAATTATTTCATGTACTTAGAGAAAACACCTAGTCACTTGGAATGCTTGGGTATCATCTGATCATCAGGGCAGGATTCTCTTAAATTGTTGTCACCTAAGAATCCATGTACTTCTCCAATAGCTCGTGGACAGAGTGGCTTCATCATTTTTATGGGAAATGATGGCAGGTATCAGATAAGATATTTGGGCTGCGGTGAACAGAGTATCTGAATGTATTCGCTGTGGTAAAAGGTTCAGCTGCTGTAAAAAGAAACCCAACAACAGTGTGGCTTAAAAATGAAGTTTGTTTTCTCAAGTATCAGTCCCGGGCGGGTGTCCCATATCAGCGGGAGAGGAGAGATTCATGACAGGCCGTGCTCAACGTAACTTCTTTCTTCTGGTCACCACTGTCTCAGCCCGTAGGAAATGAGTGTTTGAGAGACGTGTGTGCTGGGACGGGAAGTGGCACCCATCTCTTCTACGCACATTCCATTGGCAGGAATTCAGTCCCAGTGCTACTTCACATGCAGAGGAGGCTGGGCAGCCAAATGATGCCTAGCTATTCTTTTAACACAGTGGAAGAAGGGGAAAGTGGATTTTCATAGACAGCTAGCTAACAATCTTTTTAAATTTTTATCGAAATATAGTTGATTTATAATGTTGTGTTAGTTTCAGGTGTACAGCAAAGTGACTCAGATATATATACAGATTCTTTTCCACTATAGGTTATTATAAGATATTGAATATAGTTCCCTGAACTATACAATAGGTTATTTATTTTATATACAGTAGTGTGTACATGTTAATCCCAAACTCCTAATTTTTGCCTCCCCCCCTTCCCCTTTGGTAACCATAAGTTTGTTTTCTATGTCTGTGAGTCTCTGTTTTGTAAATAAGTTCATTTGTATCATTTATTTAGATTCCACATATAAGTGATATCATATGGTATTTGTCTTTCTCTGTCTTATACTTCACTTAGTATAATAATCTCTAGGTTCATTCATGTTGCTGCAAATGGCACTGTTTCATTCTTTTTTATGGATGAATTAATTTTCCATTGTGATATCATATGGTATTTGTCTTTCTCTGTCTTATACTTCACTTAGTATAATAATCTCTAGGTTCATTCATGTTGCTGCAAATGGCACTGTTTCATTCTTTTTTATGGATGAATTAATTTTCCATTGTATATATATATACCACATCTTCTTTATCCATTCATCTGTTGATGGACACTTAGGTTGACAGCTAACAGTCATATGATTTTGTCTCTGTCTGGCATACTTCACTTAGTATGATAATCTCTAGGTCCCTCCATGTTGCTGCAATGGCATTATTTCATTCTTTTTTATGGCTGAGTAATATTTCATTATATATATATATATATATATATATATACCACATCTTCTTTATCCATTCCTCTGTTGATGGACATTTAGGTTGCTTCATGTCTTGACTATTGTAAATATTACTGCAGTGAACATTGGGGTGCATGTATCTTCTTGAATTATGGTTTTCTCTGAATATATGCCCAGGAGTGGGATTGCAAGATCATGTGGTAACTCTATTTTTACTTTTTTAAGGAACCTCCATACTGTTTTCCATAGTGGCTGCACCAGTTTACACTCCCACCAACAGTGTAAGAGCGTTCACTTTTCTCCATACCCTCTCCAGCAGTTATTATTTGTAGACTTATTAATGATGGCCATTTTGACCAGAGTGAGGTGATACCTCACTGTAGTTTTGATTTCAATTTCTCTAATAATTAGCAATGTTAAGTATCTTTTTTTGTGTGTGCTTTTTAAAAATTTATTTTATTTTTAATAGATCTTTATTAGAGTATAATTGCTTCACAATACTGTGTTAGTTTCTGTTGCACAACAAAGCGAATCAGCCATATGCACACGTGAGTCCCCATATCCTCTTCCTCTTGAGCCTCCGTCACATCCTTCCTACCCCACCCCTCTAGGGCACTGCAAAGCACTGAGCCGATCTCACTGTGCTATGCTGCTGCTTCCCACCAGCCAACTATTTTATATTCGGTAGTGTATACGTGTCGATGTTACTCTCACTTCGCCCCAGCTTCCCCCTCCCACCCCATGTCCTCAAGTCCATTCAGGGCAGATTTATTCCTGCCCTGCAACTAGTTCATCAGTACCTTTTTTTTTAAGATTCCATATATATGCATTAGCATATGGTATTTGTTTTTATATTTTATAACAGCTTTATTGGAGTATAATTACTTTACAATGGTGTGTTTGTTTCTGCTTTATAACAAAGTGAGTCAGCTATATGTATACATATATCCCCATATCCCCTCCCTCTTGCGTCTCCCTCCCACCCTCCCTATCCTACCCCTCTAGATGGACACAAAGCACCGAGCTGATCTCCCTGTGCTATGCGGCTGCTTCCCACTAGCTATCTGTTTTACATTTGGTAGTGTATATATGTCCATGCCACTCTCTCACTTCGTCCCAACTTACCCTTCCCCCTCCCCATGTCCTCAAGTCCATTCTCTACGTCTGCGTCTTTATTCCTGTCCTGACCCTACGTTCTTCAGAACCGTTGTTTTTTTTTTTAGGTTCCATATTTATGTATTAGCATACGGTATTTGTTTTTCTCTTTCTGACTTACTTCATTCTGTATCACAGTCTCTAGGTCGATCCACCTCACTACAAATAACTCAATTTCATTTCTTTTTATGGCTGAGTAATATTGCATTGTATATATGTGCCACATCTTTTTTATCCATTCATCTGTTGATGGACATTTAGGTTGCTTCTGTGTCCTGGCTATTGTAAATAGTGCTGCAATGAACATTGTGGTACATGTCTCTTTTTCAATTATGGTTTTCTCAGGGTATGTGCCCAGTAGTGGGATTGCTGGGTCATATGGTAGTTCTAATTTTAGTTTTTTAAGGAACCTCCATACTGTTTTCCATAGTGGCTGTATCAATTTACATTCCCACCAACAATGCAGGAGGTTTCCTTTTTCACCACACCCTTTCCAGCATTTATTGTTTCTAGACACTTTGATAATGGCCATTCTGACTGGCGTGAAGTGATACCTCATTGTAGTTTTGATTTGCATTTCTCTAATGATTAGTGATGTTGAGCATCTTTTCATGTGCCTCTTGGCCATCTGTATGTCTTCCTTGGAGAAATGTCTATTTAGGTCATCTGCCCATTTTTTAACTGGATTGTTTGTTTTTTTGATATTGAGCTCCATGAGCTGTTTGTATATTTTGGAGATTAATCCTTTGTCTGTTGTTTCATTTGCAAATATTTTCTCCTATTCTGAGGGTTGTCTTTTTGTCTTATTTATGGTTTCCTTTGCTGTGCAAAAGCTTTTACGTTTAATTAAGTCCCATTTGTTTATTTTTGTTTTTATTTCCATTACTCTAGGAGGTGGGTCAAAAAAGATCTTGCTGTGGTTTATGTCAAAGAGTGGTTTTTCCTATGTTTTCCTCTAAGAGTTTTATAGTGTCTTGTCTTACATTTAAGTCTTTACTCCATTTGGAGTTTATTTTTGTGTATAGTGTTAGGTAGTGTTCTAATTTCATTCTTTTACATGTAGCTGTCCAGTTTTTCCAGCACCACTTATTGAAGAGACTGTCTTTTCTCCATTGTATGTTCTTGCCTCCTTTGTTATAAATTAGGTTCCCATATGTGTGTGGGTTTATCTCTGGGCATTCTATCTTATACCATTGACTATATTTCTGTTTTTGTGCCAGTACCATACTGTCTTGATTACTGTAGCTTTGTGGTATAGTTTGGAGTTGGGGAGCCTGATTTCTCCAACTCCATTTTTCTTTCTCAAGATTGCTTTTACTATTCGGGGTCTTTTGTGTTTCCATACGAATTGTAAAAATTTTTGTTCTAATTCTGTGAAGAATGCCATTGGTAGTTTGATAGGGATTGCACTGAATCTGTAGATTGCTTTGGGTAGTATAGTCATTTTCACAATATTGATTCTTCCAATCCAAGAACATGGTATATTTCTCCATCTGTATGTGTCATCTTTGATTTCTTTCATCAGTGTTTTATAGTTTTCTGAGTACAAGTCTTTTGCCTCCTTAAGCAGGTTTATTCCAAGGTATTTTATTCTTTTTGTTGCAGTGGTAAATGGGAGTGTTTCCTTAATTTCTCTTTCTGATTTTTTGTTGTTGGTGTATAGGAATGCCAGAGATTTCTGTGCATTAATTTTGTATCCTGAAACCTTACCAAATTCATTGATTAGTTCTAGTAGTTTTCTGGTGACATCTTTAGTATTTTCTATACTATGTATAGTATCATATCATCGGCAAACAGTGACAGTTTTACTTCTTTTCCAATTTGTATTCCTTTTATTTCTTTTTCTTCTCTGATTGCTGTGGCTAGGACTTCCAAAACTATGTTGAATAAGAGTGGTGAGGATGGACATCCTTGTTTTGTTCCTGATCTTAGTGGAAATGCTTTCAGTTTTTCACCATTGTGTATGATGCGTGCTGTGAGTTTGTCATATATGGCCTTTATTACATTGACATAGGTTCCCTCTATGCCCATTTTCTGGAGAGTTTTTATCATAAATGGGTGTTGCATTTTGTCAAAAGCTTTTTCTGCATCTGTTGAGATGATCATATGGTTTTTATTACTTAATTTGTTAATGTGGTGTATCACATTGGTTGATTTGCATATATTGAAGAATCCTTGCATCCCTAGGATAAATCCCACTTGATCATGGTGTACAATCCTTTTAATGTGCTGTTGGGTTCTGTTTGCTAGTATTTTGTTCAGGATTTTTGCATCTATGTTCATCAGTGATATTGGTCTATGATTTTCTATTTTGTGATATCTTTTTCTCGTTTTGGTATCAGGGTGATGGTGGCTTCACAGAATGAATTTGGGAGTGTTTCTCCCTCTGCAGTTTTTTAGAAGAGTTTGAGAAGGATTGGTGTTAGCTCTTCTCTAAATGTTTGATAGAGTTTGCCTGTGAAGCCATCTTGTCCTGGGCTTTTCTTTGTTGGGAGCTTTTTAATCATGGTTTCAATTTCATTACTTGTGATAAGTCTGTTTATATTTTCTAATTCTTCCTGGTTCAGTCTTAGAAAATTGTACCTTTCCAAGAATTTATCCATTTCTTCATGGTTGCCCATTTTATTGGCATATAGTTATTTGTAGTAGTCTCTTACAATCCTTTGTATTTCTGCTGTGTCAGTTGTTATTTCTCCTTTTTCATTTCTAATTTTATTGATTTGCGTCCTCTCCCTTTTTTTCTTGATGAGTCTGGCTAAAGGTTTATCAATTTTGTTTATCCTCTCAAAGAACCAGCTTTTAGTTTTATTGATCTTTGCTACTGTTTTCTTCATTTCTATTTCATTTACTTCTGCTCTGATCTTTATGATTTCTTTCCTTCTACTTTGGGTTTTCTTTGTTCTTCTTTCTCTAGTTGTTTTAAGTGTAGTGTTAGATTGTTTATTTGAGATTTTTCTTGTTTCTTGAGGTGAGATTGTATTGCTATATACTTCCTTCTTAGAACTGCTTTTGCTGCATCCCATAGGTTTTGGGTCGTCATGTTTTCATTGTCATTTGTTTCTATGTATTTTTTAATTCCTTCTTTGATTTCTTCAGTGATCTCTTGGTTATTTAGTAACGCACTGTTTAGCCTCCATGTATTTGTGTTTTTTACAGTATTTTTTCCTGTAATTGATTTCTAGTCTCATAGCATTGTGGTCAGAAAAGATGCTTGATACAATTTCAATTTTCTTAATTTTTCTGAGGCTTGATTTGTGACCCAAGATGTGATCTATCCTGGAGAATGTTCCATGTGCACTTGAGAAGAAAGTGTATTCTGCCACTTTTGGGTGGAATGTTCTATAAATATCAATTAGATCTATCTGGTCTGTTGTGTCATTTAAAGCTTGTGTTTCCTTATTTATTTTCTGTTTGGATGATCTGTCCATTGGTGTAAGTGGGGTGTTAAAATCCCCTACTATTATTGTGTTACTGTCGATTTCTCCTTTCATGGTTGTTAGCATTTGCCTTATGTATTAAGGTGCTCCTATGTTGGATGCATAAACATTTATAATTGTTATATCTTCTTCTTGGATTGATCCTTTGATCATTATGTAGTGTCCTTCTTTGTCTCTTGTAACAGTCTTTATTTTAAAGTCTGTTTTATCTGATACAAGTCTTGCTACTCCAGCTTTCTTTTGATTTCCATTTCCATGGAATATCTTTTTCCATCCCTTCACTTTCAGTCTGTACGTGTCCCTAGGTCTGAAGTGGGTCTCTTGTAGGTAGCATATATATAGGTCTTGTTTTTGTATCCATTCAGCCAGTCTGTGTCTTTTGGTTGGGGCATTTAATCCATTTACATTCAAGGTTATTATCGTATATATGTTCCTATTACCATTTTCTTAATTATTTTGTGTTTGTTTTTGTGGGTCTTTTTCTTCTCTTTTGTTTCCCACCTAGAGAACTTCTTTAGCTTTCTTGTAAAGCTGGTTTGGTGGTGCTGAATTTCTCTTAGCTTTTGTTTGTCTGAAAAGCTTTTGACTTCTCCATCAGATCTGAATGAGATCCTTGCTGGGTAGAGTAATCTTGGCTGTAGATTTTTCTCTTTCATCACTTTAAGTATATCCTGCCACTCCCTTCTGGCCTGCAGAGTTTCTGCTGAAAAATCAGCTGATAACCTTATGGGGATTCCTTTGTATGTTCTTTTTGGTTTTTCCCTTGCTGCTTTTAATATTTTTCCTTTGAATTTAATTTTTATTAGTTTGATTAATATGTGTCTTGGTGTTTTTTTCCTAGGGTTTATCCTGTATGGGACTCTCTGTGCTTCCTGGACTTGGGTGACTATTTCCTTTCCCATGTTAGGAAAGTTTTCAACTGTAATCTCTTCAAATGTTTTCTCAGACCCTTTCTTTCCCTCTTCTTCTTCTGGGACACCTATAGTTTGAATGTTGGTGTGTTTAGTGTTATCTAGAGGTCTCTGAGATTTTCTTCAATTCTTTTCATTCTTTTTTCTTTATCCTGTTCCTTGGCAGTTATTTCCACCATTTTGTCTTTGAGCTCACTTATTCATTCTTCTGCTTCAGTTATTCTGTTATTGATCCCTTCTGGTGATTTTTCATTTCAGTTATTATGTTGTTCATCTCTGTTTGTTTGTTCTTTAGTTCTTCTAGATTTTTAAGTATGTTTTCATGTGTCTTTTGGCCTGTATGTCTTCTTTAGAGAAATGTCTGTTTAGATCTTCTGTGACATTTTTCTTGTGTCTGTTCTTTTTTTTTAAATTGTGGTAAAATATCATATAAAAGTTACCATTTTAAGTGTATAATTTAGTGGCATTAAGTACATTCACATTGTTTTGCAACCATCACCTTCATCCGTCTCCAGAACTCTTCTCATCTTGCAAACTCTGTAGCCATTAAACACTAACTCCCTATCCCCTTTTTCCCCCAGCCCCTAACAACCACCATTCTACTTTCCAACTCAATAAAGTTGATTACTCTAGGTACCTCATATAAGTGGAATCACACAGTGTTTGTCCTTCTGTGACTGGCTTATTTCACCTAGCATTATGTCCTCAAAATGTCCATGTTGTATAGTATGTCAGAATTTCCTTCCTCTTTAGGCTGAATAATACTCCATTGTATGTTTACACCACATTTTGTTTAGCCATCCATTGATGGACACTCATTGCTTCCACCTTTTAGCTACCTTGAAAAATGCTGCTGTGAACATGGGTGTGCAAATATCTCTGAGTCTCTGCTTTCAGTCCTTATGGGTGTGTATCCAGAAATGTGTTACTGGCCCATATGGTAATTCTGTGTTTAATTTTTTGAGGAACTACCACACTGTTTTCCATAGCAGCTGCCCTATTTTACATTCCTGCCAATACTACACAAAGGTTCCAGTTTCTCTCCATCCTCACCAACATTTGTTATCTTCTGGGGTTTTTTTGGTTTTGGTTTTGATTTTGATAATAGACATCCTAATCAGTGTCATGTGGTACATCTGTTTTTTGATGATGTAGGTTTCTAAAATTATTTTTCTGTTATGGTAAAATATATATAACGTAAAATGTACCATTTTAACCATTTTTAAGTATATAATTCAGAGGCACTGATTAGATTGGCAATGTTTTATAACCATCACCACTCTATTTCTAAAATTCTTTCATCGCCCCATGGATGAAGTTTTTAAAAGTGAATTTTAGACACTATGACAATTAATCCCCAAATACTTCAGTGTGCATCTCTAGAAAATAGATACCTTTTCCTATATAATACAATATTTTTATTGTAAGAGCCTTCACTTACATTCCATTGGACAGAACTTACACACAGGGCCACACTCACTTGAAAGGGAGGCTGCTAATTATAGTGTAGTTGAGCAGCCACTTGCCCAGTTATAATGGAAGAAGGGAGAGCAGATTTTGATGCTATACCAACCTACAGTAATAAAGCAATGAAGACTTAATTGGTTTACATTACAAGAAGTTTGGGAGCTGGTGATATCGGGAATTTAGTACAGTGTCTAATGAATGATATTATCAAGGAGTCAGTTCTTTCCATCTGCTACTCTGCCATCCTTAGTATTTTGGCTTTGGGTCCTTGTGTTTGTTGTCTCATGGTTACATGATGGCTGCCATAGCACTAGGTATCATACTTTCACAACAGCATCCCAAGGGGGAAAGGAGAAGAGTGGGCAGAAAAGAGGCTTTCCGTTTCATCTCATTGGCCAGGTGCAAGGGAGTCTGGAAAGATATTTGTCTAAGGAAAATGAGATAGCTATAATTGACTTATACTGGCCATGACTTATACTCTTGGGCCGAACACATTGCTATGCTGGGTAAAACTAGATTCTGTTAGCTAAGAAAAAGAGGAGAAATGATTTTTGAGTTGGCAATTATATTTGCCATATGTGGGAAATATTTTTATTATTGAAGGTATAAATGGACTCTGAGGAGGATCTTGGCATAGAAATTCTAAGAGGTTAATATTGAATTGAAATACTGGAAGAAGGGACTTCCTTCTGGGATTATTCCGTGAATGGTGTGAGGACAGTATGTTCCATCTATTTCTGAGAAAAAGAATCATTTGGGCCACTAGCGTGAATGGATCCCTATAAGTCATTTGTCGACTGAATGAAAGCGATTGATTTTAGAAATCAAGAGCCCACTGAAGAAAAACCAGTCACCATTCATTCCACATAGAAACTATCATATTCCTTTGGAGATGGTAATATTTTAAAGAATTCCATTATTAATTAATATATTGTTTCTTTCCAGTGCTTGAGGAAATTATTTTGGCTCAAAATTGACCTCATAGCTTGAATAGTATTGTTTATATCTGTATGATTAAAGGAAGTCATATATTTTTATATGACACCAAGTCACTCAAGCTATCATGCTTTCCCAAACTTAGGATTTTGAAAGCAAAATTTTAACCATCAGCATATTGAGTTTGCTGTATTGAAGATCTCTATGCTGACTTACATCTGAGACCCTGTAAACATTTTAGGGCTGAAACAAAACAAAACAAATAGTCCTTGTCTTTACCATCTATAATTGTAAATGAATTACAAAATAACTCACGCTCTCCGCATTTGTCTATGATACATGTGGAAAATAACTCGAGATTCCCAGAAGGTTAAAAAAAAATCAAGGGTGCTCTTGGTCCGTAGACACTGCAACAATCCTGGTCATTAGTGGGTGACTCGTTAATCTTTCCTGCTCCATGCCAGCTGGCCCTGGGAGCAGAATGAAAAATTGCTTTGGTAGAGAGCTTATTTCCTGATAAATTACAAAATTTTAAGACAGATAACTGAAGACCCCGAAGACCACTTGCAGTGGCATATAGTTAAGACTTATTGAAAAGCCATCAAATGTTAGGCACTGTTATCAGAGCCTTAAATGTATTTTCAACCCTCATAAAAACCCAATGAGTAGGTACTATTATTGTTCCCACTTTACTGATGAAGAAACTGAGGCACAGAGAGGACTGAAAAACCGAGATCACACAACCACTATAATAAGTGGCAGAGCTGGGATTCCAAGCCCTGGTAAGCTGGCTTCTGAGTCCATGAACTCTAGCTGCCTCTCACCACTACCCTAGGTTATACAAAATCCTTCCAGTTCATACCAAGCAAATCGTTTCCAGCCCCAAAAGATATTATCTTAACTTTTGAGACATTTCACTGTCATAAGTAGTTTCTTATTAATAAAGTTTTAAAATCTGTAAATCAAGATGATCCAATGGGCTTTCTTTTTCCATTTGTTGCTTGGAGGAGTTTTACCACCACCTGAAAGAACGGAAAGTTTGTCTTCAAGGATTATTATTGGTAACAGTATGCTATATTCTTTGACTTGAGTAGCTTCATTAGATTATACTATAAGAATCATCTGTTTGGAATTTGGTGATATAATTATGAATATATGACCTCAATTTTATCAAGACCCGTTCATGTAGTTGGAGTCAAATCACGTTTTTCAAATCACGTTCATGTAGTTGGAGTCTTGGGTGCTGAGCAAATGTGGGCTTAAGTGACACTTTGTTTCTTTCCATGAGATTGTAAATTTTCAAATGACCAAGTGTTCTCTTGAGCATTAAAGCTCAAGGAGCATTAAAGCTCAAGGAACAAAAGTGTCGACAGCAGAGCCACTGCAAACGTTTGACAGTTCATTTTTCTTTCTGAGGAAGAAGGAGCACTCAGGGAAGCAGGGAGCAGATTGAGATTTTCAGCCTTTGACTCTGAGTGCTCAGCAGTCCCCACTGTGCGGTCCCACTCCTACCACAGATTCCATGAAAGAGACTGAAGATCGCTCAAACTTTGAGAATGCTATTTATTGGAAGAAAAGAACATGCAAGAGAAATGTACAGGGGATTAGCAGTACTGGCATTCGAGGAGGATTTGACCATCTGGATAACAGCTTTGCAAATCATTTGGGTAAATGACACCATTTGGAGGGGAGTCTTCCAAACTGAGTCTAAATGCCAGAACCCTTTCGAGAAGGTTTATGCAATTCTGGCTCTTTTCCTCCTTTTGTCAGAAACGCATTACGTGACCTTGTTCCAGATATAGTTTACCATTTGGGACATGGAAGCAATTATCCTAAGTTTTTTCCTATGAGGTATTATTGGAAGATTAATATCAATGGAGTAAATATTACACAAAAATTTTAAAAAGTATAATTCAGAATGCACAGATAAAACTATCTTAAGAGTATGGAGTAGTCCTTCCTTCTTCTCCTCTTTCTTTAAAAAGGCAAGGAAAAATGTATCCTCATAGCTGGTAGGTACCATGTTGATGCAGCTCAGGGAAAGAGTGGAACTTGTCCTTGCTTGGAAATATAAGTAAAGTTTGTGTGACACTTTCTACTGTGATAGGAAGAATTGGGCCAGTTTATTTTAATGGTGTCTGGAAGGATGGGAGAAAGAGAACCACCTCTCAGTTTTAACTTTTAATTCTTAGATAACATTGAGGCAATGAAGAGAGTTGATTGAATAGATCTATTCATTTTTTTCTTTTAGAAGTACTTCCAGTCAAACATCTGAACTTGTCAAGACAGAACACCTTATGAACCAAACCAAATCAAACATTCATCTCCTGGCATCTCCAGAAATCCTCGTCCAGCACAGAAAGTAGAGAGTATATCAGTGTTTTTTCTATTGCAGGTTCTTTGGTTACATTATCAGCTGGGTATGCGCTAAGGAAAGACAAATAGATTATTTTGGACGAGAAAAGTATATGTAACAGAGTCCCCTTCTTTGGTTAACACAGTCCCACCAGGGAGGGAGAAGGAAATAAAAGCATCAAGATATGTCAGATGGGGTACTGGTAGGTTAACAAAACCAGAAGCTGGTCCTGAAAGAGCATTTTACTTTGATTTTCTGGTCTCCATGATAACTCAAAGGTGGGTAAGGAGGTGAAGTAAGTAAGGGAACTTCCCCCATCTACACACATACACCTCACTGTTCTGTTCTTAACCTCATACTCGTCAGTTGACCAAAGAACCTGGCATGGTAGGGTGTATTATGGCTTAAATATATGTGCTTCATTGTAAGAATCTTCTTTACTACTTATTACTAAGTCAGAAGACTGACTTAGCTCATCACCTATTTCCTGATCCTTGTTAAAGTGATTTATAAATGGTCTAGGGTCTAATACAATTGAATAAGACAATAGAAATCTATTGTTTAAAAAGACATAACCAGATCACAGATTTAAATGTAAAATTATACATCTTTTAGGAAAAAAATACAGGAGGAAATCTTCAATATTAAGGGCTAGGCAAAGAGTTCTTAGGCTTGACATCAAAATCATGATCCACAAAAGGAAAACTTGGTAAGTTAGAACTCATCAAAATTTAAAAAGACAGTCTTTTAAATAAATAGTTCTGGATACTATCAAGAAACCAGAAAATAGGGAATTCCCTGGTGGTCCAGTGGTTAGGACCCCACGCTTTCACTGCCAAAGGCCCGGGTTCAATCCCTGGTCAGGGAAATAACATTCCACAAGCTGCACAGTGTGGCCAAATAAATAAATAAATAAATAAATAAATAAAATCTGACACAATCCCTGTTTAAATAAAAAAGAAGAAAAAGAAACCAGAAAATAACAAGTGTTGGTGAGGATGTGGAGAAACTGGAACCCTTGTACATCACTGGTGGGAATGTAAAATGGCGCAGCTACCATGGGGGTTCCTCAAAAACTTAAACATAAAATTACCACATGACCACCAAGTACCAGCAATTTAATTCCTAGGTATATACTCAAAAGAACTGAAAGCAGGGACATGAATAGATATTTGTGTATGTCATACATATGTTTATAGCGGCATTATTCACAATAACCAAAAGGTGGAAACAAGCCAAGTGTCCATTTACAGATGAATGGGTAAACAAAATATGGCATATACATACAGTGGTATATTATTCAGCCTTAAAAAGAAATGAAGGGCTTCCCTGGTGGCGCAGTGGTTAAGAATCTGCCTGCCAATGCAGGGGACACAGGTTTGAGCCCTGGCCCGGGAAGATCCCACATGCCGTGGAGCAACTAAGCCCATGCATCACAATTACTGAGCCTGTGCTCTAGAGCCCACGAGCCACAACTACTGAGCCCGTGTGCCACAACTACTGAAGCCCATGTGCCTAGAGCCCGGGCTCCACAACAAGAGAAGCTACCGCAATGAGAAGCCCGCGCACCACAACAAAGAGTAGCCCACGCTCGCCGCAACGAGAGAAAGCCGTGCACAGCAACAAAGAACCAAAGCAGCCAAAAATAAATAAGTAAAATTAATTAATTTAAAAACAAAAAGAAATGAAGTTCTGGGACTTCCCTTGTGGTCCAGTGATAAAGAATCTGCCTTCCAATGCAGGGGACACGGGTTTGATCCCTGGTTAGGGAACTAAGATCCCACATGCTACGGGGCAACTAAGCCCGCACACCACAACTACTGAGCTTGCGCACCTCAACTACAGAAGAGAAAACCTGCAGGCCACAACTAGAGAGAAGCCCACGCACTGCAAAGAAAGATCCCGCATGCTTCAACAAATATCCCGCGTGCCGCAGCTAAGACCCAACACAGCCAAAAATAAATTAAATAAATAAAATTTTAAAAAAGGAAAAGAAATGAAGTTCTGATACATGCTACATCATGGTTGAACCTCAAGAACTTTATAATAAATGAAATAAGCCAGACACAGAAAGACAAATACTGTATGATTCCACTTACATGAGGTAGCTAGAGTAGTCAAAATCATAGAAATAGAGAGTAGAATGGTGGATACCAGGGGCTGGGGGAGGAGGGAATAGAGTTATTGTTTAACGGGTATAGAGTTTCAGTTTGAGAAGATGAAAAGGTTCTGGAGATGAATAGTGGTGATGGTTGCACAACAATATGAAGGTACTTAATGCCACTGAATTGTACACTTACGATGGTTAAAATGGTAAAATTTTTACATTATGTATATTTTATCACACATACACAAAAATAATTTTTAAAAAGACCCTGTATAAGAGGATAGAGATGCTACAGACTTGAAGAAAATAAATTGCAAACTACATGTCCAAAAACAGACAAGTATCTAGAATATATGAAGAAATCTCAAACTGTTTTTTTATTCTCAACTGTAAAAAAAAAAAGAAAGAAATCCAAGTTGAAAATGGGTAAAAGACAAGAATAGACATTTCACTGAAGAGAGCATACAGATGGCAAATAAGCACAGGAAAAGATGTTTAATATCACTAGCCACCAGGGAAATGCAAATTAAAACCACAATGAGATATCACTCTATGACTCTCAGAATGGCTAACATAAAAAATTGTGATAGCACCAATTAACACTGATTATTTAATGATAACACCAAATAGTGATATCATCGATAGTGATAATGATGTGAAGAAACCACATCAATCATACATTGCTGGTAGGAAAATAAAATGGTACAGCTGCTCTGGAAACAGTTTGACCAAGTCTTTAAAAACTAAACATGTATTAGCTTTGCGCAGTGGCAGTATTGTAGCCAATGAGGTTTATCCAAGGCGTGCTTATTGCTAACTGAAAACTTTTCCCAGTACCCCACCACCATAACGACTTGAAATATAGTCCGCAATGGCAATTTTTGACAGTCTCTATGGAGATTGAAAGAAAAAAACTAAACATGTATTAGCAAATGACCCAGCAATTGCAATCTTGGGTGTTTATTCCAGAGAAATAAAAACTTATGTTCCGAGACTTCCCTGGTGGCGCAGTGGTTAAGAATCCGCCCGCCAGTGCAGGGGACACGGGTTCGATCCCTGGTCCAGGAAGATCCCATATGCCATGGAGAAATGAGGCCCGTGCGCCACAACTACTGAGCCTGCGCTCTAGAGCCTGCAAGCCACAACTACTGAGCCCATGCGCAGCAACTATTGAAGCCCACGCGCCTAGAGCCTGTGCTCCACAACAAGAGAAGCCTCTGCTCGGCACAACTAGAGAAAGCCTGCACGCAGCAGCGGAGACCCAATGCAGCCTAAATAAATAAATAAATATTTTTAAAATAGTAATAATCAATTTAAAAAAACTTATGTTCCCACAAAAACCTGTACACTAATGTTCATAGCTTCTTGATTTGCAATGGCCAAAATCTTGAAACAAACCAGATACCTTGTAAGAGGTAAATCAACACAATTGGTCCATCCATACCATGGAATACTACACAACAATGAAAGCTACCAAACTGTTGATCAACACAAACCTTAGATGGTCTCCAGGGAATTATGATGAGTGAAAAAAAGTCAATCCTAAAGGTTGCATACTATATGATTCCATTTGTATATCATTCTTGAAATGGTAAAATTATAGGAATGGAGAACAGATTAATGGGTGCTAGAGATCATTAAGGAGGGTGCAGGGGAGGGAAGTGGGTGTGGTTATAAAAGGGCAACATTAGGGATCTTTGAGGTGTTGGAACTGTCCTGTACCTTGACTGTAGTGGTGGCCACATGAATCTACAAATGTAGTAAAATTGCATAAACTAAATACACGTGCACACACACACACACACACACACACAGAAAGGAGAGCATGTAAAGCTGGTGGAATCTGAATAAAGTGAAAGGATTATATCAATGTCAGTATCTTGGTGTTGATATTGTACTGTGGTTATACAAGATGGGAAGACAGAGTGAAGGATGTACAGGATCTCTCTGTTTTCTTTCTTACAACTGCCCATGAATTTGCAGTTTTCTCTAAGGGGAAAAAAAAAAAAAAGCATAACCAATGTAAACTTCCAAGGCATCCTTTTAGGTTAAAAAAGGGAAATTTCATCTATCATTAGGCAAGGGATACAGTATGGTTTTCTCGTAATTTGTATACAAGGTTTCCCTATGAGAATTAAACTAGTAAAAATAAAACAATTTAGGGCTTCCCTGGTGGCGCAGTGGTTGAGAGTCCGCCTGCCGATGCAGGGGACACGGGTTCGTGCCCCGGTCCGGGAAGATCCCACATGCCGCGGAGCAGCTAGGCCCGTGAGCCATGGCCGCTGAGCCTGCGCGTCCGGAGCCTGTGCTCTGCAACGGGAGAGGCCACAACAGTGAGAGGCCCGTGTACCGCAAAAAAAATAAAAAATAAAATAAAATAAAACAATTTAGGAGAGTAGCCATTAGCCACCTTAGCTGCTTCCAAAACAAAGTAAGAAAAGCAATGCATACTTAATGATAACCAGAGGGTAGAAAATTAAGAAGGTGGGCCTTCAATATATGTGTAAGAAAAAGGTATTAATTAATTTTTTGGAGCATCATCTGAAGAAAGAAACTATTATTAATACTATCAGGAAGGGAGTCTGCCCTGTTCTAGAAAAGCGGGAGCCCAGAGAAGAAAGTGTTAAGCTGTCGTGAGGCCCTGCCCTTGTCCTAACAGGTGTATTGATCTGCTTGGCAGTTAAGAGTTGGCAGGGATGCCACTTACAGAACATGTGTTTATGTGTGAGGTACTTTACCTGCCTTGTCATTAATCCTCAGCACAACTCTACAAAATAGAAGTTATCTCCATCATTAAACTAAGGCTTAAGAGATGAAATAACTTGCTAGTGAAATAACTTACTAGATCACACAACTAGTGAGTGGCTATTGTGCTTGATGCCTTGGTCTTAGAATTATCTCATTAACTCTCTTCACTCTAACTTCCTGCTTCAAAATTTTGATTTTCCATATAGACATTCCTAAAAGGGAAGCCCATGTGAATATTTAACCTTTTGGCAGTTCTGTTTTCACTGTGTATCAGTTAAGTTGACACTGTGATTTACTCACCAGCCTAGTGTGAAAATGGTTCATAGGCATGAGTTCTTCTGCAGCTGATTATTCTGGGTATACAGGAGCATTCTGTTACTGTAAAAATATAAGATACTGAACTTGGGTTAATTTCCAAGGTACCACCACCCTGTGAGGCTTCAGTCTTTGATGCCCTTCTCCCTCTCTTAGAATTCAGTCTTCGTGCGGCAAGATGGGGAAATGGTGTTGCTGATTTAAGTAAATGGCTCAGGCTTACGGAGTCAGTTACAGGCAAAGAAGAAGTTGAGAACTAGGTCCCCTAACTCTTACTCCAGTGTAACCCTTTTGGCTGTACTCATCTTTTCAGAGCACCCTATTTCAAGGGGCAGATCCAGAAAAATTGGTTTACATGCTCAGTTAACATCCCTATTTTCTGTACTCCCTCTGCATCTTGGCTACTGGTGGAATTATTTTTGTTAGCATTATTGATAGCTTTATTATGAGCTCAATTTTCTGGACATAAATAAATGAATAGACACTGAAAAGTCATATTGTATTTGTTTAAAATGTTCATCGTTTCGACATCGTATAAACTGGGCAGCCATGCACCACTGGCTCAGATAATAGCTTTTATATATTGCATAGACTATTACATATAAAGAGTTATACTCATTAGACCTCAGTATTTCCACTGCCTGGTATAGTACCTGGCACAAGTAGGTTGTCAGTACCTGTGAACTGGATCAGATTGGATTAGACTGAATCAAATTGATTGAAAGTGGCTCTAATGTGTTTCGACTCCTAGATTCTGTAATTTATTTAACACCCCTACCCAAGTAGGTGTTTACACTACAGCATGTCTGTTCAAAGACACATTATTAGGTCAAGTTGTCTGTCCCCTGATCTGAAAGATCTACCTAATCAGGTAGGTCAGTTCTGGGAACTAAGACCTTCCTGAGACCGCGCAGATTACCAGCCTGGAAGGGAAGGCTGTGTTCTCTCTCTGTTCTCAGCACTGGGAAGGGCCAGGGAGTCTCAACACATGATAGCAGATATTGCAGAGGTGCTCAGAAATGTGGCAGCGCTGGTTCAAACCCAGTAAGTGACTTTTTGAAGTTAATTGTAAAACCCCAAATAATGAGCAGTGATATTTCCTTAGAGGTGCCACTTAATCACTTTACCCTTCTCTTTGTTAGGTCACCTGCGGAAGTCACTAGGGCACTTTATTTTCTTGAAACAGGTTTTTTTCCATCTTGAAAGAGTGAGATCAATTTTTGCCTTAGTTATTAATACCTGTTCATTTTATTTCAGGGGTACAGGCATGGATGGGAAGAAATGCAGCATATGGATGTTTTTACCCCTTGTATTTACCTTATTTACTTCAACTGGATTGTGGATAGTGTGAGTATTCTCTTATTTAAGGACTCAGGTGCAATGTAGATAAAAATGTCAAGTGTTGATAGTATGGTTGCCCCTTCGTATCTGCAGACTGCACATCCTTGGAGTCAACCAACTGCAGATCAAAATTATTCAGGAAAAAAAATTCCAGAAAGTTCCAAAAGGCAAAACTTGAATTTGCTGCTCACTGGCAACTATTTACATAGCATTTACATTGTATTTACAACTATTTATATTTTATTAGGTATCATAAATAACTTAGAGATGAAAGTATACAGGAGGATGTGCGTAGGTTACAGTTGACCCTTGAACAACAGGAGTTTGAACTGCGAGGGCCCACTTATATGTGGTTTTTTTTCAATAAATACTACAGTACTGTATGGTCCATGGTTGGTTGAGTTCGAGGATATGGACCCTTGGATGTGGAGCTGACTATGGGACTTGATTATCCACAGCATCTGGTGTCCACTGCTGGTCCTGGGACCAATCCCCCACATATACCGAGGGACAACTGTTCATATTCATATGAATGTATTTGTAAATACTTTAAAATAATGTTTACTAATTCAATCATGCTAAATTCCCCATTTCTCTTCCCTTCTTGTTTCACCCAAAGTAGATAATAAGAGCAAGTAACAAATTATGCAAAGCAGGTGGTGAAGAACACTGGTGATGTGGACTCATTATTTGCAAGATTTGCTAATTTGACATTAACATGCTATAAAGATTCCATTCACAGTCCCGTTGATAGTCCAGTTTTTTGGTGTGTGTGACTGGGTCTGGTATGTTTATAAAATGGGTATCATTACATTAGAAGTCTTGCTTATCACAAAACATTCCCACACTTGCTTATTTCAAGTACTGTTTACTTCTAGAAAATTATTTTAGTTCCTTGCAGTTCATTAAGAAAGGTGGACACGTATTCCTGAGAAATTAGAAACTGAATCCTAATTTTAGTTGCCCAAAGTTGTATGGTCTTACTTCTTTGCTTCCCGGTTTCCAGATTATAATGATTGCCATTAATTAATTGCCATTAATTTTCTTTTGAAAATTACAGAAATACTATTAATGACATTTATGGTTCAGAGGGCTAGGTGAGCTATAGGTAAAGCATTGTAGTAAAACAACATTGTCCCAGTTAGAAAAAAATGAATATGATTTAATGTGGTTAGTCCAATAAAACTGGGAAACAAATGATTCTTGGGTTTTTTGTTTTGTTTTGTTTTGTTGCGGTACGCGGGCCTCTCACTGCGTGGCCTCTCCCGTTGCGGAGCACAGGCTCCGGACGCGCAGGCTCAGCGGCCATGGCTCACGGGCCCAGCCGCTCCGCGGCATGTGGGATCCTCCCGGACCGGGGCACGAACCCGCATCCCCTGCATCGGCAGGCGGACTCTCAACCACTGCGCCACCAGGGAAGCCCGATTCTTGGGTTTTTTTACATTTCTTTGTTTTATAAATTTTTTTGTTTTTTCTTCATAGATACTTTATAGCTGTGGAGGATGACAAAATTTTCCCATTAAACTCAGCTGAAAGGTAAATTTATCTCTGGGTAATTCTTTGTTCATCAGTAGATTTAACAAAAACTTTGCCACTGATGAAGTTAAGCTATGCACAAGTGACCATGCTTTAACCTGAGCTTCTGGGTTTTCTTTTGTTATCCAGGAAACCTGGTGTGAAGCATGCACCGTATATAAGGTAACTTGATAATTCTCTTCTGATCTGTTGGATCTTAAGAAAGTTTAGGGTGTATTAGTTCTGGCTGCTAAGACGAAGTAGCATAGACTGGATGGCTTATAAACATGAGAAACTTATTTCTCACATCTCTAGAGGCTGGAAGTCCAAGATCAGGGTGCTAGCATGGTCAGGTTCTGATGAGAGCCTTCTTCCAGGTTGCAGACTGCCATCCTCTCATTGTGTCCTCACATGGCAGAAAGAGGGCAAGAGAACTCTTTAGGGTCCCTTTTATAAGGGCACTAATCCCATTCACCAGGGCTCCACCCTCATGATCTAATCACCTCCCAAAGGCCCCACCTCCTAATGCCTTCACATTGGGGGTTAGGATTTCAGCATATGAATTTTTAGGGGACACAGACATTCAGTCGATGGCAGAGAGTTATCAATTTTACTACAGTAATAATAAAACACTTCCTGTTTTTCAAGTATTGCAGGTGATGAACCTCCTGCAAGCTGTGTGTTTAGTCAAGTTATGAACATGGCAGCATTCCTAGGTAAGAAGAGCATAAAGAATGCTTTATGTGCTTTGGTATGTTTCTTTTTTATTTTAAATTCTCCCAAACTCATATCAAAATCATGGTGGACTTAGTTGATAATTCGGTATCATATCATGTCAATATGCTGAAGAGGGCTTTTTGTTTTGAGGGTCTTTTTTTTCTCATGAATCCTTTTACATTCACCTGCTTACCTTACGTTTTCTTTTCCCTTTACCATCTTTAATCATTTCAGCCAATTCTTGACTTTATTTCTTTTGCTGCATGAAATAATATATTTCATGGGCCATAAAATCCTGCATGAGAATGTAATATTGTGCAATATGTTTGCTTTAAAAAGAATGCCTTATTTTTTCTTTCACTGACAAAGATGAAAAAATGCTTAGGCTCTGTGATAAATATTGATGGGTGTAGATATTGTCTTTAAATCTAAAGGTCAGCCTTAACATTAGGGTGATGCTCTCCCCTCTGCCTATACACATATCAAGCTGGCAAATGGAAATGTAGGTTAAAAAAAAAAAGAAAGAAACCTTTTGTACTCATGTCTGGCCCCAATTCCCCACTTTTCCTTTAGGGACCAAGGCCCTCATTTAATATCCTGTCCCCTTTGTACTGTTCCCTGGGGATCGTGGGAACCAGCCATGCTCTCTGTCTTCCTCCAAATTGACCTTATAGCCCATTTCCTCCAGGCCAGGACTCTCGGTGTCTTTCAAAGGGTCAACCAGCTACCACCACTGGCATATTGTTGGGTCGGCCAGTGACAGCTAAATTTTTCAACAGTGGTTTTCTGGAAGTGTTTATTTTGCATAGTAAGACTTTCACTCCAAGTAAGAGAGAATGATGATGTTATTACCAAGGGAGTATTGGCACCTGTCCCCCAGAGAGGTGCCCTGTTATTTCATCTATTTATAAACACCCCACAAAGAAATTTCTATTCACTCTTACATGTTCCTTTTTAATGTTTGCTGTAGGAAAAGGGAAGACCTGTAGAATTCCCTGGAAAATCCAGGGAGACTGTTGGTCCAACATGCAACACAGGCAGAATCTTAGTTGGTTCAGAAGGCTGATAATGTGAGAAACATGGAGAATGTTCCCTGTGAGGCACCAGGGGAAGTGCTAGTGGGTCCGGTTTTGTGTCACTGCCTTTACCCTCAAAGTTGCCAGGAGCTGTAGACTCACTCTTTTTTCCTAGCCTTGACACTACTCTTCTGAAGAGCTCTAATAAACATATTCATGCTAAGGCATAAATGACCTCTAAGGAGATATTTGCATTTAATAGAACACAAAGTCCCAAGGGTGAATCTGGACTTGCAGGGTCAGGGACCCTTCCCAGCCCCTCTGCAATCACACCACATAGGCCTGCAGGTTGTTACAGACTCATATGATCATCCCCACGGAGCACAATAATAACAATAATTAATGGCAGTCACTTAATATTCCAGGCACAATGCTGAGTGCTTTGCAAATACTACCTCTTCTAATCATGATACACAGGAGACTGCCTTTATGAGGAAGGAGACTGCCTTTATGAGGAAGCTATCACAGGCTGTCTGTCCTCCACTGGGCTTTAAAGAAACCAGTGAACATGTTGGAAACAATATATTATCCTTTATATTCTTAAGACAAATTGATATGTCCCAATAGTCTTTAGTGTAAAATCTAAAATATGCCAGTTTGCACAGCTCACAAATTTATCCAGTTATAAAGCTGATGATTAACTCATTATAAAAGCATTTCCAAAAACACAGTCATGAAAACAAGTTCCCCTCTTGCAGATGACATTCGTCATCATCTGACTCTCCAGTCCTCCCCTGCTCCACCAAGAAGCAATTAAGTTTTTACTAGCTTTTGCTCTAAGGTATTACAGCATCCAATATTTATACTTTATTATCTTTCATCATTTTTAGTGCCATCTGGTAGACACAGAACTGATTAAGATTAGTGTTCAGTGGGAGTGAACCAACAATTATTTATCTGGGAATGAAAAAGAATCAGTTTACTAATGATTCTTGCTCTAAACTGTGGTTGCTTTTGTCTCCCCAGGCCTACCCTCTTAGACCTCAGGCTGTTACTTTAGACGACATCACTGACTATAAGAAACAACATAGACCACCTGTAAATCACTGCTTGTTGGCAGCTGTATAGATGATAATTTATAACCTACAAATGAGTTGGTGTAGCAAAGATCTTATATCTTTTTGATGGACTAATCAAAGATCAAATGCTCAGTGATTTCCTTATAGAATTAGTTATGCTTTTTGTCCTGAATCCACACTTCCATTTCTCCTGGGGGGTGGGGTGTAAAGACCTAAGACAAATTTCTTTTTTTTTTTTAGGTAAGAAGTGGATTTATTTAGAGAGAAACACACTCCACAGACAGAGTGTGGGCCATCTCAGAAGTCAAAAGGCCCCAGGTTACAGGGTGGTTAGTTTTTATGGGCTGGGTAATTTCTTTTTTTTTTTTAACTTCCTAAATTTTATTTATTTGTTTGTTTGTTTATTTCTTTTTATACAGCAGGTTGTTATTAGCTATCCATTTGATACATATTAATGTATACATGTCAATCCCAATCTCCCAATTCATCCCACCACCACCACCACCCCACTTTCCCCCCTTGGTGTCCATACGTTTGTTCTCTACATCTGTGTCTCTATTTCTGCCTTGCAAACTGGTTCATCTGTACCATTTTTCCAGATTCCACATATATGCGTTAATATACAATATTTGTTTTTCCCTTTCTGACTTACTTCACTCTGTATGACAGTCTCCAGATCTATCCACGTCTCTACAAATGACCCAATTTTGTTGCTTTTTATGGTTGAGTACTATTCCATTGTATACATGTACCACATCTTCTTTATCCATTCATCTGTCGATGGGCATTTAGGTTGCTTACGTGACCTGGCCATTGTAAATAGTGCTGCAATGCACATTGGGGTGCGTGTGTCTTTTTGAATTATGGTTTTCTCAGGGTATATGCCCAGTAGTGGAATTGCTGGGTCATATGGTAATTCTGTCTTTAGTTTTTTAAGGAACCTCCATACTGTTCTCCATAGAGGCTGTGTCAATTTACATTCCCACCAACAGTGCAAGAGGGTTCCCTTTTCTGCACACCCTCTCCAGCATTTATTGTTTGTAGATTTTCTGATGATGCCCATTCTAACTGGTGTGAGGTGATACCTCATTGTAGTTTTGATTTGCATTTCTCTAATAATTAATGATGTTGAGCAGCTTTTCACATGCCACGGCCATCTGTATGTCTTCTTTGGAGACCAAGAAAAATTTCTTAAAAGGAATATTATTTTCTGCTCTGGAGAGGTTGTGAGGATAAACTAATAGCTGAATGATTTTGGTCACCTAATAGCAGCGTCTTTCCCTCCTTCAGCCAAAACATATTGATTGTCATGTTCTACTGCTGTCATAAATAAGAATTATTGATGCATAAACAGTAAAACTAAACAAAATGAAAAAGAATTTGGCCAGACACCAGTCTAGAACTGCAGTGAAGAGCTGCTGTTTTGAGTTTGAACTTTAAAAACCCGATCAGCTTCAAAATAAAAGAATTTAACAAAGGAAATAAGGAATTACTCTAATATTTATATTTTTTAACAGGCAGATAAATTAAATAAGGGACACTTGTGTAGCAAAGGACTGTTGGGAATATCAAAAACAACAAAAGGGTGGGTTTTAAAAATCTTTTCTAAAACTGTAAGTAAAATTTTAAATTTTTAAATGAAACAAAAAATATATCTATTGAGCAGAATGTTAATGTGGTAAAAATTGGTTGACATATATAAAGATGGTTTTGAAATTGCCCTACTGCCCAAGAAAGCTTTTTCAATAAGGTATAATTAAATCATTACTTGGTTGTAAATAGACTTCATAACAGATAGTCTGAATCTGTCTGCATTTAAACCTGTTAATAAAACTGTTAATGGATCAGAAGCTTTATTATTTCCACAACCATAAAATTTCAACTAGACCCTATTATGGAAAGAAATTAGGCCTAGCCTCAGCTGATTAATAATGGAGTTAATAGGTTAAAAGGGCCAAGTGTGGTGTTTGGAATGCTGTTCTGGAAGTTGGGAATGTTGGGATGATTCCTGTCTTCAGGAAAGTTTCTGTTTCCTGGTTAATGTCATCATCTGTTCTTGATGAAATGACTTACCATCCGTATTACAAATGAGAAGGCTAGCAATGCTGGAGCCAGGAGAATAGTACACATCCAGAGTTCACTGGAGAGAAATGAGTAACACAGACAGTGGCACTGACTGTGTCCCTTTGGGTAGAGTGGCACAAACTACCTGGATGGTCAACGTGAAGAGCCATTTCGGTGTCTGCTTTGGCAGTGGGTTAGGGCTTCGGCGAGAGTTCCGACACCATCCTAGCCCTCCAAACTAGATGACAACCAGAAAGTTCCCAGAGCCATACTCTCCACTAGTCGTTTTTAAAAGAAATTAAATGTGCCGCCTCAGTATTCTGTCATTATGTGCTGACTAATATCCACACACAATTAATTAGCAAATGTCTCCCCTGGTGCCTTGTGTGGAGATTTCTGGTCTAAATCTAATGACTTCTTTATCTGAAGATCACTTTGTGTCAGGGCGCTTATGTTGAATTTCTCGTCTCCCCACTTCTTCCTCCTATTCGTATCCCCCAAAGTATTAGAAATTGTGCTTATTTTTTCATCCTCTAGGATAGGTATTGTCAACATTAATAGACTTCTGATAATATGATAACTCCTAACTTGATCCCTCAAACCATTAGGTTGAAAAACTATTATCAAAAAAATGGTTCTGAAGAACCTAGGGGCAGGACAGGAATAAAGACACAGACGTAGAGAAGGGACTTGAGGATACGGGGAGGGGGAAGGGTAAGCTGGGTTGAAGTGAGAGAGTGGCATGGACATATATACACTACCAAATGTAAGATAGATAGCTAGTGGGAAGCAGCCGCATAGCACAGGGAGATCAGCTCAGTGCTTTGTGACCGCCTGGAGGGGTGGGATAGGGAGAGTGGGAGGGAGGGAGACGCAAGAGGGAAGAGATATGGGAACATATGTATATGTATAACTGATTCACTTTGTTATAAAGCAGAAACTAACACACCACTGTAAAGCAATTATACTCCAATAAAGATGTTAAAAAGCTATTATCAACTCAAGTATAATCTATTAATTTGAGGATGAATCATGGGCATTAGCTTTAACATAAATATACTAAAAGCTAAATCAGATCCAAACAATTTAAGATTTCATAGATTGCAGTTTATTTCTATTTTGTTTCCAGAATCCAACTATTAACCAAGTTGTATACCACTCTTTGACCAGAGGTACTTGGAACTGAAGTACCTCTGTTACTGAACTGAGTACCTCTGTTAGTTCAACTCACTGAACTAACTTTGTAGCTTGAAACTATGAAATTCGTCATACTTGGGAAATGCAAACTTGTGAATGGGTTTCTTTGTTAATGGCTACTAATAATGGCCTGAAATCAAGGCAGACTTACAGCAAATAATTACCTACTAATTGTTGTATAAATAGAATGATTCTTGAATTCCTAATTGTCTTCCCTGCTAAACCTTAATGTCAAAATAAATTGCCTTAGGAAGTAGTAAGTGCATTTCTTCATATTAGATATAACATATTAATTGCAAGTGCTTTTTAAAAATCATTTGTAGACTGACCTCTCCCAGCTTTTTGTATAAATATGAAAATATCCCTGCACCAAGCAATTAATAAAAGGAGATTCTTAGATTAGTGACTTGAGTATGGACTGGCCTCAAGGTTACTATTAGAAGTCAGATTTGAAATCTAAGTAACTTCCTTTTTCTCTCTGCAGATTCTCCAATGACAATTTGATTCAAAAGAGTGGGATTTTAAAATAAGTAATTAACATCATGTGAAGAATTGAGCTTTCTTAATATAATCAATATGATTTTCAGTACATACCAAACCCCCAAATCTGCTATGTTAAAATACAGATTCCATGATTTTATTGCTGTAACTGCTCTAATTTGGGTGAGCTGTCTTTGTCCTTTGACAATGAACACCTGCAGGTAGAATCAGAAGGGAGAGGGAATAAACCAGTAATAAAGGGATTTGTACATGTGCCTTTATCTTCCTTCCTATCCCCGGGAATGATTTCTGGCACAGGGGCCAGCAGGTTTGTCTAGATTGGTAACCTTGTCTTCTTCCCCGTGTTTTCTTGCCCTATCTGTTCTAACACGGTTCTAAACTAAAGGCTGATTGAATCAGTGAATTCCCGTGCCACGGGCTGTCTCTCTGTGTCTGATCTGTTGTGTGCCAAGCCTCTGTGATGTTCTCCTAAGCCAGTCTGTCTTGTGCTGACCTTGTTTTTGAAAACTCTGAGAACAACACTAGTTGTTACCAGTCTATCATCTTGCATCACCCAAATAACATATAGCACGCTGCTTCAGTTCCTCTCTGCTTTCCCCAGGTTAGCTAGAATAAAACATCTCAGTAATCAGAAACATCGCATGGAAAATTTCTTTTAAAAATGCATCGGTCATTTTAGAGATTTAAAGGTGTACTGTGGCAAAAAGTTTACTTCTGCACATTGTGGCTTTAGAACGCTGCTTCCTAGTCTGACTGTGTGATTTAACTTTTTCACTTATAACATTTTGTTTTATTCCCAGCTCTGGTGGTAGCTGTTCTGCGCTTCATACAACTGAAACCAAAGGTTTTAAATCCATGGCTGAATATTAGTGGATTGGTGGCGCTCTGTCTGGCTTCCTTTGGAATGACCTTACTTGGTAATTTTCAGGTACTTCATTTGGCCTTTTTCACCTCCATCTCACACTTCACCTATATGATGATCACAGCCACTGAGTTATAGTCACTATGTGGCCCATAGAATTCTCCATGAATCTTTAAAAAAATGCTAACAGTGGTTCCTGATATGCACAGTTTCTCCAGCAGTCAGCCCATCTGTTCTTTGAGCCTCGCCTACGTAAGTCTGAATTAAACATGAGAAATTCCTCCCTGTGCATTGGAAATACAGCACAGCTATTGGGAAACGTATCTACTAAAATAGGGCTTTCAAACCGCTATATACTTTTTTTCATAACAAATTGTATTCTAATGTACGTTTCTAGAAAATTAATAGGATCATTGCCTTTCTGTAATTAAACATTGAACATTCTTATTGGATGAAACCTTGCATTTTAGATTAGCAAGCTCACATGGGAGTCAGTTTGAAAACCCAGAATTTCTCTAGAACGCCTGTGACTTGAATAAGGAGGTACTAACCCTCACTCTTCTTCCCAGAGATGTAGAAACCCAAGGTCACTTAAGCATAATTTCCCTTGCCAATACCCTCACACAACTCTTGACCTAAATGACTTCATTTGTAAAATAGACATGGAGACCCTGCCCAGTTACAGTAGTTTTCTGTTTTCCCTGCCTCCATTCCCTCCCCAGCATCCTCCGGCCTCTGTGATATACTACTGCTAGAAACTTCCTCCTTACTGTCAAACACCAATCCTGACACTTCTCCGCTGTCTGTTGAGTGAAATCCAAATGGTGCAGGCATTCCAGACACTCAGCATTCTAGTGAGTGTTTAGGAATGTTCTTACTGAAAATATGGTAGTGGATTTTCTAAGACTGTCTCTCGTCCTTGACCCTCAGTGCTGATAATTCATTAAATTAGGATAACTCATTCCCCAAGATGTCCCCTGGCACACAGTAGCAACTCAATAAGTATTCTTTTTAATAAATAAATTTATTTATTTATTTTTATTTTTGTGGCTGCACTGGGTCTTCGTTGCTGCACGCGGGCTTTCTCTAGTTCCGGCGAGTAGGGGCTGTTCTTTGTTGCAGTGCGCGGACTTCTCATTGCGGTGTCGTCTCTTGTTGCGGAGCATGGGCTCTAGGTGCACGGGCTTCAGTAGTGTGGCACGTGGGCTTAGTTGCCCCACGGCATGTGGGATCTTCCCAGACCAGGGCTTGAACCTGTGACCCCTGCATTGGCAGATGGATTCTTAACCACTGTGCCACCAGGGAAGCCCTTAATAAGTATTTTTTACTTAATGGGCTGTCTGACAGATAGGCAGGCAATCCCACCCATTCCTATAACTATTCTAGATTTCATTCCGTATCAACCTAGATAATGAGAAAGCTGCATTCTTAGAACATATTGGCTAGGAGGATGAATTATCAGGAGAATATTTGAGAGTTTATCTGTTAAGCTCCAAAATGTTAGGGCACAGAGCATTTTTTATTGAGATTTTGGTGGTAGTCTTTCCTCCACTTATCCATCTGTGCTACAGGGACTGGCATGTTGTAAAATGCTCAGTAACTATCATTTCTCTCAACCAGGTCTTAGATGGAAGTTACTGAATAGACATTTTGTTTTTCACTAAAGTTCCCCGAAGAATCCCAGTGATTGGGTTGTTTGGGTGAACCACAGATATTCAAAACTGTAAATGATGACGCTATATATGAAGAACATTTTCTGGAATATCTACAGAGATTACACAGGAAACAACACATTAGTTGCCTGTGGAGAAACCAGGTGGCTAGTATATGAGATAAGAGACAGACTTTTCAATCTATACTCTTTTTACAATTTTTTAAAGTTTGGCCCATGTAACTGTATCATCTATTTTTAAAATTAGAATTAAAAAATAAATGAACAGACTATGTAGACCATGGAAAACCAATTTCCTAGTAGTAAAATTTGACTTGGGGAATCATTACTTAAAGTGTTTCAGGACTTTCCTGGCGGTCCAGTTGTTTGGACTCCACGCTTCCAATGCAGGGGGTGTGGGTTCGATCCCTGGTCAGGGAACTAAGATCCCACATGCTGCGCAGCCAAAAAATAAATAAATAACAATAAAATAAAATAAAATGTTTCAAAAATATGTGTTTTGAACTGTGAGGGGGGGGGAAGTGGCTTCTTCAAAGAAGAAAAAATCCTACAGCCAAAACAATAGAAAAAAATTGTAAAGGGAAAGTAATATTGATTTGATACAACCATTATTCATAGCAACGCTAAACAATAAAACACCTGAAGGCAATGGCGATTCAAAAAGATATTTTCACCATGTTTTTAAAGCCATCTTTCAACAGTAGATTTTATTACCTGTGTTTCCTATATATGTGGGGTACATGTGTAGTTAAAAATATATGCAATTAATAAAGGTGTTTTAAGTGACAGATATATTTTTTAAATCAGTGGGTAATGATTTGGGCAGTTTACATCTCTAACCCCCAATTGAAATAACCCAGATGGGTCTCCTTTAACCTATTAACTGTATAAAAGCCTTGACCAGGGATCTTCGAACACTGTTGCCCTTTAATGGGTCTCCGGATATGGCAAAAGCTCATTAAGTGCAGTTTTCTTATTATAATAGGAAACAAAACAAAAGCCCATTAACAATGAATTGGCCACATTACATAGACTGGCCAGTTTTGTAAGAGTAAAGAACAGCTCAGGTGTTATTAGTTGTCCCAGCCAGTGAAATCTTGACCTGCTTAGAATTGGCCATCCTCAATCAGTAAATACACAGCCGGATTCTGGTCTCATTTCTTAGTGTAGAAAACAGAGTTTGGGGTTTATGTCTGTAGAAACTTTGACATTTCTCTTTTTTTTGTGTAACTCTCCTGCTTTTTTCTTTTACTTTTCTACAAATCTTTTCTGGAAAATAAATTCAAAGAATAAATTACCACTGCCTGTATGATTCTTCCAAACAAACGTTTTGAGGTGTGGGCATACTATTCATTTCTCTTCTTCCCCTCAGAGTTGGAACCAATGGAGAATAGACACAAAGAGCCAGTGGAGATGAAGGGTTCTACTCTTTCTACAACCTATCATCCCATTATTGGGACATCTCTTTACCTATTTTTTTCTCCTTCACGTATTCCATTGGCTTGTATGTATTTTCTAAATGGGCCTCCACAGGTCATTATCTGTTCATCCCTTAGCTCACAAATGATGAAGAAATCCATAATGTCGGAACTTCCTTGACTTTTGGATTTGGCACACTGACCTGCTGGATCCAGGCTGCATTGACACTCAAAGTAAACATCAAGAATGAAGGACGGAAAGTTGGAATTCCACGAGTTATTCTCTCAGCATCTGTCACTCTCTGCGTGGTCCTCTGTATCCTTTGAATGTGAAAACGTTCTTTGCCAGTGAGATTAAAACACAGATAAGTTGTCCATGTAGAAGATGAGAAGAGTGCCATTCTCAGTTGGTTAGGATATACTGTCGTATCAACTCAGAATATTAGACAAAAAAGAAAAATAAATAGGTATAAAAATGAAAACTTTCAGACCTATTTTTCATGCCAAAGAGGAGATGGAGAACCAAGCTCTGCCTTCTCAAAACGGTTTCAATCTGTAGGAATGGTGCCATGCATTCTCCTTTTGATGTAAAGTTTCCTTTTGTGAAAAACATAGAATGCATAACCAAAAGAGAATTGTAGGGTTTTTTTCCTTCCATCTTGAAAAATTCTTTTCATTTTCGACTTTATTAGTGGCTCTGTTATTTCATTTAATCTATTAACTCTAAAATGAATTTCTAGGGACAAAAATACATTTATACCTTTCAGGAAAACAAGTAAGCTTTTCTGGAAAAATTCAAGAACTAGATTACCACTGCATGTACTGTTGTCCTAAACAAATAATTTTGAGGTGCTATTTATTTCCCTTCATCCGTCGGAGTTTGAACCAATGGAGAACAGTCACACGGAGCCAGATGGGGATGAAGAAATCAGCCTTTATTCCTAGTAAACTTGGAAAGGAAAATTGTGCAGGCCTCTTATCTTACACCCTGGAATTCAATCTATCCACCCAGTAAGAAGCAGAGAAATCAGGGAAAGGCAGAGGAGAGCACTACACTCAGCTGGAGCCCAAACAGATCGCAGAGGGACTGGTCTAGGGTGGAGCACAGTGACCCCACCTACTATAGCAGGGCCCAGTGGAAGTCGGCCAGTAACCACCCCACCAATCAGATCAGTCACTCAATCCTAAGTGTTTACTCCATTAGGTCCTCTGGAAACTGGAGAAGAAGGGAGTTCCTAGACGGCAAACTGTATAGCTAACACAGTTACAATCATCAATATAATAGCCAATATTTATTGGGTACTTATAATGTGCTAGGCAGTATTCTAAGCACTTTAAATGTGTCAACCCTTTTAATCCTCACTTAACAAGTAGGAATAGTGAAAAACGAAGGTTAATTACCCAAGATCACACATGGTATGTGTCGATTTGTTCTGAACTCAGGCTCAGTTCTTATACTCTTAACCACTATGCCATCCCTCCTTAGAGTGGCTTTAAAATACGAAAATGTTGGGCTTCCCTGGTGGTGCAGTGGTTGAGAGTCCACCTGCCGATACAGGGGATGCGGGTTCGTGCCCCGGTCTGGGAAGATCCCACATGCCGCGGAGCGGTTGGGCCCGTGAGCCATGGCCGCTGAGCCTGCGCGTCCAGAGCCTGTGCTCAGCAACGGGAGAGGCCACAACAGTGAGAGGCCCGCGTACCACAAAAAACAAAACAAAACAAAAAAAAACCGAAAATGTTTAGCGTTTGGAGATGTTCATTAGTGGAGTATTTGGAGCCATTTCTTTATTCTTCCCTCACAAACTGCCATTCAGTCATTTTAGCGGTTTTCTTAAGTCTCATTAGATTGAGAACATTTAAGGACTTGAAATTCAAGCCAAAAAACTTGCTTATTACTAGCAACCTGATAAAATATTTTATGAGTAAACGGGTCAGAATTCTGCCAGTGCAAGATTTGAAGATATATTCCTCCCCTGTAAGTTAATATTGCTTTGGCAACATTTTGAACCCTCAGTCAGAAGAGTATGTACAGATTTTAAATCATTCTGAGTTTTGAGCTTATACCAAACAATTCTGATCCACGATATTTCCGAAGACTTGGAACCATTTCGTGGTTCCCAGGTGAATGAATCCAGGCCTAGTCAGGAGAGCGAAGTTTGGCTGAAGTAGTTGTCACAGAATTTTTCACTCTCTGAAAATTTCCCAAGATTTTAAGGCTAAGTTCTGAAGGTAGAACTAATTCTAAGGGAACAATTCTGATTTTTCTAAATAACTTTATTTAGTCCTTGGCCTCTTAGCTTTTCACTATAGAACGTTATGAACCTCTCTCCTCCCCAGCTCCTACCTTCATATATACTGATGTGTGTGTGTGTGTACATATACATACACTCTGTGTATAGTCAGGCATAGATGAATCATCTGTTCTTCGGTTTTTTAATTGCCTGCTTTCATTTAAGTTTAAATGCAACACCAGGAATGAAACCAGCCTATAGAATATTGTCTGAAAGGCAATAGTGAAAACTAGAGAGAAGAAGAGGGGCCACTTAGACCTTATTAGTATCACTGCAGAGACAAACACAGCCTATATGGAGGTAGTTAGCTGTTTGATACGTTCACATTGTTCCATCGTCATTTGCAGTGTCTTTTTTTTTTTTTTTTTTTTTTGTGGTACGCGAGGCTCTCACTGTTGTGGCTTCTCCCGTTGTGGAGCACAGGCTCCGGACGCGCAGGCTCAGCGGCCATGGCTCACGGGCCCAGCCGCTCCGCGGCATGTGGGATCCTCCCGGACCGAGGCACGAACCCGTGTCCCCTCCATCGGCAGGTGGACTCTCAACCACTGCGCCACCAGGGAAGCCCTGCAGTGTCTTTTAAAAATACAGCGTTATTTTTCTGGCCAACTAGTTACTTTGGAATTGTAATTCTTTAGCTAGTCTCACAGTTTATTAGGCAGCCGTAGAGTATAGTGGTCGAATGCATGGCCAGGGAGTCAGAGTGCTTGTGTTTGAATCCCAGTTCCACCAGTTAATACCCGTGTTACCCATTTGGCCTCCGTTTCCCTATTTTAAGCGAACTGCTGATAACAGGATGTTGTGATGAATAAGTTAGGTTTTCCATGAAAGCACCTAGAAGCATGTCTGGCACAAAGTAAGGGCTCAATAATGTTACCTTGTATTATTTATGTAGATGGTGTTCAGCTGGCTCTGTGAAGCTCTTCTGCTAGTCAGGGGGAGAGCCAGGCTTTTCCCGTAACCTGTCTCTGCCCAGAAAAGAGCCCCGTCTTAATGTGGCCGATGGAGGAACTTGCCTTGACTACTTCTCCCCAGACTTCATCCTCATGGCCCAAGGCATCCACCTGTACGCAGCCAGGGTCCAGTGGGGCCTGGTCATGTGCTTCCTGTCTTACTTTGGCACCTTTGCTGTGGAGTTCCGGCATTATCGTTATGAGATTGTATGTTCTGAATACCAGGAGACTTTCCTAAGCTTCTCAGAAAGCCTGTCTGAAGCTTCTGAATATCAAACCGACCAGGTGTAACCCATCAGTTTTTCCTTGCTGGTGAGGTGGGTGTAGCATCAGGGGAGGGGCCAAGGCACACCCACAGGACTTGACACACAACCTCATGACACATCGTAAACACAGGCACGTGCACACGCACACACTCACACACACATTCATGGCCACGTTTGCCAAACGAGCGTTTCGGGGCGAGTTATTTAACAAAAAAGCACAAGCCCTATGTGTCGAAATACACGCTGTTAGCACTGAAAATATAATGCACGACAGAGCAAGAAGCTTGTGCATGATCACCTCTCTTTTCCCCTCTCTCCCAGCACCCCCTGCTCTTCTTGTCCTCTTCACATATTCCAGACATCCTGATCACCCTACCTTGGGCAGGCCAAATGTAACATGGGAATAATGCCAACTCCCAACTGCCTTCAGATCCAGAGGGCTTGGAACCAGCTCACGAGGACATTCTGAATCTGGCACTAGGGCTCTTGAATGGACAGAGTGTCATTTGGTTGGATGGAAACTGTATAGAGATGTGACCCCGTGTAACCTGTGGATGATGTTGGATCAAGGATAGAACTTTCCCACAAAAACTCCCTTCATCATCGTTCAGTGGCTGTCTGAGCAGATTCGACAAAAGGAATACGCTACGAGCTGTGAGGGGGAAGCCCACCACCACGATTTGGACTTTACTGTGACTGAGAAAATATTTCCAAATGTGAATATTTGTAGGCCATGGTCTGCCATGGAGAGATGGGGGTAGCGAGGGTGTGGTTTCAGTTTTGCTTCCATAGTATGCTATGTTCAGTTTTTATTTTCTATTTCATAGTTTGCTTTGTTTTCTTTTTTTTTTTTTTGAAGTAACTACCATGGTTCTCTTGGGGCCTCACGGACAGAGAAGATGTAGGCCAAACGCAAGAACTGAGCTTGTTTGGGGTTCAACATGATAAAAGAAAAAAAAAAGAAAGGTCACCTGCAGGCTTAATTTGCTGCTTTTATGTTTGAAGCTAAGAAAATGTTCACAGAAAAGCACAAAGAAATACGTGTGGAGGTAATAAAAAGAGCTCCTGCTGGACATTTGTAAAAGAGAGGAGTTTCAGAGGATCGTGTTGTAAATCCAAATCAAGGAGGAGTTTCTTAATATGTATCTGTTGCTCAAATTTAGTATTTTGGGGGGCGGGAGGTTAAGGGCTTTTCATACTCAGAATTTGTAGAAGCCAATTAAATGGTTACCCTCCCCGAAAAACAAATTGGTTCAGTTCGTCCCCTACAACACATCATGTAGTTCCCACCTGTGAAGAGTTTAGAACTCAAACTTTATTCCTGGGCTTTAGAGGATGTGCTTCATAAAAAAGGGCAGAATTCTAAATCAAAATGCGTTGGAGTGGGCCAAGCTGATGGACCCTCCGTGAGTGCACTTTGTTTCAAGAAATCCCCAAACTTACTTCATAGGGGCTTGGGATTTCATGGAATATAATGTGAAAAAATGTTTTTTTAATCCAACCCAAACTCTGAGCTTCTTGAGGAGGGGGTTCAATGACTTTTCATCTCTGTATTTATCCCCACCTCTTAGCACAGTGCCTGGCACATATTAGGTGCTCAACAAACATCTGTTGAATAGAATTACTGGTAATTTACAGTACAAAAAAGGAGTATCAGAGAAAGACTCAAAGATGTGTGAGAGAATGGAAGATGACTGTTTCATGCAAGACAGGAATGGAAGAAATCACGAGGGTTAGATGGGGGAGGCAGAACACCTCTAAGGGACAAGTAAAATGTGAGAAAAAGAGACAAGCAGAGAGTGTTCTCCTATTAGAAAGTCATCTTACTGTAAATAGTCCAAGGTGACATTTATTATTTTTGAATACTGCTTTTGGGGTTTTTTTTTCATTTTTATATTTTAAAAATTTTATCAGAGAACAAAGATTTATGAAGTTTTCTTTTACTCTACACGATCCAAATTAAATAGCTTTTGGTGATGCACCGTACACTTTCTTAAGAGTAGATCTAATAGCGCATTTTAACAGAATCAAGCAATGACTGGCATTATTCATCGGGATCTGACCACTAAATAAAATTCTTTTGTGCAGAATTGTGATTTTTCTTTTGTCTCTTACAAGAACATTTCTTCTCTAATATTAAAGCATGTGTAAACTGACTCAGATATTATGTTGAAAACTTCAGTGTGACATTGGCAGCATATTTCTAGGGTGTTTTCCAACACTAACAACCAATTCTCTGATTCTCTGGACACCAACTGGGTGTCCTACAATTCAGTTCAATTCTGACACTACCCAAAGTTATCCTCAGACCCCACGGGTTTAAAGGCTTGGTCCCGCAAGACCTCCCTCGCTTCAAATGCCGGTTGCAAGTATCATGTCCCCAGGTAACCCACACTTCGGTCCAACCTGGTCATAAAATTGGAGGGTTCCCACAATTCCCTTCCCTTCTGGATTCAATAATTTCCTGGAACAGCTCGCAGAACTTGGGAAAACACTTTACTTCCATTTTCTGGTTTATTATAAAAGATATAACTTGAAAGCAGCCAAATGGAAGAGATGCATGGGGCAAGGAAGGGGAGGGATGCAGGGGCACAGCATCCTCCCAGGGTTCAATGTGCTCACCAACCCAGAAGCTCTCTGAATCTCACTATTGCTGAGTTTATAGAGCTTCCTCTCCAGCCCCCTCTGCCACCCCTGCCTGGAGGTCAGTCAGTAGGTCTAGCCACTTGGTCTTTCTGGTGACCAGCTCCAACCTGAGGCCATCTAGTGGCCTCACCCTTAGTGATCTCATTAGCATAAACTCAAGTGTGATCAAAGGGGCTCATTACAAAAAACAAAAGCCATTCCTATCACTCAGAAAATGCCAAGAGCTTTAGCAGCTCTTGGCAGGAACCGGAAGACAAAGACCAAATAAATTTTTGTATTAGACCACACAGACACATAAAGATCAAGATTACAGAACCTCCTAGGAGTTAAGGACCACAGCATTCATCCAGAAGGACAAGGCCAGGGAATCTGCATTTGGAGTGAGCATTCCTGGAGGAGCTAACAGAGATGACCCAGAGAACAAAATAGTAAATATACTACACTATGTGTCTGGTAGTCCAGCTAAGTCTCTTGAAGAAAAGTTGCCTTCCTGGTCAGGAGAGAAATATTTTACGAACAATGTTAACATTTTCAAGGTTCAATAGTTTTTGATTTAACGGAGAACTGACAGTGAGGTCAAGTTTTATTACCTGTGTTATTTATTGGGTTTTCTTTGCCCCTGGTATGGGAAAGTAAAACTTGCGTACCCTGAAATTTGCATTCTGCTGGTTATTGTGGAGACTGGTACATCACTGTTTATTTTGGTCCTTAGGCATTGTGTCAGGATGGATCGGGTTTTGCTATCCCAAAATAAAACTAACGAAACTAAAGTTTATTACTCATGCTAGGTGTCTAACCCGGGTTATCAAAGGAGCTCTGCTCATCACTATGACTCAGACCCTGGCTGGTAGATGCTCTGTCTTAACACTGCTCCCACAGTTGCTGTCAGCCAAGGCAATGTGGGAGACAGCTCACTGGTCTTAAAGCTGCTCTGAAGTGACAAAACCACGTGGCCATACCCTAGAGTGGCTCTCCTGCCATGGGCTCAGAATGGGAGAAACATTTGTGAACAGCCTAGTAACTTACTGGCCACAGTAAATGGACTCCTGGCCACATGTGTTTTGTCCCTCAAAGTAGTGGGAAGTTGGGGAAAGAGAATTCCACATGTGAAATAAGTTGATTTTCACAATCCTCAGTTCCATATCAGCTCAGATTCCCTATTAACATTCCTCAAAGTGAGGGTTCCAAGAAACAGCAAATATCCAAATCTGAAGTCCAAGGAAGGGAGGGTGGGTGAGAAAGCTAGGTTCCTCACTGGAAAAGCAAAGATCTTTCCATTAGCATAACTATTGTTTTATTTCTCCTATCTTAAAAAAAAAAAAGTCCATATTTGCTCTCTCCAGCCCCTCTCTCCCAATTCTTTCTTCTTCTTTTTTAAAATTTATTTATTTATTTATTATTTATTTTTTTGGTTGCATTGGGTCTTTGTTGCTGCGCACAGACTTTTTCTAGTTGCGGCGAGCGGGGGCTACTCTTCGTTGTGGTGCGCGGGCTTCTCATTGCAGTGGCTTCTCTTGTTGTGGAGCATGGGCTCTAGGCGCGCAGGCTCAGTAGTTGTGGCTCGCGGGCTCCAGAGCGCAGGCTCAGCAGTCATGGCGCACGGGCCTAATTGCTCCGCGGCATGTGGGATCTTCCCAGACCAGGGCTCAAACCTGTATCCCCTGCATTGGCAGGTGGATTCTCAACCACTGCATCATCAGGGAAGCCCCCAATTCTTTCAAAAAATTTTTAAAAATTTTGTTGAAGTATAGTTGATTTACAATTGTGTTAATTTCTGCTGTACAGCAAAGTGACTCAGTTATACATATATATTTTTTTCATATTCTTTTCCATTATGGTTTATCACAGGATATTGAATATGTTCCTTGTGCTATACAGTAGGACCAATTCTTTCCTGAACACACTCCAGTCTTGCTTGTTACCACTTCACTGGACCTGCTCTGCTCAAGTTCTCCAAAGACCTTGTCATGTTATATACACAGTTCATTCTTTTCATACCTTACCTAGCAACACTTCACAACTGGATCACCTACCTGCATAAACATTTTCTTCACGTGGCTTCCAGAACACCATGCTCTTTTAGTTTTCCTCCTGCTTCTGTCCCCTCCTCAGTCTCCTTTGCTGGGCCTTCTCCTCCCTGACATCTTTGAATGTTGAAGTCCCCCATGGCTCAGGCCTTGGAACTCTTCCTTCCCATCTACACCCACTCTCTTGGTGACCTCATGCAGTCTTCTAGTTTGAACAATTGCCATATGCTGACCCCTCCCAACTTCTCCAGCCCAGACCTCTATCCTAAATGCCAGACCTGTATATACAACTACCATTGTGACATCTCCCCTTGAAGGGCACCTAAAGTTTAACAGTCCTGATCTGATCTCTTTAAACTCACTCCTCCAGGAGTCTTCCCATCTAAGTTAAGGACAACTCATCTTTCAGTTACCAGACAGAAACCTTGAAGTAATCCTTATCTCTTCTTTCTCTCACACCCCACCCACATCTGTCAGCAAATTTGGTTTGCTCTATCTTCAAATTATAATAGAATTCGTCCACTGCTACCATCTAATCCAAGCCACTGCCATCTCTCCTGGACTTTTAGAATAGCCTACAAAAACTACTTTCTCTGCTTTTTCATTTGCTCCCTTCAGACTGTCCTCAGCACAGCAGTCACAATGATCTCAGATCATCACTCCTCTGCTTAAAATCCTCCAGTGGCTTCTCTTGTACTCCTACTAAAAAACCCCGTTCACTAAAATGCCCTACAAGCCCCAACAGGACCTGCCTCTCCATCTTTCATTTCGCCTGGTCCACTCCCTCTGCCTCCTTGTGTTCCTCCAACAGCCAGCCATGCTCTGACCTCAGGACTTTTGCACTTGCTAAAACCTCTGGCTTGGACAATCTTCCCCCGTCTCTCACCTTCTTCACCTACTTAAGTGTTACCTTCTCACTAAGGCCTCCTTGGCCTCTAAAATTCACCCCCCTCAAGCCCATCCCAACACTGTCACTCTTTCCAGCTTTATTTTGCCCCATAGCATTTTTAAAAACATGGTCCTGGGCTTCCCTGGTGGCGCAGTGGTTAAGAATCCACCTGCCAATGCAGGGGACACGGGTTCGAGCCCTGGTCTGGGAAGATCCCACGCAGAGCAACTAAGCCCATGCGCCACAACTACTGAGCCTGCGCTGTAGAGCCCACGAGCCACAACTACTGAGCCTGCCTGTCACAACTACTGAAGCCCGTACGCCTAGAGCCCGTGCTCCACAACAAGAGAAACCACTGCAGTGAGAAGCCCGAGCACCGCAACAAAGAGTAGCCCCCACTCGCCACAACTAGAGAGTCTGCGCACAGCAACAAAGACCCAACGCAGCCAAAAATAAATTAATTAAAAAAAAAAAACATGGTCCTGTGATTACTTAAAAGTCTGACATATGTAACCCTCTCTAACACATTTTACTTATTTTATTATCTCATCTTCTCTACCCCTAAAGTGCAAGCTCCACAAGGGCAGGGATTTTTGTCTGCCATATACCTGGCACCTAGAACAGTGCCCAGCATATAGTTAAGTGCTTAGTAAATTTTTTTAACACCTTTATTGGAATATAATTGCTTTACAATGGTGTGTTAGTTTCTGCTTTATAACAAATTGAATCAGCTATACATATACATATGTCCCCATATCTCCTCCCTCTTGCGTCTCCCTCCCACTCTCCCTATCCCACCCCTCTAGGTGGTCACAAAGCACCGAGCTGATCTCCCTGTGCTATGCGGCTGCTTCCCACTAGCTATTTGTTTTACATTTGGTAGTATATATATGTCCATGCCACTCTCTCACTTCGTCCCAGCTTACCCTTCCCCCTCCCCGTGTCCTCAAGTCCATTCTCTACATCTGCATCTTTATTCCTGTCCTGCCCCTGCCCCTGGGTTCTTCAGAACCATTTTTTTTTTTTTAGATTCCATATATATGTGTTAGCATATGGTATTTGTTTTTCTCTTTCTGACTTTGGTAAATATTTTTTAAAATAAATGAATGACTGGTAGCTACTATCCCCTTCTTTTTCTTTTCTTCTTTCTTTTTTTTTTAATTTAGTCTCTTAAATATGAGCTGCTCAGTGTTCAAGGCACTTAGGAAACAATAGTAACAGGGTCAGATTTCAGAGGATGCAACTGTCCCCATGCTTCTCATAGCAAACAGCTTTATGGGTCTTAAGGAGGAAATTCTAGATTAAAAAAAGGGTTTTTCTTATGATGTCTGCAGCAACTAGTACACGTTAAATACCCAAGTTCTAAATAGGACCTAAAATAATCCTTATGCAAACTCCGTGTCAGTACCTGATTTTCTCTCATGGAGCTTCAAAAATAAAATCGTTATTTTTGGATAACTGGGTCCTTACCTGAGGAAAATTGCATCTATTTCATGGTTTTAAGACAGGAAGCTGAGATGACTCTGCAGGTCATACTCAGATATTTTAAATTTAAATCGTCAAAAACTCTTCTTACAAATACTGTTTGGATTAGGATAAAGAAAATGGTGTAAGTTATTGAATGAATATTTTTGTAGAAAGTAGAACTGAGGGATTTAACAGTCAATATTGGAATAATATCTAACACCTCTAGATTTTTGTTAAACCAAGTTTAGATTTGTAGCCCGGGATCGTTCAGAGGGGCTGGAGCAAAAGAGCTTTGACTAAACACAGGAATAAAGTGGATCCAGGGACTAGAAGTACTCCAGGGACTTCCCTGGCGGTCCAGTGGTTAGGACACCGCACTTCCACTGCAGGGGGTCTGGGTTTGATCCCTGGTCGGGAAGCTAAAATCCCACAAGCCGTGCAGTGCGGCCAAAAAAATAATAATAATAAAAATTTTAAAAAACAACAAAAAAATAAAGAAGTACTCCAGAGACTACCCAGTGATTTGCTTCTTGAATGGCCCTGGAGGCGCCTTCTCAAAATACAGCCGACTTCCATGTCATATCTATAAGCATTATCATTTCTTGCCCTTGGAAAGCTTTAAATGCTACCTTTCGCTAGTATGAAACCTGAGAGCATGATGCCTATTATTACTGGCAGTCTTTTTCTACCCCATTGCTCTGTATTCTGTAAGTAATAATGAACTCCTGGAATTTCAAGCACAGGCTGTTAGGAATGGGAAGTAAAGAACAAATTTGTGAGGCTGTGAAAAAGACAGTGGGTGTCACTTGCTACCCATGTGAGGAGGGTGAAGGGGAAGGAAAAATCAGAGACATTCCGAGGTTTCAAGCCTGGATGATTGGGAAGGTGGGACACTCACAAAATCTAGGAAGATAAGAGATGCCACTGTTTGGAGGGAGGAAAAGGGAGCACGTGAGGCAATCTTGATGCTCCTCACTTGCACTCTGCAGCACAGGCCCTTTAAATCCATCTGTGCTGAAAGGGATGAGAAGTCTGTCCACTGCTTGATACCATATGACACACTTGGTGACTTTCCAGTTACTGTGGCTGCCTAGCAAATTACCACAAAATATAGCGGCATAAAAATAACTATGCATTATGCTCACAGATTCTGTGAGTCAGGAATTCAGACAGGGCACAGCAGGGACAACTTATTCCTGCTCTACGATGTCTGAGGTCTCAGCTGGAAGACTTGAGGGCTGGAGGCTGGAAGCATCTGAAGGCTAGTTTATTCCTATGTCTGCAGATGGAGGCCAGCGTCAGCTTGGGGCCTCCTTTCCTCTCCCCAGGGGCCTCTCCACCTGGTCTCTCCCTATGGGCTAATTTAGGCCCTCACAGCATGGTAGCTGGCTTCCTCAGGGCAAGTGTCCGAGGCCTAGCTCCTGAAGAAAAGGATATAGAAACTGTATCCTTTTCATAACCTACCCTGGAAAGTCACAGAGCATCACTTCTGTGGGCCTCTTTTGGTTGGAGCAGTCATAAGCTCCCACCTAGATTCAAGGGAAGGGAACAAAGGCCCCCACCTCCTAGTGGGAGGAGTGTCAGTGTCACACTGTTAAAAGAGCACGTTGGGTGACATCAGTGAAAATGGAGGAATAAGGAACATCAAAAGTGCTTCCCTCCAAAAAAGCAACAAATAGACTGGCAAAAACTGTCACAATCAACTTTTTCAAAATTCTGGAAAGTTAGTAAAAGCTTACAGCAGCCCGGGGGAATGCTTAGTCAAGGCAAAAACAGCTGAATCTCAGTAAAGACAGAGAGCTTGGTGGTGTTTTAACTCACCTTTGTCCCATCCCTGCTCCCCAGCTCAGGGGTAGCCTAGACAATAACAGCCTGTATTTCTGGAACGGGTGAGAGAACCAAAGGGAGCAGAAAAATGGACCTCATTTGCCAAGAACTGTGGTTGTTTGTTTTGAGCTGTGTATTAGCTCAAGCTGCAGTCACAAAATACCACAGGCTGGTTGTTTGAAACAGCAGAAGTTTACTTTCTCACAGTTCTGGAGGCTGGCAAGTCCAAGATCAAGGCTCTGGCCGATTCAGTTTTTGGTGAGGGCTGTCTGGTGTCTCTTCCTCCTGCTGTGAAGACATCAATCCCATCAGACTAGGGCCCCACCCTGATGACTTGCTTTAACCCTAACTATCTCCTGAAGGTCCTGTCTCCAAGTAGAGTCACACTGGAGGTCAGGACTTCAACATATGAATCTGAGAGGGGCTGGTGGGGGGAGGGGGCGAGCCCTAGAATCACAATTCAGTGCATAACCATCTGCCTGGCGGCTCCTTGGAGGACTGGCTCAAAGAGTTTACCTTTATCTTGCCGAGCTAAGAATTCTGCCAGTGTTGAGGCAGCTGCCCAGGGGCATTTGTCAAAAAACGTTTAAAGGCAATGTATTAGTCACAGTTACCGGGAGCACTGGATAACAAATGGGACAAAAGACAGACTAACCAAAAAGCTTGAGAGGAAAGAGTGGAGAATGAGGTGCTTCGGCAAATAAGGGCTTTGAAAAGCTCTGACATATTCCTGGTGTTATGGGTTGAATTGTGTCTCCCCAAAAAGATTTGTTGAAGTCCTAATCCCCAATAGCTCAGAATGTGACCTTATATGGAAATAGAATTGTTGTACATGCAGTTGGTTAAGATGAGGTCATGCTGGAGTAGGGTAGGCCCCTAATCCAATACTACTTGTAAGACAGCATGTGAAGACACAGACACACAGGGAGAATGCCATGTGCGATGGAGATGGAGATTAGAGTAATACATCTGCATGCCAAGCACTGCTAAGGGTTGTCAGCTGTCATGAGAAGCTAGGAGGCAAGGGACAGATTCTCCTTCAGTGCTTCAGTGCTTCCAGAAGGAACCAACTCTGCTGACACCTTCACTTCAGATTTTTGGCATCCAGAACTGTGAGAATAAATTTCTATTGCTTTAAGCCACCCAATTTGTGGTATTTTGCAGCCCTAGAAAACTAATACAACAGGTAAATATTAAAAGAAAATATAAATATGTTTGTTGTTTGTAACTCCTTTTTTTCTCCTATCTGGTTTAGAAGACAACTGCATAAAGAAATAATTATAAATCTATGTTGATAGGCACACAATAAAGATGTAATTTGTGACAACAACATAAGTGTGGGGGGGATGGAGTTACATATGAGCCAAGTTTTATATCCTATTAAAATTAAGGTAGTAGTAATTAGAACTGGATTGGTATAAACTAAGATGTTAATTATAACCCCCAGAGAAACCACTAGGAAAATAACTCAAGAATATAGTGTAAAAGAAACAACAAGCAAACTAAAATGGCGTACTAAAAATTACCTCTTTAACACAAAAGAAGTCAGCAATGGAAGACTGAGGAACAAAAAAGATATAAGAAATATAGAAATCAATTTTGAAGTATATAATGCAGTATTGTTGACCATCATCACAATGTTCCGCGTTAGATCTCCAGAACTTATTCATCTTCTAGTTACAAGTTTGTACCCAACAGCAAAATGACAGAAGTAGGTCCTTATCAGTAATTACATGAAATGTGGTGGATTAATCTTCAATTAAAAGGCAGAGACTGACAGAATGGATTTTTAAAACATAATCCGCTATACTCTGTCTCCATGAAACACATTTTCAATTTAAAGATAAAAATAGGGCTTCCCTGGTGGCGCAGTGGTTGAGAGTCCGCCTGCCGATTCAGGGGACGCGGGTTTGTGCCCCGGTCTGGGAAGATCCCACATGCCGCGGAGTGGCTGGACCCGTGAGCCATGGCCGCTGAGCCTGTGCGTCCAGAGCCTGTGCTCCGCAACAGGAGAGGCCACAACAGTGAGAGGCCCGCGTACTGCAAAAAAAAATAAAATAAAAATAAAGGTAAAAATAGGTTGAAAATTAAAAAATGAAAAAAGATATGCCATGTAAACAGTAACCAAAACAGGGCTGGAGTGGTCAGAGTAACATTAGGCAAAATAGACTTTTAAGACAGAAACTGTTACAAGACACAAAAAAGTTTATTCATGATAATGTTAAAGGGCCAATCCATCAAGAAGATATGACAATTATAGACATATATACACCAAAAACAAAGCACCAAAGTAAATGAAGCAAAAACAGACAAGAATTAAAGGGAGAAATAGTCCAACAATAATAGATTGAGAATTCAATACTCCACATTTACATTTAACAATGGAAAAACAACTAGACAGAAGACTCAATACTATAAACCAACTACACCTAGTGAACATCTACAGAGCACTCCACCTAACAACAGAATACAATGCTCTTCTCCATGGCATAGAGGACATTCTCCAGGACGGACCATATGTTAGGCCACAAAACAGGTCTCAAAAAATTTTAAAAGATCAAAATCATACAAAGTATGTTCTCCAAGTACAATGGAATGAAATTAGAAACCAATAACAGAAGGAAATTTAGAAAATTCACAAATATGTGGAAACTCAACAACACACACTTAAACAACCAATTGTTCAAAGAAGAAATCACAAAGAAACTAGAAAATACTTCAAGATGAACAAAAATGAAAACACAAGATCTATAGGATGCAGTGAAAGCAGTACTCAGAGGGAAATTCACAGCTATAAATGACCATATTTAAAAAAATAAGAAAGATCTCAAAGCAATAACCTAACCACCCACCTTAAGGAACTGGAAAAAGAAGAGCAAACTAAACCCAACACAAGCAGAAGGAAGGAAATAATGAAGATTAGAGACAAATAAAATAGAGAACCTTAAGGAACTAGAAAAAGAAGAGCAAACTAAACCCAACACAAGCTGAAGGAAGGAAATAATGAAGATTAGAGACAAATAAAATAGAGAAGCAAAAAACCCAAATGTTGCTTCTTTGAAAAGATCCACAAAATTGATAAATCTTTAGTTAGACCTCATATTATCTCAACTTAAACTAATCATACTTTTGTTCCCACCACTCCACTGAGACTGCATTTGTCCAATCCAAGGGCCACTGCTATTCTCAAATGACTTGAATTCTTACCAGCACTGACACATTTGAGCACCCCCTTCTTCATTTGGTCCTCATGCTTCTCTCCTGATTTTCCTTCCTCCAGGCCCAATCCTTTTCCATCTCCTTGGCTGGTTTCTCTCCTTAGCTTGATCTCTAACGTTGGAGACTAAGGGCTCTGTCTAGGCCTTCTATCAACAGTCTCTTCTTATGTGCCCACATCCCATAGCTTCTAATAGCATCTCCAGGCCAATGAGCTCACAAATCTGATCTCCAGCCAGGGCAAGACCCTCAGCTCTAGACTTAAATTCAACTGCTTGTTGGTCACATTTACCCTGGCATTTCACACTTTACGTGCTATGTCAGTGGCACCACCTATCCAACTGCTCAAGCTAAAAGTCTAGAAGTTATCCTACCAAATCCAATCAATAAACAAGTGCTATCATTGTCACCTCTAAAACATACTCTGAATGTGTCCACTTCCATATATTTCCACTTCTGCCACCCTAAGCCAAGCCACCACCATCCTTTACCTTTATTACTGCAACAGCCTTCTATCTTAGATACAGCAAACTGTCTCTCTGAAGCACCATTTTATTCATGAACTGGAGGTTATAAACCTAAAAACATGTCCCAGACACCCTAACATGTAGAGTTCTGGGTTAGAATCAGCTACTGCCAGTTAAAAGCACTAGCACAATATTTGTAAAGAGAAGGAAGACAGAGGCAATCTTCCTATTGGTATTGCTGTTGGTAAGCGAGGTCACAGAGTACCAGTGCTTGGAGGAAGTTGTAAGGGTTAATTTGGTATTCCAGTATCTGGCCAGCTTTGTGGATATGAGGCACAGTGTCAGTGATGGCAGGATTCCTGAGCTCTGGATTCAACTACTGTGGGAGTCCTTCAGCTCCGTAGCCCAGCAGTAGCCCCCCACTACTACTACTCTAGTCCTTCCCATCAATTTTGTAAATGTCTCGCTCTTTCTTTAAAAACCCTCTCTGAATAAAATACCTAAAGCAGTTTCTGCCTTGGCATTCAACCCTGATATATCTAACTGCATCCACTCTTGCCCACCTATAATCCATTCTCCATCCAACAGAGAATTCCCTGAAAAATGTAAGTCACATCACGCCATCTTCCATTTAAAATTCTCCAGTGGCTTCCCACCACACCTAGAAAACAACCCAAACTCCTTACCATGGTACCAAGCCCTAATGATCTGGCTCTGCCCACTTCTCTGATGGCATCCAGCCACTGGCCTTCTCTCAATTCCTGGAATAGGCCAAGCTTTGCCCTAGATCTTTACTACATGCTGTTCCATCTTCATGGAATGCTCTTCCTTCTAGTTTCTCAAATATCTATTCTTTTATGTTTAGATTAGATGTCACCTTCTTTAGCATCCCCTTTGTAAAAAGCCACTCTACCCTAGTTTCTCTGCAGAGCACTTACTGGTGTCTAATTTTCTGTTGCTGTTTATTATTGACTGCTCCCTCCAAAAATGGATGTACCATGAGAGTAGGGAGGGACTTTGTCCCCTTATAGCATACTGTAGATGCTCAAAAATATTTGCATGAATAACTTAGGTAAAATCTGCAAGCAGAGTGCATTTTACTTCTGTTAGAGTTACTCCAATGTTTCAACAAAAACTACAAATTCTTCTTAAATATTAAGTTGAGGATAACAGCAGTTTACCATCTAGGCTTGGGTGCTAGGAATTACAAATTCTTTTGGCATACATTACATTCAACTTTGTACTCCAATGGGTTTTTTTTTAAACCCCAAAACAAGTCCATTTTAACACTGCAGCTGGAAAAACCAGCTATCCAAAAATCACTGATTTTTTTAAAAATGTGACTTAGGGAATAAGGGGGGAAGAGAAATATTAGTGGGTAGATTTCATTCAGGATTACTGCCATTTTTTCAAAACTACTCTGACTTTTGCAATATCATGTTATGATTTTTTGGTTTTTTTTTTTGGCTGCATTGGGTCTTTGTTGCTGCGTGTGGGCTTTCTCTAGTTGCAGCGAGTGGAGCTACTCTTCGTTGCAGTGCGTGGGCTTCTCATTGCGGTGGCTTCTCTTGTTGTGGAGCACGGGCTCTAGGCATGCAGGCTTCGGTAGTTGTGGCATGGGGGCTCAGTAGTTGTGGCGCACGGGCTTAGTTGCTCCGCAGCATGTGGGATCTTCCTGGACCAGGGCTCGAACCCGTGTCCCCTGCATTGGCAGGAAGATTCTTAACCACCACGCCACCAGGGAAGCCCCATGTTATGGTTTTTAAGAATAAATATACTCATTTTCCTCTCTTAATGCTACCTCCTAGCTCCCATCTGCTGTGTCTGGGGAGGCCTCACACTTGCTAGTCTCTAGAGAAACAGCACCATCTGCTGGGCAAAGCCTGCTGTGCACCTGTCTTGGTGAAAAACGCTGGGCTCTCAACTTCTTGTGCCACCATGAACTGGACACCAGTTGGGCTTAGCAACTAAAGCCTGCCTTGCAGAAGGCCAAACAGAAAGCTCTGCTACCACAGAAGTGCTGATAAGATTAGAGACGCCTGAGGCTTCTCTTCTAAGAAACCAACTTGGGTTTTGACCCAAGATTGGAAATCAGTGCCCCCGAGGGAAAGAGCACAACTAAGGCAGATCTGGATTAACAAATAGAAATAACAAGAGCCACAACTTTAAGAGACCTTTGTCCCCTGCATTCTCTGCAGACAAGATGCTGAGAAAATTTAGTAACTTTGTCTGTTTCCGGAAATTGCAGAGGTGAGAATTTTTTCCCCTTTCCCTTACTAAGGATCATGATTTGAACTGGACTCACCTCCTAGCTCACTACCCACTCTCTAGGCATTTTTCCCTTCCTCATGACCAGCCTACTTTATGACTCAAGTTCTTCCTAAGATCCTTTTCCATCACGTTAATTATGAATGCGTTTCCTAAGACCTCAGAAATATTCCACTCACCTTCTTTTTCCCTTCCTTCACAGCCCACTCTGAGGAACTGAATCTGATATTGCAACTTTCTCTTAATTTTTTAATCTATTTCCATCTTCAGCTACTCAGTATAAACTACAGTTTTTCTGGTACCTTTTTTATCATGGATAGTAAATGTCTCTTGCTGTAGACAATGTTAGTGTCCCCCCAAGGTGATGTATTGATGGTGGGGCCTTTGGGAGGCCTTTGGGGCCATGAATGGGATTAGTGTCCATATAAAAGAGGCCCAAGAAAGCGGCTTTACCCCTTCTGCCATGTGAGCTTACTGTGAAAAAGACAGCCACGTGTGAGGAGACAGGCTCTCACCAGACACTGAATTTGCCAGCACCTTGATCTTGGACTTCCCAGCCTCCAGAACTGTGAAAAATAAAGCTTTGTTGTTTATAAGCCACCCAGTGTCTGGAATCCTGTTACAGCAACCTAGATGGACTAAGATACTTCTCCAGCTCAATTCTCTGCTGGCTAGATACTGAGCATCCTCCTTTTCCTTTAATTCCTTTCTAATCTAGTCCCTGGTGCATAATTTTCTTTCTTTCCTTCCTTAATTTTCCAATTGTTCATTTACTATCATTAAGAGACCCCTTTTCTTTCGCCTTCTCATAAACTTTTTCAGAAACTATATGAAGTTCATCCTTTAATTACCATTTGGGCTTTACCATCACTTACAAATTACTCCCATTTCTAAGATTTACGTATATTCATTCCCCTTTCACTACTCTTCTGTATCTTCATAGTCCTTAGATTTCTTCATTAGCTACTAGAAGATAATAACTGTCAACATAAAATCTTTTACATTCCCTGTCCTCTCATATTTGCAAGGCTACTTCCTTTTCCTTATTCAAAGCATCCCCAAAATTATTCCTCCAGGATTCATTAGTTTTTCTTGATTAATTAGGAGAATAATTGCCTCCTTCAAGCATTATCTTATATACCTCAAATATAAGATTCTCAAAAATCTAAGAAATCTACTCATATCTTGAATGTTTACTATCCAAATGAAATAATAACCACTAAGGTTAGCCATATATGTATATATAACTCAAATGATAGTCAGTGATTTTCTACTGGCATTCCATTAAAACACACACATGCATATTCACACATATCACAAACACACACAAGATTAAGGCAAAAAACTAAACTAAAATTCTTATTTGTCCAATCTCTCTTCAGTTTCTCTTCTGCTTATGGCAGTAAGCAAACCTACATAAAACTGAGTGAAGGAACTTCCCTGGTGGCGCAGTGGTTAAGAATCCACCTGCCAACACAGGGGACACGGGTTCAATCCCTGGCCCGGGAAGATCCCACATGCCGCAAAGCAACTAAGCCCATGAGCCACAACTACTGAGCCTGCGCTCTAGAGCCCTCGAGCCACGACTACTGAGCCCGCAAGCCACAACTACTGAAGCCCACGTGCTGCAACGAGAGGCCACAGCAATGTGAAGCCCTCACACCGCAACAAAGGGTAGCCCCCGCTCACCACAACTAGAGAAAGCCCGCGCGCAGCAACGAAGACCCAACGCAGCCAAAAATAAATAAATACAATAAATAAATTTATTTAAAAAAAACAACAACTGAGCAAAGAAGAAAATGTTTTTATTAATTACCACATGAAATTGACACGACATCCTATTAGGCTGAACTAGGATAAATAATGCTGTTATAAAATTTACATTTCTCATATCCATTTCAGAGAAAACATTAGATATTAGGGCTCTTCTAGGTCTTATGGACAAATTTCAGCAAACCTTTTGTTTTTTAATAGTAAACAGCAGTTAACATATGTTCTCAAACTGTGCTAAGAAGTAGTTAGCAAGGTTAACTCTGAAATCTGTGATAAGTGGCAGGGTTAGGACTGTTTTGTTAAACATTAGGAAGCACATTTCTATTTTAGCTGTTACGTTAGTGCATCTTTTTCACTGGTAAGGCAACTGCTTGCTGTGGGTACCACAACGATTAGCAAGTTTCTTAAGTAACAGATATATGATTAATCAAGACTCAAATGAGTTTCCTTTCCCAACTTTGCTCTCTTTTGGAGCAGAAACAAATAGCTTTGTCATTTGTAAATAGGGAAGGTTAATAGCTTGAAATTCAGTTGCTGTAATCTTCTAACTCACAATTTAAAAGAGGAGTAGATTATTACTAGGAATGTCTTCGAAATACTTCTAGTTTTTAAAATAACCAGGCTTCTGAGTAACTTCTCAAACCTACCTTTCTATTTTGGTACATGACTTGATAAAGATAACACATTTGACCTGTATAGTAGTAATTTCTTCTATCAACTATATTTCGCCCTCAATAATGGTTAGAGCTGTGGTTTCAAACAATTTCTACATATAAAGCATCATCTTTAAATAAGTTTCCTTTTCACTGAACTGAGATTCTTTTTCCCACTTACGTGCTTGTGAAAGGTAATTTGAACATACACACACTTACATACCTTATGTATGTGTATGTATGTATTTTTTAAGTAAGTTACTTTTACCATTAGAATAAAACTAGACTACAGGGACAACTCTGTGAAGACAGTTTGGTCTTCCTTAGAACTCCTCCTCTAGGTTGAGGAAGGCAGGTACAGTTCACTGAAGGACGTGATGAGGCTGAAGTAAGTCTTCTCATCATCTGTTAACCCTGCATTGCCAGGTCTCACCACCACAGCTACGTGCACGTCAGCTTCCTCAGCAGCGCTGGCCTCTGCGAAAATCCAAATATGTGTCAGAAATGGCAGAATATGATGTTTGGGATTTGCTTCAAAATAATCAGAGGGATGTGGGAATGTAACAAATAAGTCTGGTCCAGATTTGGTAACTGTTGAAGCTAAAAGACAAGCACAGGGGGTGGACTTATTATTCTTTTATATAATTTTTAATTTTTCCATAAAAATTTTTTTCAAACGCATAACTAACTGTACTGGCAGACAAGGAGGGCAGTGTGTCCTAGACTTCTAAGCTTTATTAAGTACTTATGAATGCACAAAGACAGAGCCATGTCCACAGCTTTCTTCCATTCCCTCCCATCAGTCCTACAGAGAACTGAGCTGTTTCCCAAAGGACAGGCTGTCAGGAATAATACCAATTAAATAGATATGGGGCAAATGGAATCCCAGGATCTAATCAGGCTGAAATACCTACTCTCACACCTGGAGCCCAAACATGTCACAACCCTTGGCTAGACTGCCCATCTTTTTTGTCTGGCAAATTCCTACTCTTCAAAATTCAGCTCAAATATTCTATCTTCTAGAGCTACTACCATCTGTATTAGAACATCCTATGTGCTCCATTAACACCCTGTATTTAGTCCTATCAAGACAATATGATTTGACATGTTATTACCTGTTGTCTCTCTCCTCATTGGACTAAGAGTGTTTTAAGATCAGTGACTGCGTGGAAGTAAAAACAGGACTAGTCAAATGAAACTAAGTAAGCTATGTATTTGAGGGGATATCTCTAATATGTCTTGGGTTATGTACCCCTCCTCATTTTGTGTCCATCTGAAAGATAATAGCTAATACCTTGTATTAATTTAGCACCTACTATGTGCCAGGTACTATTCTAGGACCAGAGATATGTGAACAAAACAAAGTTCCTGGAACTTCCATTCCCATCTACATCTTCACAACAACCCTGAGGTTGTTAGTATTACTATCTCCATTCTACAGATGCAGAAACTGAGAGCTAGCAAGTGGTAGAGGTGAAATTTGAAATCGTGTGTCAGACTCTGTGGTCTGTGCTCTAGAACAAGGGTCAGCAAATTATGGCCCACCGCCTGTTTTTGTAAACATGGTCTTATTGGAACACAGTCACACCCACTCACTTATGTACTATCTGTGGCTTCTTTTGCATTACAAGGACCAGAGTTGAACAGCTACTACCTGGCCCTTTACAGCAGTGGTCCCCAACCTTTTTGGCACCAGGGACTGATTTCATGGACGACAATTTTTCCACGGACCGGGGTGGTGGTGGGGGACGGTTCAGGCGGTAATGCGAGCGACGGGGAGCGGCAGATGAAGCTTCCCTCGCTTGCCCGCCACTCACCTCCTGCTGTGCGGCCCGCATCCTAACAGGGGATTGGGGATCCCCTGCTTTACCGAACAATTTTGCCAACTCCTGCTCTAGAGCATTGCTGCTCTGAGTGTAGTCCCTGGACCAGCAGTGTGGAAATCACGTGGAAGCTTGTTACAAATACAGAATGTCAGGTTCCCCAATGTGCAACTACTGAATTAGGACCTGCAATTTAACAAATGACTCCTCTGCACAGATAGTAAGTTTTGATCAGAAATTTCAAGGAAGGAAAACTGGCAAGAGAGGAGGAATTGTAGGCAGACATAAAGTACATGTGCAAACAGTAGGAGAATGGACACAGGACACAGGTCTGTGGTCACAGAGATGGGGCATACTTGGGCAGATAGAGCAAAACTGGGGAAGAATCTGAAACACATTCTTTGCAATTCAGATCTGGTGTAATAAGAAACCCCAGTAGTTTCTCAATCTGTGGAAAACAGCCAGAGCAACGGAATGCATTAATTAAAGGGCAGCAGTACTAAGAAAGAGTAAATGGGGCAGAGCTGTCTCTTCCACCTACCCACCTCCTATGAAAGGACTGTCACCTCCCAGACCAAAAATAGTGCTCCAAAATCCCCACCTCTGGCAAATTCTGCAGATGCCATTCACTCCAGCAGCAAAGGCATTGCCTTCCACGCACCCCAAGTTCCCAGCCTGGCTGCCTCAAGCACAGTCCTCTGGACCAGCAACCCGGGATCTCAACCACGTTGAGTCATCACGATCCATGTGGGACTTACTAGTGGCCGTTCCACATTCAGCCTCTTACCAAGATCACCGTGGGGCAAGTTTTTGTCCTTAAGCATCTATTTGCTCTTTTCATATATTATTGAGACACTTATCTAATAATACTTGTTGACTTCAAACCCTGGACCTCTTTTTTCTTTCCCTCCAAAGGGAAAAGTCTTTCAGTTCTCTCTTTTATATTTGAGTATTATTTGGGATATCAACTTAGTCTTCCACTCTGCCTTGGCAGTGGAAGTCTGGACACGTGCTACTAAAACACAGGATCAGAGACAATAGAAAAGAGCAAGGCAGGTAGCCAGGTGCCTGGCCCTGTCCCAGCTACAGGTGAACCCAGGTCTGGCCCTACTGCCTAAGCAGGAGTGGGGCTGGCAGAAGATGAACGGCAGGAATAAAACCTCCTTGCAGAGGACTCAAGGGAGAGACAACTTGGAGATTATCTCTAGTCTCTAAAGAGAATAGGAATAATTTCTGGGATATGGCTTAAGAGAAAAGAGAAAGACTTGAAATTATGATGTACTTTGATGGCAACTAGAAAAAAAATGTGGCTAAAGACAAGAATATGAAGAAACTATAAGTGGTCTTCAGGCAGGGGTTACAATTATTAGCGGTAACCAAAAAGCAGGGAATAAGGCGAGAGTCTGGGGATCACAGGTTGAATCATGCATTCAATCCCAGAATGCTTGGGACAGGCTGACTTTGTGGGGAGCTCCAGCCACAAAGCAGATCTCTAATTCTAAGCCTGCAGACACTCACCGATCAAAATCCTAGCGGAATTAAATATAGGGCAAACCATGGATTTTCATCTCCAACAGCCCTGTTTACATGAATGATTAAAGAAAAGCAATTCACAGGTTAAACCAGCTAAACTCACCAGAAAGATCTATTTCCTTTGCATAAGGAGCAAAACAAAGCAAAAGGTCTTCAAATTATCATTCCTCACACCTTTATCTACACAGATAGTAAAGTGACCTACCCAGCCCACCACTCAAAGCCCCAAAAAGCCATTCAAGGAAGAGGGTAAAATGTAGCTTTGAATCAGTAAATGGTTTATACACAGAAATATGACAGGCAAACATTTACAGTACGCTGACAGTTCAAAGCAGAGGCCAGGTGAAATGGCTATTGGTACATAGGTGTAGCCTGGCCAGCTGGTTACACAGTGAACCTTGAAGCTGTGTGTCCACGCGTCTGTCTCTCACCTTCAGTGCAGTTAAGACACGCAAATGCAAAGCTTTCCAGGATGCAGAAAAATAAGATGAGTTTCTAGAACCTTGCACTTTGAGGCTGACCCAAACCAGGACGTGTAGCAGGGGCAGGTCTCCGCTAAATCTACTGAGCTTTCAAAATTCCAAACAACAAATGGCTGTGATTTGCTACCATCTCCCTAGATCAAAAATTCCAGTCTAGATTCACCGAGGATTGAAATTTAACAAAGATATTAGCGGTTACTGAATGTCAACTGTACGTCAGGTAGAATTAAGCCTGTCTACCACTCTTTCTCTGGAACACACATTATGACTTCTTGAAGTCATTAGATGACCTATGCTGGTTAAGATATTTTTTTTAAACTGCTTCACAAATTAGTATATATTTGTTTATATGCCTACAGATCGTACCTAACATGATAAACCAAAGCAGCAGACAAAGAATATACTCACACTAGCACAGATAAGATGCCTTTGCCAGTAGCCTGGGTTTGCCTTTGGGCGACATCTCTGAAAAGTCCCAGTGAGTGGGAGTGACTCTAGTTCTGCCACAACGAACAGAAGGGCTGGAGGGAGGAATGTCAACTACAGACTGCTTCCACAGGGCCCAGGAGTCCCTCGGAGCCACCAGATAGGAGAGCGCCCCTGCCCTCCGCCCCTTTTCCCTACTTCCCTTCTTGAGCCTGGTGAAATAGATGTAGTGTATCAGAGCAGCTGCACTGTATACAAAGCCCTGTACTATGGGTAAACGAATGGTAAAACTTATGATCCAAGATGAATGGAAGAAACACAAAAAAGTAAAACTATCCTCCAACACAAGTGCAATTACAAATACACCAAAGTAGGACCCCGAGAGACGCACAGACTCTAAGGAAAATGACCACAAGATCAAAGGCTGCAGCCAGCTGAGGGAGTCTGGGAAAGCCTCGCCAGCCAGGGGCAGAGACCCCCCACCTCCCCCAGCACCCCCCGACCTCTTCGCCTGCTGCTGCTTGCTTCCTTCTTCACTACCGGTTCCTTCTGTAATTCTCTGGAGGACTCATATTCTCATACAGATAGATGCTTGAGCGTATGCTTTACGTTTGGTCAAAACTGCTCTTGAGGGCTTCCCTGGTGGCGCAGTGGTTGAGAGTCCGCCTGCCGATGCAGGGGACACGGGTTCGTGCCCCGGTCCGGGAAGATCCCACATGCCGCGGAGCGGCTGGGCCCGTGAGCCATGGCCGCTGAGCCTGCGCGTCCGGAGCCTGTGCTCCGCAACGGGAGAGGCCACAGCAGTGAGAGGCCCGCGTACCGCAAAAAAACCTGCTCTTGAAATCACTTAAATTGCCGATACTGTACAGTATGTGCTGTTTCATACATTCACTCCTTACAGTGATAATGCATGTGCTAATGCACTGTATATCATATAAAGAGGGCCATGCTGGGTAAAAAAGATGCCAATTTTTAAACATGAGATCCGTGTGCATGAGGGGCGCCCAGGGCCTGAGCCCATCTGAGGGAAGGGAGAAATGAGGTTCCTCCTCGCTGAGGGGCAGTGCTCATCAGCCAGCAAGAAAATGAGGCAAAATCGCTCCAACTACAGACTTCTCTCTCTCTCTCTCTCTCACTTTTTTTTTGCTGAGGGTGTATAGCTGATCTCACTTCTGTTAAGTACATTTGATGCAGGTCCCCTGTGACTTGACTGTGCTGGACTGGCCACACACCCACGCTCATACTCCTGGCTGCATGCTCCTTCCCACCCTTACCGCTGGGTGCCTCTGTTATCTCCCCATTTCATGTTAAAAGGAGAAAAATTCATCTTTCCAATGCCACTTCCCCCAAGGATGGGTAGATGGAGAGGGAGGTGGGTTGGCTGTTTCACTGTTTCCTTTTATAAACCTGCTTCATTTTCCGGGGCTACCCACATAAACTTTCTTTACGAAGGCAAAGCGTGTGCAGTGCCAGGCTCGGCTCCCACCCTGGAGTGTACAGTGCAAGAAGTCAGATTACTCACCTCGGGTAACGTCCGTCAGAAACAAGATGTTGTTGGTTGAGCACCCAATGCTGCTGGCAATCTTTCGATAACTCTCACTCTCCACTTTGTGTCCAATCTTGGTATCAAAGTGACCGTCCACAAGCTGGACACAGAGAAGGGGAAAGAACGATGCTACTAACACACATGCAACCCAGCCCCTCTGTCTCTCATCCCTTTTCTCTGAACTACTCGACAATCATAGTGACTTCATCCACTCAACAAATATTCCCTGTAAGTCTACTTCATAGAGAATTTTATGGAAGCTACAAAAAGTAAATATAAACTAAGGTTTTATAGAAATAAACATTTGGAAAAAGAAAACTACCAATTCAATGTATATAAGATCATTTTATAATCTTGGCCTTCTTCCATTAGCATTAATTTTGTATCCAAAATCTTTTAAAATATATATGCCCTACTTCCTATCCTTAAAACACTATATTCACTCAAACTACTTGTTAGACTGGGTTTCACCCGATGAAAGGTTCTCAACATTGTCCTTTTGATCCCAGAATGACCAGATTTCTCTAACCTGCTTAATTAGTAAGCTATTACTTTACTTTCAAGAAACCTTCATTTTCTAATTAAAACATTTTTAAATTCTACCCAAGAGGTCATATATACCCTTGACATCTTAGAAATAATTGGGGTCAAATATATAACTTACTAATTTAACCAACAGTCATTAAAATAAGTTCACATTTAGGATCAGCTATTACGATGTGATCTTTCGAATATTTTCAGAACTTTTCACAAACTAAAAATAAGCCTAACAAAGATAAATTAAGGTAATATTAATATTGTGATTTTTAAAGTTAATAATTGTTTTGCATATTTTCTTTCTCTCTGAAGTCTGCCTCACACTAAGCAAGTGTAGAATAAAGTTTTATTACTGAACTCGTAGGGTAATTACTGTGTCCTGTCTACTCTCACCTTATTGTCTATTTCATCAGAGAGAGCAGAAAAGAAGCTTATATCTGTATTCAGAGGAGAATAGTTAACAAGCAATTAAAGGGTTTTACTACTGATTTAATATTTGACTTAGAACTAAGATGAAAAGCAGGAAAGTAAGATGAGACTATGACAACTCCAAAGTCAAAGTGTTCTCTGCACATGGTAGAGGGTCAATAAATATTTATTTAAAAAAAATAGTTGGCTGAGTAAACTACTGTGAATCACTAATTTCAGCCTGTATTCAGTTAGTCAGCATTTCTTTTTAAAGTCCTAAATGTAGTCCCTTTTTCCAATGACTACCCTGTCTTCCAGGGGACGTAGGGACTGTGGGACAGAAAAGCTAGCAAGACTTTTCTCAGGTACAAGGAATGTTAATAGGAGGCCTTAAGTAATCACTGTGTAATAACATGCCCAGTTCTCTTACAGAAGAATGCTGAATCTGCTAAAATAAAATCTGTCTCTCTCCAAAGTACCAGAAACAAATGAATCCACCATTTACTCTCCTGCATTCAAGAAGTCTGTGTGCCCTTTTGTGAGGGACAGTGGCATGTGCCACTCTTTTACATCTTACCTAATACTTTAAACAACCAAAAGAAGCCATTAGTTTCCTTTGCTTTGGGTTGATGATTTTCTAATACTGACAAGATAGCTGATTTACAAGCTAGCTTAGGTCTTATTTATCTGTGAGATATATAGATATATATATATGGTTCTAATACTACTGTCATCAGAATCACTTAGGGTAGATATTTGAAAATGCAGATTCCCAAACGTAGCCCAGACCTTCTGATATAGATTTGCCAGGAAACAGGGCCCAGGGATCTACATTTTTAACAAACTCCCCAGGTGATCCTTATGCACAGCAAAGTTTAAGAACCCCTGATGCAAAGATTGGTACCACAGCTACACTTCACCCTTCCACAATGTATTCCCCAGTTTTTCCACTTCTTTTTTACAACCTGCATAGCATATGTAAATGCAATTATCTGAATGCTGCTTAGCTTATAACTTTAGCACTCACATTCACTGTTTTATGCTTTGATGGTGTCAAAAAAACAAAGTAATCGGGTAACCTACCTCAAGAATATCTCCCTCTGTAGAATGCCCAAATAACAGTTTCTGTGCCTCTACACTCCCTGAAGAATAGATATACACCTTCATTCCAGCCTCTCTCCATTTCCTGACTGCTGGAACCACATCTTCAAAGAACCTAGAGGGAAGACCACCAAGTTGAAATGAAGGAACATGTTATCCAGCCAAATGAAAACCAGTCAAATAGCTGCCACAAGTTTCTCTATTTGTGTCCAAATGGTGGCCAGGAAAAGCACCTCCATGAGACTGTGAACTCCTGCAGATCTAATGAGCGTGTCCCCAGAGTTCCAGGGTCACAGTAGATTAGAAGCAGTAATTTAGGTCGAGGGGAAAAGAGTTTTTGACAGACAGCCACACTAAGGACAGTAAAAAGTGATTACAGAAAAAGAGATAAAATAAGAAAGGAATTTTTTTTAATTGAAGTATAGTTAATTTACAATGTTGTGTTAGTTTCTGGTATACAGCAAAGTGATTCAGTCATATATACATATATATACTTTTTCAGATTCTTTTCCATTATAGTTTATCACAAGATACTGAATACAGTTCCCTGAGAAAGGGATTTTTTGAATTGCCAAGAAATTCAAAAAAGCAAACAACAATACTAGTGTACTATTGTGTGCCTTTGATATAATTCATGACGAGAAAAGGTTCAATTATGTCCAGCGTGCCTTAAGAGAGCATGGAAATGCTTTTAGAAAGATCTACACCCAAACAATTAAAAAAATGTTTGGAGGCTCAAAGCTATTAATCTTTGATTAGCTAGAAAACAGAACTACGTTTCTTGAGAACTAAGAAAACCTTAGGTTTTACTATACAGGAAAAAAATTATGTAACAAAGCAGTGAACAGACATGTACCATTTCACATTAGCTAATCAGCAATGATTCCTGACAGTCTTGTTCACCAACTCTACAGTGGACAACATCACAGGAGATGGGTGAAAAGAGAAGTACAAGCAACTTGGGATGTGGAACCAGTCATCTATAAAAGATTAACTGGAAAATGTCAGAGAAGTCTTCTACTGGATGAAACAACATTGAACAAAATGAAGAAAAGGGATTAGCTACTAGTTCAAAACAAGCAGTAACTGTTACTTTGTATGTTACTTTGCACTCAGAGACAGGATTAGTCCATGTTGAATTTGCAGATTGTTATTGCTCCAAAGCAGGGCTTAGAAGTCAAAGATGATTTATTTCAAGTCCTTGGTTTTATAATTAAGGAACTAAAACCAGGAGAAGGATGGGCTAACTCCTGTGAGCATCATCTCCTGACTCCAATGCTTTGAGTGTTTTACCAAGTGAACTAACTGATATTTACTTCCACATCAATGGCTTATCCTGAAATTCTAAAGCATCCTTAAAAGGTGGAAGCCCCTTGTAAAGTACGTAAGGAATGGCATCTCAGTTGACAGAAAAACAAAAGAAATATAGGCAGCTAGTAACAGTCTTGGATCTTAGGGTTTACATCAGGCAATGCCCTGAAATCCTTAGTGGCAGCAACTTATTAAGATTTCTTAATATAGCAACATAGGACTCACGAGTCTCCTTCGGCAGGAGTGCTCTTAGGAACCCCACAATCAAGACTCCGAGGTCTGGAAGTTGCTGTAAGAGCACAGAACAGAGTGGCACTGCTGACACTGAGTAACCCCACAGTGACGGGGTGCATAATTTTATAGGATTCTTACTTCTCTAACAGAGCAGAAAGCAGGTAATCTAACTTTCAATCCTGGGAAGCAGCCCAACAGTGCTGTCACTCATACACTAAGGATCAGATATGACTTAGTTCAAGGAAGTTGCCATTTTCTAAGAAGCTGTTTTTTGTGTGTGGGGTTTTTTTTTTTCTTTTTTAATTGGAGTATAGTTGATTTACATCTAGGAAGCTGTTTTAGACTTGAGTTAAAAGTCTCCAACCATCACACAAAGCCAGACATGGGCCTGGGGGATTTATCTGGGTGAAATGCTTTATCCCAGCTTTGAAAAAACAAAACAAAATAACTCACTCACTTGTTGGAATAAAAAGAATGTTGATTTTATCTACTTGGCAAATCATGCAACTTACACTGGAGAGAGAGGACTAGTGGAAAATGTATTTGCTTTGGTGGCTAGTGAAGTGTTTAGAGTCACTTGAGGAGCTACATACTCTGCTTTCATGCTCCCAGCTTTGAATGCCGCTCTCCACATGTGGCCCTGCAGCTGTTTCAGCGCCGTGGTCTTCCGGTCCAGAGACATCTGCCAGCACACGTTATCTACCACGGCCTGGATCATCCGCTGCAGGTCATCCGCCCCATTCCCGGATGCTGCTGGGATCGGAACAGCCCCATCCAGGTGGGAGTCCTCTTCAGCCTTTAAATCATAAACAACACAAAATTTGTTTCTTACTCATTTTTAAAAAGATCCCTTAAATGATACCTGAAAACTAGCAGACCAACTTTCTCCAACCACCATTAGCACCGAGCCCTGTTAAAATTAAAGTATCCTACGCTTTGGGACTGATATGAATGATTCCTAAAAAAAACTGGATTATAATTAATAAATTTACCTTTCCTGTATCACTAAAGCTGAAACTTAAACCAAGAGGCATGTTGTGTGTGAGAAAAGGGATAGCACAAAATGATAAAATGTTATAATAAGACCTGGTTTGTTGATTCACTTACTAGGATCAACAAACCAGGACTTCAATTAAATCAGATCATTTTCTCTGCACTATAACTAACTGAGGAAGAAATAAAGAAAATCTCAGTGAAATTAGTTTATGCCTGGAATTCAATGAAAAGAAACTAGTGAAGCAATGTCTGGGGTTGGTTTACATTCAGTCTCCTGCAATCTCCCACATCTTGCAAAACCTTAATAGCTATTTAGAAGCTGTTTAGCCTATGACAATGCATATGTCCAATCCCTAAAGACTCAATGATTGATTTATATGCTACAATGAGGGATTATGTATGTATGTTTCAACAACAGGAGTTGAGACAACAAAAAAAGGTAAAGAAGGGAGTGTTTCAGACTAACCCTGAGTTATCTGGAAAATTCAACAAATCCAAATGCCCCATGCCTCAAAGGATGTAACTCTCTTTCCAATCCTAACTTCTAACATTATAGAATTTACAGAAAGCCTTCCACATTGTCCAATGTAGAAAATTAACTCAGAAAAGCCAGAGAGTTAGCTCTGCATAGCATGTAAGACCTTTGCCAATGAAGCAATTTTAATAAGAAAAACAACAGATCGGTAGTTCCACAGCACACGATGTGGAAGGAGAAAGACTGAAAACTGGGGAGGGATCAAAGTAGAACAAAGTACATGTAACGAAGGCGAAGGCAGGTATGAAGGCTGGGCTGAATGTGAGCTGGGGAGGGAGGTATGTGAGGGCCCAGGAACTCTGTGGAGGGGCAGCAGGGGCTCATGCCATGAGGAGAAGAGAGTGGAGAATGAGGTGATGAGGTGTTATCACTTGGAGACATTGATGAAAAATGTGATCAGATGGCACAAGACCCTTTTGCATTCCACCCAGAAATGACTTAGTTTTATAAATACATGATATTTTATGCAACTGAAATAGCTCCAGAAAGAGGCAATTGTAGAGACCACAAACTGCCACTGATGTCATTATATCTGGCCTTTTAATTAGGTACTGTGAATTCCTAAGCAGGCAAGTCACTACAACGTCCGTGCCCTGTGAATCCAGAGCACTTATTTTAAAATAAGCTCAGAGAATATTCTAAGTCTTTAGGCATCCTCAGTTCTAACACCCTTGGGAATGTAGAGGCAATGGAATAGAAATATCCCAACCTGTTTCCTCAAAAGATTGATATCCTGCTGGCACTCCTCTTCTTCCCAATGTGTCTGCAGATACTCTTTAACATTTTCTTTGATGTAAGGAAATAAAATGTCCTGGATAAAAGTGCAAAAGAAAAAAACAAGAATTAGCTTTAGTGGTTTGCATGAGATCAAGTTCTTCAACAATCTCACCTTAGCTAATTCTAGCAAATAAGACAATGAAAATTTCATTGAAAATATGAAAATTGGTGCTCCGGATATAGGAGTCAGACGGAGACTGAGAAACAAACGAACTAGATCAAGAGTCAGCACCTACAGCCTGTGGGCTAAATCCAATCTTCTCCCATTTTTATAAATGAAGTTTTATTGGAATGTGTCCACACTCATTTGTTTACAGAGTGTCTATGGCCACTTTGGGGCCACAATGCAGAGCTGAGTACTTGTAACCAAGACCATATAGCCCTCAAAGTCTCAACATTTCGCATTCAGTCTTTTACAGAAAAAGTTTGCTGACTCAAACCAGATGGCTAGACTATACATCCTTGAGGGTAGGGATCAAGTATACCCTGCTCACAGCTACATCCCCATTGCACACCACAGTACTTGGGACATGCACATAACTCAAATATCTTGTGACAGAATGATGTCCACGTATGACAAATGTTTTTGTTGTTGTTGTTGTTTTAATTAATTTATTTATTTCTTTATTTTTGGCTGTGTTGGGTCTTCGCTGCTGCGTGTGGGCTTTCTCTAGTTGAGGTGACCGGGGGCTACTCTTCGTTGCAGTGTGCAGGCTTCTCATTCTGGTGGTTTCTCTTGCTGCGGAGCACGGGCTCTAAGTGCACAGGCTTCAGTAGTTGTGGCATGCGGCCTCAGTAGTTGTGGCTCACAGGATCTAGAGCACAGGCTCAGTAGTTGTAACACATGGGCTTCGTTGCTCAGCGGCATGTGGGATCTTCCTGGACCAGGGCTCAAACCCGTGTCCCCTGCATTGGCAGGTGGATTCTTAACCACTGAGCCACCAGGGAAGTCCACAAATGTTTTAAAAAAACACCTGATCATGATGATTCTTTCTTGGAAGTCAGAATACCTACAGAATTACCCTATGTATTCTGATGTGCAAAACAATTCAGAAATAAATAACCTGTCAGTAATCCATGCATTGGGAACATGATTCTTCTTAGGTCAAAATTTTTACATCTACTTGCAATTGTAGTGTATGTATCTTTTCAAATCCAATTTGACACATTCAGGAAAATATTAGTGTCTACTATATACTAAGATATGCTACTGCGGCATGGAGAAGGGGATTGAAAAGATAAACAAGTCACAATCCCTTTTCTCAATAAGCTTCTGAAGAATCTAGTGGGGGGGGATGGAAGGTAAACAGAGAATTGTAACATGGTGCAATGGGTGAGACAGAGTATGAGCAGAATGCTGCACAGATCCGGGGTGTAATGGCCCTGCAACAGTCTTAGCAATAATCAGTCTGAAAAAACAGAAAATAAATATATGCTCTGAATAGAGACAACAGGTATACAATTCAGAGAAGGACTTACATTTTAAGGGAAAGTCTATAATCAAGTGGAATCCAAGAAGTCTGTTTATTTAAATTGATTCACTCATTTATTTATTTAAATATGCACCAAATGCCCAGTACGGGGCAGGCCTTTGTGGCAAGGGCTGAGGATATAATTGTGCGCAAAACCCATACGTGATCCCTAATCTCAAGGAGCCAAGTAGCAGAAACAGACATTAAAGTTAAGGTGGTACTTCAATAAATGGTACAGACGAGAGGTACACAGTACTACTAGGGCATAATAGGAAAGTTTGACCTAGTGAGGGAGGTCAGGGAAGCCTTCGCTGGAGAAGTGACAACAGAACTGAGATCTAAAGCAATGATTCTGAAAGTGAGATTCAGGACCCCTGAGGTCCTGAGACCCTTTTAGAAGGCTCCACGAGGTCAAACTATTTTCAAAAAAATACTAAGATGTTATTTGTCTTTTTCACTTTCATTCTTTCAGGAGTGTACAATAGTTTTCCAGAGGCTACACAGGTGTGATATCACAACAGACCCAATGCAGATATGAGAATCCAGCCATCTTCCTAGCCCGTTTATAAAATGTAAAACAATGTCTAAAACAGTCTTCTAACCATGTTTTCCAAAACAAACAAAATATTCTTCATAAAAATATATTATTTATTAAAGTTAACAAATTAATAGGGTTTATTGTTTAAAATGAATAAATATTTTTAAATTTCTCAGTTTTAATTGTTAATATGGTAAATGTTGATCAATATAACCCACATAGGGCTTTCCTGGTGGCACAGTGGTTAACAACCTGCCTGCCAATGCAGGGGACACGGGTTCGAGCCCTGGTCCAGGAAGATACCACATGCGGTGGAGCAACTAAGCCTGCGCACCACAACTACTGAGCCTGTACTCTAGGGCCCGCGAGCCACAACTACTGAGCTCGCGTGCCACAATTACTGAAGCCCTCATGCCTAGAGCCTGAGCTCCGCAACAAGAGAAGCCACTGAAATGAGAAGCCTGCACACTGCAACGAAGAGTAGCCCCCGCTCGCCGCAATTAGAGGAAGCCTGTGTGCAGCGACGAAGACCCAACACAGCCATAAATAAATTTATTTTTAAAAATATATATATATACACATATATGTATATATATATATATATATATATATATATATATATATATATAAAACACACATAAACAGAAGTTCTTTGGGTCCTCAGAAATTTTTAAGCGTGTAAAGGAATCCTGAGAATAAGAAGTCTGAGAACCACCAAAGGTGGATAGGACTAACCTGGAGAAGACTAGAGGAGAGAATGTTACACACACAGAGAACAGTGTGGGTAGGGAAAGACTCCCGTAGTGTGCAAAAGGCCCTGGAGACAAGCAATCCTCTTCCCTGCAGAGAGGGCTCACTAAATGTAAAAATAAGAATGGGCTCCAATTCACTAAGTGCCAGCATGTGCTACTGCAGGGTCATTTGTGCCAAACGGCACACCCAGTTTCTTCTGATTAGTACTAACCAGTAGCAGCCCACCACCCAGCTTTGTGCTGAAAACCACTGATCTGTGTCTTCTCCCTCTCTTCCCTTTCCGCTTCCTCCTTATTACAAGCTTCTGCATCATGAGATTTTCTTAACTACTGCTACAATAGAGTGAACAAGGGCAAAAAGAGAAGAAAGAAGCTGGCAGAGGAGAGGGGGTGGGGGGATGGGCAAAGTAGGTGAAGAGGTACAAACTTCCAGTTATAAAATAAATAAGGCATAGGGATGCAATGTACAGCATAGGGAATATAGGCAATAATACTGTAATAACTTTGTACGGTGACAGATGGAAACTAGACTTATCCTTATTTTGTAGTGTATAAAAATATCAAATCACTATGTTGTATACCTGAAACTAATTTAATATTGTAAGTCAGTGATTCTTCAATTAAAAAAAAAAAAAAAGAGGAAGCTGACAGAAAACTTTTTATTTTATTTCCTGCTAACAGGCCTGGGGGATGACATGGTTAGGACATAGTTAATAGATCATTATGAATAAAACCATGTTTTTTAGTGTGCATAGAATTTCCCTGACTGGAACAAAGGCTTGGCTCCATAATTAGAATTTTTTTAACACTTCAGAAGACCCAATTCTAAGTTCAACTTAAATTGCACTCCCAAATGAAAATATACAACACAAGAAAGTTATTTTGGATTTTTTTTTAAATGGTAGGACTGAAGTGTTTACCTCTCTTCACAATACGTTTTTCAAATTTCACCTGCCCTAGTAAAAATAAAGAAGCCATTCGGGATTCCCTGGTGGCGCAGTGGTTGAGAGTCCGCCTGCTGATGCAGGGGACACGGGTTCGTGCCCCGGTCTGGGAAGATCCCACATGCCGCGGGGAGGCTGGGCCCGTGGGCCATGGCCGCTGAGCCTGCGTGTCCGGAGCCTGTGCTCCGCAACGGGAGAGGCCACAACAGTGAGAGGCCCACGTACCGCAAAAAAAAAAAAAGAAGCCATTCAATTTTGCTTGTTCTCATGGTGCATTCCAGTAAGTAATGGATCACTCAGCAGATTCAGAACAGTGTGATCAGACAAAATTTTCAGCATACTTGACACAAAAGCTTTGTTTAAGCTCCATAAAATCTCATTTTTGATCTTAAAGAAGGAAAATGAAGAGCCAAGATTGACAGCTTTCCTTTTCTACAAGAGATTCCTTTTACTGGGCTGATATACTTCTGATTTTCTTGAAATACTCGGTTTTCTCAGCATGCCCCTCCTCATTCCTTGCTTTCTCCCACTTAGCATCTCTCCTGCACTCATGCACTGTGGCAGGACTGCAAACCCGCTCCCACTTGAGAGTGCTATCTGAGAAGATGCAGCAGAACCGAAGGCGCACATACACAGCACTTCTTCTCCTAGGCAGACACACATGTGCAGAGAAGAAAGTAAAAAAAAAAGTTTACTGTCCCACTGGGTATGCTGCAAAATAATTGGAAACAACCTAAATCGTCATCAGCTAGAGAATAAACGGGTATATTCATACTCTAAAACATTACATAGCAGTTAAAAATGAATGTACTAAAATCGTATTTATCAACATGAATATAAACTCTAACATATGAATAAAAGTCTAATACAAAATGGGATGTGCTAAGGGACTCGGTTATAGCTGTAATGTTCTATTTCTTTAAGATCTGAAACAAACATAATATGAAGGTTTAATTAGCTTTGTGGTCGGTGCATAGTCACTACATTAATCTTTATCCTTGCTCGTTTTAAATGGGTTACAATTAAAAAACAAACAAGCCACCTTTGATCCCTCGTCCTACACCTTTCTCATTTGGTCCTTCTCCTCCAGCGGCCAGCCTCCATTACTCCCCAACTCCTAAGCAACTGGAATATTCCCCAGGGAAAACTTTTGGTCAGATTCAGGGCCACCCAGTAACTGAAGAGCTGAAGTACTCAAAAAATTTCTAAACGCATGCAGTGCTGTATTATTTACTTTGTGCTTCACAAAGTTGAATTTCCTATATCCAGCTTTACTGGTACCAAGAACAATTCATGAAGAGCCTGTTAATCCTGAGAGCCCAGGTCCTTAATCTCTGTGGGAGAGCAGATAAAGAGTACAGACTACAGGCAGCATGCCAGGCTGGGGTCCTACCTCTGTCTTTTACTAGCTGTGTTCAAGTAACTTATCCTCTTTGAGCCTGTTTTCTCATCTGCTAAACGGCAATGACAATACCAAGCAGTCACTGCAGACATTAGAGATAATCAGATGAAAGCACCCAGTACCTTACCACTAATTATATACTCCAGCACAAACATTTAAACTGGGCAAGCATCACCTTTACCCCAATTTAGTGATAAATAATTGCAGAGAAGTCCCCAGAGATAAATCACAAAGACAACCAACTCATTCATTCAACATTTACTGAGGACCTATTGAGTGCCAGACATTTCTGATAACAGAGTTATAAACCAGAGACCCTCTCCTCAGAGAACTCACAGAAATAAAAGGTTAAGATTTCAAACAATTCTAAACTTTTAGGAAAAGCTTTAGAAATTAGAAATTACTTTAGAACTCCTGGTCATCCAATTTGCCTCTTTCCTCTATCCATAAAACTCCCCTCTGCACTAATACACAAAGGCAGGCAATGAAGCTTGAACTTAGTATAACTGGAATTGGCATGCTAGCAGATCGAACAGTCTATTTTAGTGCAAAAGCGTTACTGCATAACATAAAAGTACATGGGGCAAATAACTAAATTGTGAAGATTTTATCCATTCTTTAAACATACTTATTGAGCATCTATCATGCAAAAAAAATGCCTTCAAGTTGCTTATTTTTAAAAGCCAATAATTATATCATAGCCTGATATGTACTACGATACCAGGTAAGAATGCTCTAAAAATAGACTTTTTAAAGTTAGTACTTATTGCCCAAACCTGCACATTGAAAATTTTCAGGCTTTAAAATTAATTCCAGAAATAACTGTGATGATAAATACTTTAACTTCAGTTATAGTTATAATCCATTTATAGATAATTTCAGAATTCTATAGTATGTAAAAATGCTACAATAAACCCAGGATTCTATAAGCATGTAAATATTTTTAGTTCACCAGTCACCTATGGGGTTGTTACAGTAGTACATATAACAAAAGGCTACAGAACTAAATGAGAGTACTTGTCTTTCAGGGGACTACGATTAAATTCCACTAAATGTTAGATGGGATACTCTGCAAGCAGAAATTTATTATTCTACACAGCTCAACGACAGCATTCTGAAAAAGCTCCATTAGGGCTACAATATTTCTGACGATCTAATTAAAGAAGTTGCCTCATAAATGTTCAGAAGTCCAAATATGGATTTGCTTTATGGTCAAGTGGCTGTTTTAATGAAAATGTCATAGAATCAATAAAAATAAAATTGTTGCTATAATATTTACTCAAGTCTCCTTTGAAGAAAATGGGTAATAAAAAAGTAATGGGTAATACTACTGCTATTTAAAGAAACTATTTTAAAAGGCTTCCAAAGGAACCACACAGTGCAAATGATTTATAGTATTTGAGAACTTAATATTTTCCAGCCAGAAAATTAAACAACACAAAGGCAATATTGGTGGGCTATTATTTCTGTATTAATCTCAGAGGATAAAAAGCAAAGGAACAGACTTCCCTGGTGGCACAGTGGTTAAGAATCCGCCTGCCAATGCAGGGGACATGGGTTCGATCCCTGGTCCGGAAAGATCCCACATGCCACGGAGCAACAAAGCCAGTGAGCCGCAACTACTGAGCCCACGCACCACAACTACTGAAGCCCGTGTGCCTAGAGCCTGTGCTCCACAACAAGAGAAGCCACCGCAATGGCCCGTGCTCGCCGCAACTAGAGAAAGCCCGCACGCAGGAGCGAAGACCCAACACAGCCAAAAATTAATTATTTTTTTAAAAAAGCAAAGGAAAATCAAGTAGCTTGATGGATCTTAAGAACAAATCACAATTCTTGGGACTTCCCTGGTGGTGCAGTGGTTAAGACTCCATGCTCCTGATTCAAGGCATCCAGGTTCGATCCCAGGTTGGGGAACTAAGATCCCACGTACCGCAACTAAGCCCGCACGCCGCAACGAAGACCCAGCGCAGCCAAAATTAATTAATTAATTAATTTTTTAAAAAAATCACATTCTCTAAATAAAAAATAGAACATAATCGTATTTTCGGAAATGTCTAACAGATAAAATCTAAGAGAATATGGACATAAAGGTTTACAAAGGTTTTCTCTGGGTCATGAGATACCGAGGGGAAACCCCCCCTTTTTTTTGACATATTTATTTCTACAATGAAAGTGTATAGTCTTTTTTTTTTAAGATTTTTAAAAAATTTTTATTGGAGTATAGTTGATTTACAGTGTTGTGTTAGTTTCTCCTGTACAGCAAAGTGAATCAGTTATACATATAACCACTTTTTTTTAGATTCTTTTCCCATATAGGTCATTACAGAGTATTGAGTAGAGTCCCCTGTGTTATACAATAGGTCCTTATTAGTTATCTACTTTATGTATAGTAGTGTGTATATGTCAATCTCAATCTCGCAATTTATCCCTTCCCCACCTTCCCCCGCTGGTAACCATAAGTTTGTTTTCTACATCTGTAACTCTATTTCTGTTTTGTAAATAAGTTCATTTGTATCATTTTTTAGATTCCACATATAAGTGATAATTATATGATGTCTTTCTCTTTCTGACTTACTTCACTTAGTATAATCATCTCCAGGTCCATCCATGTTGCTGCAAATGGCATTATTTCATTCTTTTTTATGGCTGGGTAATATTCTATTGCATATATATACCACATCTTCTTTATCCATTCACCTGTTGCTGGACATTTAGGTTGCTTCCATGTCTTGGCTATTGTAAACAGTGCTGCTATGAACACTGGGGTGCATGTATCTTTTCGAAATAGAGTTTCCTCCAGATATATGCCCAGGAGTGGGATTACTGGATCATATGGTAGTTCTATTTTTAGTTTTTTAAGGAACTTCCATATTGTTCTCTATAATGGTTGTACCAATTTACATTCCCACCATCAGTGTAGGAGGGTTCCCTTTTCTCCACACCCTCTCTAACATTTATTGTTTGTAGACTTTTTTTCTTTTTCTTGGCTGTGCCACACAGCACGTGGGATCTTAGTTCCCCGACCAGGGATCGAACCCATCCCCCCTGCAGTGGAAGCGCAGGGTCCTAACCACTGGACTGCCAGGGAAACCCTGTAGATTTTTTGATGATGGCCATTCTGACTGGTGTGAGGTGATACCTCATTGTAGCTCTGATTTGCATTTCTCTGATAATTAGTGATGCTGAGCATCCTTTCATGTGCTTTTTTTGGCCATCTATATGTCTTCTTTGGAGAAATGTCTATTTAGATCTTCTGCCCATTTTTTGATTGGGTTGTTTTTTGTTCCTTCTTTTTTTGACATAGAGCTGCATGAGCTGTTTGTATATTTTGGAGATTAATCCCCTGTTGGTAGCTTCATTTGCAAATATTTTCTCCCATTCTGTGGGTTGTTTTTTCATTTTGTTTATGGTTTCCTTTGCTGTGCAGAAGCTTTTACGTTTAATCAGTATAGTCTTTTCTTAAATTGAGATATAACTGACATATAACACTATATTAGTCTCAGGTGTACAACATATTGGTTCAATATTTGTATGTATTGTGAAATGATCACAATAAGTCTAGTTGACATCAATCACGACACAGTTAAAACAAAGTTTTTCTCTTGTGATGAGAACTTTTAAGATTAACTCTCTTCGCAACCTTCAGATATACAATACAGTATCATTAACTCTAGTCACTGCGTCATATATTACATCTCCGTGACTTATTTGTTTCATAACCGGAAATCTGTACCTGCTTGAATACTTCTAACAATGGAAAATTTACTGCTTCTTGGAGTGGCTCATGCCATCCATCAGAGTGCTTCAGCAGTTGTGGTATTAGAATTACTCCTTAAATATCCTTCCTGAAGACCATACTAGGAGCTACCAAAAAGAAGTTTCGGTGCTCTGGCTGCTACAAAGGGCCACAGGGGCTCAGAAATTATAACTTTGCTGTCCCTATTTTCAAGGGGTAAGCAGAGACATAACCGTTCCCCTTTGAAAGCTGAAGCGTTTAAGGAATGAACATTAGATTTCATCATCTGCATTCAAAAAGAATTAATAAAATGTGTTGCTCATAAGACAAGTGTCTTCTAAATCACATTAAGAAGATTAAACTGTAATTCGGGCTTCCCTGGTGGCGCAGTGGTTGAGAGTCCGCCTGCTGATGCAGGGGACACGGGTTCGTGCCCCGGTCTGGGAAGATCCCACATGCCGCGGAGAGGCTGGGACCGTGAGCCATGGCCGCTGAGCCTGCGCGTCCGGAGCCTGTGCTCCGCAACGGGAGAGGCCACAACAGTGAGAGGCCCGCGTACCACAATTAAAAAAAAAAAAGATTAAACTGTAATTCAAGAAAGATAAACTATAATCTAATTAATTGCAATGACTCACATCTCACAAAGGAAGGTTATCATTACAAGGGGCTAGTAGTTGGCATAAGGTTTTAAAAAGAAGCACAGAGACAGAAAGAATATCAGTATCTCATGAGCTGCAGAGAGGGAACCCTGACTGGCTCTAGGATGGAGTCCAAGTCCCTATGAGCAGAGAAGACAGGGAAGAAACTGACATTTACTTCCTTGAATCCACCTGTCATCTCTGCAAGGTGACCCCTTTGAATAGATGAAGAAGTTGAGGCTCAAAAAGGTTTCACTCTATACTGAATAGGGTCAACTTCAGAAAATATATATGTAGAACACATATACTGGGACAAAATACACTAAACTGTTGAGCAATTACCGAATGGTTAAGATATGGTGATCTCTATTTTCCTTTTTATATGTTCGTCTTCCAGACTGCATCTTAGTCTATTGTACATTTTTAATCATGATGCTATTTAATAGAAGAGGCTGATCTGAAAAATCAAAAATCTAAAATCCAATCAAATAAATGTATGTGGTTTGCCCATGGAAAAAAAAAAGGAGAGCTCTTTAAAGTTCTTATTTATCATTCATATTGTTTAAAAATAATTAAACTTGAAAAAAGCACCTCTTTTTTGGCACGCGGGCTTCTCACTGTTGTGGCCTCTCCCGTTGCGGAGCACAGGCTCCGGACGCGCAGGCTCAGCGGCCATGGCTCACGGGCCCAGCCGCTCCGCGGCATGTGGGATCTTCCCGGACCGGGGCACGAACCCGTGTCCCCTACATCGGCAGGCGGACTCTCAACCACTGCGCCACCAGGGGAGCCCAAAAGCACCTCTTAAATAGTGTTGTATTAGTTTCTTATGGCTGCTGTAACAAATGACTTCAAACTGTGAGGCTGAAAACAACAGATATACATCACAGATAAACATAAACAGATAAACATTCTCTTGCAGTTCTGGGGGCCAAAAATCTGAAATCATAATGTTGACAGCGCCTGATTCCCTTCAAAGACTCCAGGAGAGGTTCCATTCCTCGCCGCTTCCGTTTTCTGGTCTTGTAGCTGCATCGCTCCAATCTCTGACTTTGTCCTCACACTGCCTCCTCCTTCTCTGTGCATCTATCTTCCCTGTGTCTCTTATAGGACGCTTGGCATTGAACTTAGGGCTCACCAGATAATCAAGGGTGATTTCTCCATCTCTGTCAATACTCCTTTTTTCCAGTAAGTTAACATTCATAGGTTCCAGGGATTAGGAAATGGATATCTTTTGGGGGGCTATCATTCAGCCCACTACAGCTGGCTTATTCATCGTATAATCAATATTGTATTTCCAATTAGGAACATCACCGTTTTTGAAAGCAGATTCTAATAAGACATGACAGATTAAATGACTATGATGTACATTTGAAGACTGTATAATAATGCCACATGTTTTAAGGGTGAATGCTAATATGAAGTATGTTACTGGGTTACATTAAATTCCTTGAATGCTGTTTTATTTTAACAGAATATTGCTTGATAAAAGAAAATCATTTTATTGTCCAAAAAAAAAAAAAAAGGTTTCACTGCTGGTACAAAGTAAAGCCTAGACTCAACCCCAGGTCTACTGAATTCTAATGCCTGAGCCTATCCAGCTCTGGGGGTGAATGACTTCGGGGAGCACAACTCATTAGGATCATCCAAATCCCTGGATACTGATAATATATTCTCTACAGAAACTTCTAATACCATTTTTCTCAAAGAGATTTGTACTAAAAAGAATGAGAGATTTTGGTTCACCTGGCAGTTCTGTAACAGTTCTAATAAGTAGGAATAATATGAGTAATCGTAGTAATAGTGGGAATAACTGCCAACACTGACTAAGCCCTCACTATTCCAGGCACTCATTCTACAGTCAATCCTTAGTGATCTCATCTAATCCATGATTTTAAATACCATCTGTTGCTGATGACCCTCAAATCCATAGCTTTAGCCTGGACCTCTTCCCTGAACTCCAGACTGCTTTTTTCCAGCTGCCTACCCCAGATCTCCACTTGGATGTCTGAAACTCAACTCTTGCTTCTAGCCCTTAACCCTACTCCTCCCACATCTCCCCCAGCTCAGTAAGTGGCAGCTCCATCCTGCCAAGATGCTCAGGCCAAAAGCCTTAGAGTCGTGCTTGACTCCTTTTTCTCTCACATGCCACATCCAACCAATTCATCAGCAAATGAGTTAGCCCTACCTACAAAATACATCCAGAATCTTATCACTTCTCACATCTGCCACTGTTCCCAAGGCACTCCAAATTTACTCAATGAATTGATTAATGAATGGCCTGAATTATGTCATTTCAATCCTCATAATAGCTCTATGAAACAAGTGCCCTTATTTCCTCCATTTCACAAAGGCACATAAAAGTTAAGCATAAATTAAGAAACTATGGTTATAGTTTATCAAACAGGTCTTTTTTTTTAGTTTGAAGAGTCAGATCCCCAGAACCCGATCATCCCAGGAAAAGGGATCTAATTAGCTTACTGGACCCACACAAGGTCTGGGGCAGGAGTCAGCCAGCCTCTCGGAGCACACCACGTTAGCTGCCAAGCGCCGATCTAACCATGAGCTCCTCTCTCAAGTCCCACCCAGGCCCCACTGCCAGGATTACCACTAGTTTCCAAACCACATGTGCTAGTCTCTCTCTACTCAGTAAAGGGTATCAGCTCCACACTTTTTAGACTTAAGAAAAGGAACTTGTTAGAAGGTCACATAATGAATCATTGAAAAGAAAATCAAGTTAAGAAATGAACCGCTCACGTACATACCCAGAAGACAAAGAACCCTTTTTGTATTAAAGAATTCTGTGTTTGAAAAGAAATCCATGCTTCTGAAATGGAGTCCCCTGGGAAGGGTCCAATGAGTTTCCAGTAGGGCCTCTGAGGACAGAGCTACCAACTTTCCACACAATGCAGAAAGGTGATGGAGAACCAGGTGCAAGAGGGTCAGGGTGGCTTGGCTTCCACCCCTCTTATGACCCCTACCTGAACCAAAACCAATTTTGAAAATTAAGTGAGTTAATAAATGTGAAAATCTAAAGTTTTATACAAAAATAAGCTTTTACTGTAAAAAGAATACTTTTTTTTTTTTTTTAGTGAAGGGGTGACATGGGGTGAGCTGTAAGGATGGAAAATTTTAAGAACCATCAGACAAGGTAGGACTTTTCAGAGCTAAACACAGGATATCCTTTAAAAGTTTACCTGAGCAAGATAAAGGCTTATCTATGTATTTTCAAAACAGGGGTTATTTATTAGAATTGGTACCTTTTTGGGGGTCAATGTGACTACATTTCTTTCAAGGATCTAAGTGACTTTACTGTATGCATAGGGAAAAAAATCAGGAGGAATGTTCACCAAACTCTTAATGACTATTGCTGGGTGGTAGGAGCAGAAAGGGCATTCATTCTCTACACTAAAATCTTCTGTAATGTTTGCAATTCATAACAAGTGTGAATTAATTTTTGAGGAAAAATTTTGGGGAAAAAACACTTCCCTCTATGCTCACATTAACAGATACAAGTTTCCACAGAATAACATATTTAGCTCTTTAAATACTTAAATTTAATTGTTAATCAAAATTTTTTTATGGTTTTTAATTTCCATTGTTAACTGACTTCTTTCTCTAAAACTAAGAGGTTTTAGAAATCTTGGGTCAATGAATATTCTAATGAGACTCTAGAAATACATCAGTTAAATTGCATACTGTGCAAATAAGATAAAAGTATCACCTTGAGGAAATCTGCAATAGCAGGGATAGCAGAAGTGGGAGAAGCAATACCAGCCATTCCCAGGCCCATTCTGGAATGCATCATATCACCATCAACAAGCATTTGCTGAATGCCTTATGTGCAAGTACTATGCCAGGCTCTGCTTTCTGCCCTTAAGGAGCTCTCTCAGCATCGCTGGAAGACAGCACACACAGACACCACCACAAGGCAGCATCTGCTACAGTGGCAAATACATGGCCCTGCAAAGGAGGGAGAGAGAGGATTTTGAAATTCCTGCTTAAACAGAAGTCCTGTGAAAGCAGAAGCAGGTCTTGCCTGTGTATTCCCATAACCTAACACAATAAATATGTTTTAAATTAATAAGTACATGGAACCAACTTGCACTTGGAGAGGAAAAAGTATGACATCCCAAGCTGGAGGAATGGTGGTGGCACGAAAGTGTGGCATGACCCAAATGGGCATGTTCAGCTATTAAAAAAAAAGTGTAAAGAAATAGAGGAATAGAAAGTTGGAAAACCCAATTCACTGAAGTTGAGGAGTTGAAACTATCTTTGAGCCAACAGGAAACCACAAAGGATTCTGATGGTGCAAAGACAACCTGTTAACGTTCCTGTCTTCCTTACTAGGTTCCTTAAGGATGGCAGCAGCATCTTTAAGGATTTTGGTTGCCTAGCAGAGCCTGGCACATGATAGGTATTCAAATAAATGTGAGGGAAAAGAAGGGAAGATTGATTAGGCTGGAAAGATTATGCAAGTGCCATGATACGGAAGGCGGTAGACGAATAAGAGACCAGAAATTAAGGCCGGAGGTGTTTTCTAATCTACCTCATGATATACTCAGACCCAATACAGTGATTCTCCAAAGGCTCCTCCCCTTGTCTCAAGTTGAATCAACAAAATTCCTCTCACATACCACCATGGGTATATCTCCCTTTAGGAATCCTGAGCAACTGGGAAGGTTTGGGGAATGTTGATCAACCCATCAACAGCTACTTATCAAGGCAGTCCTGCCATTCCAGTGCCTCCTCAAGTTCTCTGAGGTTAGCCAAGTTCTGCATCTCGTTCTTAACTTATATCTGGCCAGGGCCATAAGGAACAGAGGCGGAGGTAATCACAGCGGGTTTCAGTAAATGTTAGTTCCCCCTTTTCCACAATGACCCTTCACAAGCACTTTCTGTCTCCACCAAACAGTCTGATATTTCCTGCATTATAATCAGTGTTTCTACAGGGCTTTATATTTTTCAAAGGTTTTTGCACTCTATCTCAATCTTCATCACTACCTTATAAGCATGACAGATCCTACTACCCCATTCTTGAAGATGAAAAAGCCTAAATCCCTAGACTGAATGAAGCCAGGGAAGATGACACAATTACAGTTACTAGCATCAATAATAAACAGCACAAGTGGAAGCAAGCTTGTGGTTGCTGTCCCTTGTGGGTAGTCTTCTAGCAGTTTCATATTGAAAGCAGAATGATAAAACTTACCAAATGGATATTTAACTAAAGTTGGGAGATACTATCAGACAACACAAGCTCTCTTCTTAGAAAGACCATAAAATTAACATAACCGTTTTCATGAGAAAAAAATGTCAATTTCAACATTTCTTGATTATTATCTTCCAAAATATATCGTTAGAATATAAGAGAACATAAAAGAGTAAATTACAAGTATTGTTAAACAATCAAGAATGTATTAGCTATTTCTAAAAGTGCTTTAACATAAAATATCAAGATATTCCAAAGAAATTCATTAAACAAATGTCAGAAAAGCATACAAACATGATTCTGCTGTTAATTGAATCAATATCTTTATCATTTTGATTTTCAATTACTTCAAATAAATATTATTTGTAGGATCAAGGATTTGTCTGCTTAATTCATATTTTCTAACACAGAACGTTCAGTTTGTGATCTCTTCTTTTCCCTTAGTCTTGTTCGAACCTTGCCAAATATCTTTTTCTTTAAGGTAAAACTCCAGTCCCTTAAACACTGTCTTTACCAACCTCCACACCACCACAATCCTTAAGAGAAACACAATCTTTAAAAAAAAAAAAAAAACTGTCAATTTTTTAAAAAATTTATAGATCCTATCCAGTACCATAAATAATAAATTTCAAGACAAAACTGGAGCTACTATAAAGCCGAACTCTGATGTAGCCAAAAACCTGTAAAGGGATCTATTAGTCAGAAATGTTGGTGCTAGCCAAGTGTGGCAGAGAGGAAACTGCCCCCTACCCTCAAATGTACATGTTCCTAATCCCCAAAACCTATAACTATGTTACTTTACTCAGCAAAAGGGGCTGTTTTTAAAGACATGATTTAAATTAAGGATCTCAGAATGGGGAGATTACCCTGGATTATCTGGTTGGGCCTGATATAATCAAAGTCCTTGCAAGTGAAAGAGGGAAGTAGGAGTGTCAAAGTCAGAGAGTGAAGGACCAATCTGAAGATACTACTCTGCTGGCTTTAAAGACAGAGGAAGGGCCCAAGAACCAGGGAATGTGGGTAGCCTCTAGAAGCTGGAAAAGCAAGGAAGAGTTTTCCCCTAGTCTCCAGAAGGGACACACCACGCCAACACCTTCCTTTTAGCTCACTGAGACCTATTTCAGAGTTGTGACCCTCCAGAACTGTAAGATGATAAATCTGTACTGTTTTAAACCACTAAACTTATGGCAATTAGTTACAGCAGCCACAGGAACTAATACAGCAGGTTAAAGCAAGGCACTACTCACCTGCCCATCTGCCAGGACACTTAGGGCCTTATTCTTCAGGTCCCTGTTGTACAGACATTCAGTGAAATGTTTCTACTAACAAATTATCTAGAAAATGACATAAGATGGTGGTAGTGAGGGAGAAGAGGGAGCCGCAGAGGAATTTTGGAGATCTGTCAGGAATTTTCAGGCCTATTATCTTGCTTCCCTATAAGTACACATAACTCCTTTCTATTTCTATTATTAAGAAAGTTGTTTTTACAGTTCAATTTCTGGAAGACAACTTGCAAAAGCTGGGGAAGTGGCCACTTGCTTAATGGTTTGTTGTCTACCAGTTTATTTCATCATCTTGCTCTCCTTTATCAACTTACTTGACTTTTGAGAGGTTTTGGTTCTGTTAATGATAGACCTCCCCTAATTCACCTACACCCTTGGGCTGCTCTATCACCTCCTCTGAGCCACTGGAAAAGAGGAGTGCTAACAGACCTCGGCACAGATAGAACTTACGAATTTGTATAAAGCCTAACTACAGGGACTTCCCTGGTGGCACAGTGGTTAAGAATCCGCCTGCCAATGCAGTGGACACAGGCTCGATCCCTCGTCTGGGAAGATCCCACATGCCGCGGAGCAACTAAGCCCGTGTGCCACAACTACTGAGCCTGCACTCCAGAGCCCGAGAGCCACAACTACTGAGCCCATGTGCCACAACTACTGAAGACCATGTGCCTAGAGCCCATGTTCTGCCACGAGAAGCCACCACAATGTGCACTGCACTGCCTGTGCACTGCAACAAAGAGTAGCCCCCGCTCGCCACAACTAGAGAAAGTCCATGTGCAGCAACGAAGACCCAACACAGCCAATACATAAATAAATAAAATAGACTTATTAAGAGGAAAAAAAAAAGCCTAACTACAGAGTTCAGTCCATGGACCATAGTATCACCTGGGAACCTGTACAAAATTCAGCATCAAGTTCTGTTCCACATTATTCAGCAATAAAAAAGAATGAAATCTTGCCATTTGTGAAGTGGATGGACCTAGAGGGTATTTTGCTAAATGAAGTAAGTCAGGCAGAGAAAGACAAATCCCATCTGATTTCACATATCTAAAAAACAAATGAACAAACATAACAAAACAACAGAGTCATAGATACAGAGAAGAAATAGGTGGTTGCCAGAGGGGAGGGGGTTGGGGGATTAGTGAAATAGGTGAGGGAGATTAAGAGGTACAAACTTCCAGTTACAAAATAAATGAGGATGAAATGTTTAGCATGAGGAATATAGTCAATTATATTGTAATATCTTTGTATGGTGACAGATGGTAACTAGACATATCACAGTGATCATTTTGTAATGTATAGAAATATCTAATCACTATGTTGTGCACCTGGAACATAATATTGTAGGTCAATTATACTTCCATTAAAAAAATACGTAGACACTGGGAGGAAATGCATCAAAATGCAAACAATGGTTATCTCTGGGGGGGTGGAGATTATGGGTGATTGTTAATTTTTACTTTATGCTTTTATGTATTTCTAATTGTCTGCAATGAACACATATTGCTTGTAAAATTAGAAAGAAAACAATAAATGTCATTAAAAATGAAAAAAAAGTTCCTTTCCAGATCTTCTGAATCAGAAATTACATTTTAGACAGATCTCTAGATGATTTGTAAACACATTCAAGTCTGAGAAGCACAAAGAGCCATTGGCAAGGGTACTCACCATGACCCACTTACTATATTTTAGGGACAAATATTCTAATCAGATTCATACTTTCAGTTAATGAGAGGTTCTTAATTATTACAAAGATTTTATTTCCAAGCACAAAAAGTTTTCCTAAGGCATAAGTGAAAAACATGCCCCCGCCCCTGCTAGTACCCCTGCCCACTACTCCTGACAAGATTTGTTGAGATGGTGGATGAAATAGTGATTGTAAGGCCAACTGGCCCGAGGCAGGGGAACACAATCAGATTCACAGGTTGCATCAGACCGAAATTCTCCGGACCACCCAGTTCCAGAAACTGCCCTGGAGACATTCCGGACCACCCAGTTCTGGGGACTTTGAAACCAGCCCAGCCTTCCCGCCTTTTGAGGGGCGGGACTAACGGTCCCCCAGGATACCCGAAAAGACCACCAAATAAGGAATACCCTGCGCCCTCCCAGATTCACCACACCCCTTTCCCTTCTTCCCCTATAAAATCTTGCCCAACCCTCGCCCGGGTGCGACTTCTCTGGCCCCTTTCTCTCGGACCAGTGAACCTCGCCCGGGAGCGCTCCCTAATAAAGTTCACTTGAAGCTTTCCTCTGTTTCGCGGTGCCGTTTGTTAAGATCCGACCTTACAGTGATGGAAATATATTTATTTTTATAAAGTTTTTTCAAGGGCTAAACATTCATTAAATGTTCACAGTAGCCTTATGAGGTGGATATCCCCAAAGTACAGTTGAGGGAATATGTACCTAGACTCAGAGACATTAACTAACTTGCCATAGATCATTTAGGGAAGAGCCGGAATGCTAATCAAGACTTGCAGTCTCCAAGCCCATCCTTATAACTACTACTCTACGAAGCCAGTCCTCATTATTTAAAGATTCTGTATTTGCAAATTCTCCTACTCACTAAAACTTATTTATAACCCCAAAATCATTACTCACTGCACTTTCCCAATTTTTTGAGGACAGGTACATACATGAGCAGAACAGCTAAAATTGTGAAAAACCAGATGCACATGTTCCCAGTATGTGATGCTTTGCCTTCTTATTTCACCTCTCATATTTTAAACAAGTACCCTTTTCAAGGTCTACTTAGCACCACATTTTTCGCATTTTGTGCTTTTTGTTGGTGAGTGTGCAGTTTAAAATGGTCCCCAAGCAAAGTGCTGTCTATTGCTCCTAAAGGCAAGAAAGCTGCCTTACAGAGAAAACACATGTGTTACATAAGCTTCGCTAAAGCATAAGCTATAGCGCTACTGGCAGTGAGTTCAATGTTAATGGATCAACGATATATATTAGATAAGGCAAACAGAAACACACATAAAACAAGGTTATGTACTGATCAGCTGACAAATATGCTGTGACCAGAGGCTCACAGGAACCAAACCCTGCATTTTCTCTAGGGGCAATGATTCAGTGTTTGCTAAGATGGCGTTCACGGTAACTTCACAGAACATAACTGCCGCAACTGTTGTTACATGTACTAACTTGACATGTAATGGCAGGAAAGGCACCAAATTATAGAGCGTTTTCAGAAACAAGACACCATTTTCTCCAACTCAAAAACAATAGTTGAAGGTTCTTGACAGGATAACCCCAAGGACTGGTAATGGTGTTATTTCATAGCTTACAGACTAAAAACACCGGAATAATACAATGCACAAAGTCAGAAAATGAATATTACATCACACAGACAAAGATCAAGCAGTGGCTCTGTGAGGTGCATGCAAGATGATTCAAGGGGAGAAGGGAAGTGAATACAATAACATTCATTTACACTTATTTAAATCTCATCTTTAAATTCCAATTTACTTTACAACTTAATAGTACAGTAATATGTGTACACAATAAATTCTATTGGTAGTGCCTGCCTGCTCCAATTCTGCTGATGATGTACATGACCAAAAACTGTTGGGAGATCACCACTGTAGAGAATCAAAGTTAGCGCTTGAAAAGAAAAGAAAAACTCCAGAGGCACACGTCCTGCAGTGGGCTGGTGGCTTTGAGGACTCGCATGCACTGGGAACCATCTATTGCTGCTCTGTCCCCAACACATTGTGAGGATCCTCACAAAGATATCCCTCCAGGCATCAGTTGATTCATATGAGAAATTAATTAGCTGGTTGTGACACTGATTAGATGATCCAAGCTAGGAACCCTTCGCTTTCTAGAAATTTGACCAAAGAAAATAAGACATAATAGCAGGAAGTAAAAACATTGTTTATTGTTGCCCGGAGCCCAAAGGCTGAAGGCATGCCCTGATAGAGCAACAGCCTGTCCTCAGAGCACCCAAACTGGGAGGATTCTATGGTATCCCATAAGATATCCAGCACTGTTAGTGTCATCTTATATAGTTAAGTTGCATCATATACACATTCAACTCTAAGTGCTCAGCAAAAAGAGAGAGAGAGAGAGAGAGAGAGAGAGAGAGAGAGAGAAAGGGAAAAAAAAACACATAACCAGAGCTGGCAATCTGTCTGCCATTCTACTCAATGAAGGTGTTCTGTTCCCTTGGACAGTCTCTCAGTTCCTCAGTGTCTCTTACAGCATGAATGGTTCATTGTGAGGCTAAAGTTTGACACAATATATTTTTCATCTACATCACCTAATCCCAAACCAACTTCCTCTGATACTCAAAGGAAGAAGCAGGGATACGTTTCAACCCTGAAGGAAAAATGGCTGCATATGACTTACTGAAAGACGGAATCAATCTCCAAAGAGAACTGATTTCCTAAGGGTAGTTCAAGGGCAATTTTTGAAAATACTCAACTTTCACAGTGTACGCTGACTGTAGAAGCAACCCCCCAGATAAAGTGAGACTCAACTATAGTTATTCTGTTCCAAGGGCTCACTCTTATACCTACCACCTAGAGGTGGTGTATATTGAAATTTGCTGCCATATACTTTTATGGTACTTCTTACTGATTAAAGTGCTCTCATACCAGCTGTGTCATTTAACACCCACAAGGCCAGGCAAAGAAAATGGAACGAGCACTGTGGTTCCCATTTCAGAGATCGAGTGCAATAATGGAAAGAGTAAGAGTTGAGTCAGACAATTTGGTTTCAAATCCCAGGCATACTGTTCAATTTTTCAGAGCCTTAGTTTCCTATCAGTAAAATGCAAAGAGTACACACACCTCACCAAGTTTTTGAGGATGAGTCAAGTATACAAGCTGCAGGTATACATTACTCAATGTTTCCTTACACCATTCCACAGGAAGGAGGGCTACAAGTTCACACACCTAATGTGACTAATAAAGCCCAAGTAGAACAAACATCGCCCAATTCCCAGCTCCATGCTCAGAGGTCCAAGAAGCATATAACTTAGCATCTCTTTAAAAAGTGTTCAAAAAGATAGAGATACTCTGGTAAAAGTTTTTCTGGTTCAAGTAAATTTGTGACATGCTAGTCTCTTTAAGGCTCACAGTGTGTGTGTGTGTGTGTGTGTGTGCAAGTGTGTACATGATATAAAGGCTCTGAGAAGGCGTGCAATAAAGAAACCTGGTTGAATACATATAGAACATTCCCCCAAAGTGGATTTAATAATGGAAACCTTTTCTGCATAATTACTAAAAACAGCCACACAAACATAATGTTCTTCTGAACATACTTTTAGAAACACTGGTTTTGGTAAATTAATGTATAACAAACTAACAGACGATTATATTGTAATAGATTAATATTAATAAAAATAATAACAGATTATAGAACAAGGCACAAGAAACTACCCTTTAAACAAGACCCCGAATCATTTTTTGGCAGTCTGGTGTCAAATCCAAAAAAAAAATCTATTTGGGAATTCCCTGGCGGTCCAGTGGTTAGGGCTCCACACTTCCACTGCAGGGGCCTGGGTTCGATCCCTGGTCGGGGAACTAAGATTCCGCAAGCCAAACAAAACCAAAGAAACAAATCAAAAACAAAAAAAATCTATTTAGATCATCAAGGCATTTTTATTCTCAGAAAAATCTCAGGATAAGTCTTTCATAAACAAAGATTCCAAGAAGTGGCTCGTGTCATCTTACAGAAGACATAGTGGGTAAAAAAGGTGAAAGAGACACATAATGTTTTGTTACAAAATTGATTTGCATGAGGTATCTTACTCCCTACATCAACTTTCCAAGAACGCTACATATGCCATATAACAACTACCTGTCCTGTCATTATCCCTGGTCTCCTGATAACAGTGGCAAGCAAGAGAAAGCCAGAATGGAGATAGTGACTTGTAGACTATAAACCACAAAGATGAGGAATCCTTTTTATCTTTGAAAACTACAAGAAAGCAGTTATTATTTTTCCTACTTTGTACTTTCCCTCCTTTCTCGGTTATTACTGCACGCAAGCACTTCTAGTGAATACTTTTATCTTAAACCTCTAGAAGTCAAATAAGAGAAGACCAGGCCCGAGGAATTCTTTAAAAAATTATATTAATATTTGATATTTACTTATCCTGGCAAATACAATATATATATAAAAGGAACCTGCTCTAATGCAAAGTTGTAAGTTTGTGAACTAGGTATAGACAAGTGTTGGTTAGCACTGACATCCTAGGAGGAAGGCTTTTGGTAAGAACTTTAAGCTTCCATGGTTTTTCGAAGAAAATGAACGGAATCTAGACGTTTGCTAGCCTAGTCCAGTAACATACAGTGTGCATTTCGGCCACTAAGAGCAGGAGTGGGAAAGGGCCAAGAGCAACCATTACCGCCTATCACCAGGGGTACCTGAAAAGTCATCTTCATCCTTCAGCCTTCCCATTTTACTAGACTAGAAGCCTCAAGGACCACTAGATCGCGGCCGCCGCCACGCCAGGTCCAACCCGCCACAAGGCGGAAGCTCACCAGCGAGTCGACGCGGCGCACACCTGCCCGGCGGGCGGCGCCCACAACGCTTCACCTTGCTGCGGCGTACCTGCCCTCCTCGGCCCTTCTTCACCACCACCTCCATCCCTTCCCACCTGCAAATAACCGAGGGCAGGGACGCGGGAAGGTGAAGACGGTGAGGAAAAGCATCCCCGCAATCCGCCGCAGACTACCTCCTCCCATCCCAGAGCCGCTGCAAAGCCACATCGTTTCTCCCACGCCTCGTGTCTCTAGTGCAAGGTCTGCAATAGTTTAAAATTTTTGTTTTAAAGCACAAGTAACTTCCCCGCTCCCTTCCGCCCCTCACCTTCACGAAAGCAATCGGGGTTGTGGTACCTTCGATATCTAACAGGATCACAGTGACTTCGGCAGGCACCGAAAGCACAACCATTTCCCCACCGGCTGCTACTACGAGAATCGGCCTACTGGTAGGGAGGGCGGAGGGCCGTGCCGGCTGCGCCCAGCAAACTGCTGGGCTTCCGACAGCCCCGAAAAGAGTCCCGGAGCGCACAACCGCGCGCGGCCTGACGCACGAGGCGGAGAGGACACGTCGGCGCCCCTGAAAATAGAGAAACCCGCAGCACAGGGACCTTGAACTCGCAAGCTGCCCGGGCCTGGAGGCCTAGACCACGTGGGCAGGGAAATGGGGCGGTCCTCGCGAGGTTCCGATGGGGCGGGGAGAGGTAATGGCACCGACGTCGATTGGCCGCTAGAGGGCCTCTAACCCGATCAGTCAAAATGGGCCTCGCGTGGGCGGGAACAAAGAAGCGAACGCGGGAGCCCGGTGCGCGGGCGCGCGCTCTCCGCAGACTGGTTGAGCGAGCGGGAGAGGCCCGGGGCACGTGCAGACGGGAGCCCCGCGAGTGGCGCGCCGGGGATGTGAGTGCCCCTTGCCCTCTACGGCACCTAGCCCCCTCCCTGCCCACGGCCTCCGCTTTTGCATTTTTACAGTAATCCGACTGGGCCCGCGCCCCTCCTCCCGTCAGCCAGCGACAGAGGCCGTTTGCATCCCGGTCAGCCTGACTGCGTTGGCCTCGGTTCCGGCCGAGCGGCTAGGGAGGCCCGCCGCGCCCCCTCGGCCCGCGCGCCTGTAGCGGCAGCGGAAGAGGCCTCCGCGCCGCGCCGCTGTCCGGAGGGGCCAACGCGCGCCCGCTTCCTGTTCGGCTGCTTCCAGCCAGCTCGAGGACAAAACACGCGTGCGCGCGGCGGACGGCAGGGCGCGCTCGCCGCCTCAGCCGGCGCTGGGCGCAGTCCGCCTTTTTCCGGAGCAGCGCGGCCCCGGTGCCAATCGATAGCAGCAGCTCCGCACTGGGGGACCGAGGGCGGAAAAAGGCGGGGTTGACGGCTCTTTGCTGGGAGTGGGCTGGACCGGACGCCAGAGACAAAGGCTCTCAAGGCAAGAGGGGCTGTGACGCTGCTCGGGATTTTTGACCCAGGACTTTTCGCCCCTTCGTTTTTCTCTTCTGACGCTCTTTTCCCAAGCCCGCGTCCCTTCACCTGCGACCTCGTTCCTCAGCGGAAGGGCCGCGATGGAGGTCCCGCCCCGGCTTTCCCATGTGCCGCCGCCATTGTTCCCCTCCGCTCCCGCTACTTTAGCCTCCCGCAGCCTCTCCCATTGGCGGCCGAGGGCGCCGCGGCAGCTCGCCCCACTCCTCCCTTCGCTCGCTCCCAGCTCCGCCCGGCAGGGGGCGCGCCGGGCCCAGCGCCACGTCACCGCCCAGCAGCCCTCCCGATTGGCGGGTGGGGCGGCTATAAAGGGAGGGCGCAGGCGGCGCCCGGATCTCTTCCGCCGCCATTTTAAATCCAGCTCCATACAACGTTCTGCCGCCGCTGCTGCCGCGACACGGATTGCACGCCAGCGCCTCCCGGCCGATAACTCAGCCGCTATGGAAGACATGAACGAGTACAGCAACATAGAGGAATTTGCAGAGGGATCTAAGATCAACGCGAGCAAGAATCAGCAGGATGACGGGTACCGCACGCTTCTCCTCTTTCCCCCCTCCCCCAGCGCTCCGCATGCACCCCTTCGTCCCTCGGGGGCCGCGTGCTGCCCCTGTTCTTTCCCCAAGTCGATTCCCCGCGTGCCCGTTGGGCCTCACTAGGTTGGAGGGAACAGGAAAGTAGGAAACGGAGGTGGGGCGGTGACTCGAGAGGCCCGCGGGAGGTGGGGGAAGGGCAGAGGGGTTGGAGGCGGAGGGCGGCGGCGTTTGTGTCCCGAGTGCGCAGGCGCGCGTGGGGCCCGAGGGGGAGGGGCCGGCCGCGCTGTGCCCCATGCTGCAGCTGCAGCCGCCTCTTCATTGTGTCTGTGTTACGGTTCCGCGCAGTTTTCAGGGGGAGGATTTAGGGAACTTCTGGTTTGGGAACCTGTAGGCGACTGGTACCCAGATTCCCAGTACGTCTGATGATGAGTTCTTTTAGGTGGAACGTTGGCTTGATAGTTGAGGAAGACGGTGAGCCTGAGTTGTGTGGGATCAGTATAGAAAGTTGGATTCTCTAGTCGGGAACAATCTTTACCATGTATTGTTGGCCTCGTTTAAACTTGGCATTGTGCAGTGAGGAGAGCAAGGTGTCCACCGTTTTGAATAAGTGAGGAACTTGGGGATCTTTGTGGTCTTCGTGTGTGTCTGTAAACGGGTTAAATTATTTGTACATCAGGATGTATTTCCCCATGCTTATTTTATACTTTTATTTCGTAAACGTAATTTCAGAATTTAAGTAATCGTTGTAGTTGCTGCTAACCTTAAAAAACAACTTTTATTTCTAGTAAAATGTTTATTGGAGGCTTGAGCTGGGATACAAGCAAGAAAGATCTGACTGAATATTTGTCTCGATTTGGGGAAGTTGTAGACTGCACAATTAAAACAGATCCAGTCACTGGAAGATCAAGAGGATTTGGATTTGTGCTTTTCAAAGATGCTGCTAGTGTTGATAAGGTAGGAACATGTTTCGCATTGTGGTGCTTTTGTGTGTTTCTTGCAAATTGTTCAGAGGGTTGCTTGTATGTTGTCAGATTAAATAAATCTGTCTTTTAGGTTTTGGAAATGAAAGAACACAAGCTGGATGGCAAATTGATAGACCCTAAAAGAGCCAAAGCTTTAAAAGGGAAGGAACCCCCTAAAAAGGTTTTTGTGGGTGGATTGAGCCCAGATACTTCAGAAGAACAAATTAAAGAATATTTTGGAGCCTTTGGAGAGGTGCGCTCTGCTTTTACGTTTACGTGTATTTTCATTTGATATGTTTATATAATGTTTATCCCTGATCCAGTTCTTACAGAGCAAACTCAATGTTGGATGAGGGTGGGATTAAATTATTGCTCAAGTCCCTTCCAGTCACCATACCTTAATCAGTGCTTTCTGTGTTATAATGGAAACTAGTGTCTAATGGAAACTAATTCAGCAAAAAGAAGGATGCTTTGGTGTGGTTAGGGTTTGGATTTATTAACTAGTGGCATCTGTGGAGTAAGAAATGGTATTAAATAAGGTTTTACTCTCCCTTTTCAATGCTCCATAGATGAAACAGATCACTCTAGTTTCATGTGGATAATAAAGCAGTGGTTTATACAGAAGTTATTTCGTTAGAATGACATGTTATGTTGAAGCTTGAAAAGGACTTGTGGCATTCTAAAACATCTTGGTAGCTTTTTACCATTAGTGGGTGACCTTGAGTGTGTATCTTGATTTCAGATTGAAAATATTGAACTTCCCATGGATACAAAAACAAATGAAAGAAGAGGATTTTGTTTTATTACATATACAGACGAAGAGCCAGTAAAGAAATTGTTAGAAAGCAGATATCATCAAATTGGTTCTGGGAAGGTAAAGCCATTTTGATTATAGTAAATGAACAATATCCTTTTCTTTTCTTAAAGTGAAATTTCTCAACCTGTTTTGAGAAGAAAAACAATGGCTTGACATTAGAATATTGGTAATAATTCTGTTTGCTTTTTAAATTTTGTTTTTAGTGTGAAATCAAAGTTGCACAACCCAAAGAGGTATATAGGCAGCAACAGCAACAACAAAAAGGAGGAAGAGGTGCTGCAGCTGGTGGACGAGGTGGTACTAGGGGTCGTGGCCGAGGTGAGACTTAATTCCTGGGCAATGACTCAATGCTGTAAGCTATAAACTGCGGAATATGAATAAGCCCATAGGAAAGTGAAGCCAGATTTAAACTGTTACAACATGGAAACTGCTCAGCTTAGTGGGTGGGCTTTTGTATTTACTGGTTTCACCTCTTCAAACAATGGCCACTCTGACAGTGTCATTACTGATGGGAAAATAACACCATTAAACGTAATTAAGATTACATGGAACACTTTGGCCTGATAGGTTTTCTAGGGCAGGAGTCCTTGTTTTAAAGATAAACACTCTGTCTTCTCCTTTGTCCTGATTTTTCATTGAATTTCGGAAGCCTGATACTGGCACAATTGGACTTTCTGCCCCCTTTTTTATGCCAACTGTAATAATACTTTCTTGGTCAGTTAGCAATATAGGTATCCATTCTGCCTTTTTAAGATTTGCAGAGTGAGGGACAGGAACGCATCATTTTATGTTAGGATTGGGGGTCAGAAGTTGTTTCCTAACAATCATTGTGCATTGTTTCAGGTCAGGGCCAAAACTGGAACCAAGGATTTAATAACTATTATGATCAAGGATATGGAAATTACAATAGTGCCTATGGTGGTGATCAAAACTATAGTGGCTATGGCGGCTATGATTATACTGGGTATAACTATGGGAACTATGGATATGGACAGGGATATACAGACTACAGTGGTAAGAATATTTAACTTAATTTCATAAACCAATGGTACTAAAATTCGGTGTTTAAAGTACAATCCCATTCTGAGACTCTGTGTGTGTGGGTGTTTTCTATTTCTTGAAGTGTTTGGAGTTAAATTTTTGAGACATTTAATAGTCATGGGAGCTTATACTGATAGACTTCAGTCATTACAAACATTCTAGAATGTGATATGTGACTAGTTTATAATGACTTTTAAAATATCTGGTTATTTTAATTGCCATGGAGGATTTTGCATATTTAATAGTTTTTTAAATATACAGTGAAACCATTTCATTAAAAGCTAAGCATAATCTTTTGTTTTTTCAAAATAGGCCAACAGAGCACTTATGGCAAGGCATCTCGAGGGGGTGGCAATCACCAAAATAATTACCAGCCATACTAAAAGGGGACGTTGGAGAAAACAGGTGTGTATAAGAGTTCAAGACACCAGTGGAAATTCTAATTTAATTTAAAGATCAATAGACAAATGAAAAATAAGTGAAAACAAAATATCATGTAGCCTGTTTTTACTAAATTGTTAATTTTTTACTTGCTTTATGAACCTGTTTTGCCTAAAGTGTCTATAGATCTTTAACTTTAAAGTTTTATCTCACTTTCTTTAGTATTACAGAAAAACTTAAGAGTTTTTCTGTTTGCTTTGTGTACCAGGTGGTCTAGAGGAATAATTAAACTTTTTTAGAACTATTAACAGGTAAAGTACTGAAATGGGTACAACTTAAGGAAAACAGGAATGTTGTCTTCTAACTCTGACATTATACCTTGTTTGTACCCGCCAGCGGGAACTTCATTGCAGGCCGTGTGTCACCCTGACCACGTCTATCTCTGGGGGTCGCACGTTGCGGGCAGAGCGCAAGGCATACACCAGAAAACGCTGTCCTGTGGTATGGTCTCTTCCAACTTCATGTACCAGCGTAAAGATTAAAGTGGAAAACTTCAGACTTTGGCTTCTTTTTTAATCTTTTTGAAGATTAAGTGTCTAAACTTAACTTAAATGGTTTTTTACAGGAGTTAAAGTACATAAATGCCTTTTTACAGCTTAATCATTTTGGTCTTCTGTTTAGTGTTGTATTTCAATTGTGGAGCCTCATTTTAAGTGTTCATTTAAGATTTAATGCTTGCTTTTTCTTTTTATAGCTAATAGTGAAATCTACAAACCAAAACAAGAACTTTAAAATCTGGGATATAAATTAAAGATCATATGCACACAGAAATTTGTTTTCTTGTAATACAAGCCTATTAGAAATTCATGTTTGTAATAGCATTGTACGTGGCTTACTAGAGATGTTTCTAGTAGACCTTGAACCTAGCACAGTTCAACCTGTGAATATGGGAAGACTGCATTCCCAGATTTTCTAAGTAAATTTATTTTAATATCATTTGGGAACTTCAGGGTGAATTTATTAATTACCCGAACTGCGTTTTGCCAATGAATTTGCATGTGATCTTTAATTATTGAAGAAAAGAATAAAGTGAGAACTTAAAACAATTCATGAAAGTGGACCTTTGAAAGCTTGTCAGAGTTGCACAAATCTAATTGCCATTTTGTTTTTGTTTTTAGGAAGAGATTGCTAAAGTAACCCATCTTGCAGGACGACATTGAAGATTGGTCTTCTGTTGATCTAAGATGATTATTTTGTAAAAGACTTTCTAGTGTACAAGACACAACTGTGTCCAACTGTATATAGCCGCCAATTAGTTTTTGTTTTTACTTTGTCTTTTGCTATCTGTGTTATGACTCGACGTGGATTTGTGTTTATACAAATTTTATTTGTATGATTTCATGTTAAACCTCAAATAAATGCTTCCTTATGTGATTGTTTTTCTGCGTCAGGTACTAAATAGCCCTGTAAAAGTGTAATTTTAAATAAGCAATAATTAAGGCACAGTTTATTTTGTAGGGAGTGTTGATCCATAGGGAGAAACTGTGGTCCTTTACAAATAGCCAGCTACAGTGTCTACTCTGTTCTCTTTTTGTTAGATGTATTCTGTGTTCTAAGGCTTCATTTCCCTGTTAACTGAGGCTTCCACATACCTTTAAGTAATGTTGTTTTCTCTTTGTGTATCTGGAGACTTTGTCATGAAAGTTTCTGTGGCGTAGTTATAGTGTTGTGATGAGTGGAAGCTTTCTAGTAGACCATAAATCTTCTGGTTATATTTTGAAAAGTAACTTTTTAATGGCACAAAGCATGCTGGTAGCTCCTTTTATGAATAGAAAATATTTTGCTTTGCTCTTGTCTCTGGAAAGGCATTTGTTACGACTTGCTGTATTCAGTGGTCTGCTAGAAAGAGCTTTGGCTAATCATAATACCATAACTTTGTTTTCTTGATTAAACTGTCTAAATATACCCAGGGGGAAAAAAACACTTGAACTGTGTTATAGGAGCCACAGTTTAAGAATATCAGATGTAGTTACATTTAACACAAGGATTTTGGCAAATAGGTATGAAGTTACTAAAATTTGAACAAAAGTTAGATTAAAATATATGACGTAGTGGATGAGTAACTAAATTAATTGTATACTATTCTGTTGGTATTATGTCACAGCAAGCACCAAACTGAACAAAATGTTTTCTGTTGGGGCATTTTTAGGAAGCTGTATTGGGTGTTAACTGTTACGTGGTGTGAGTTCTTAGAAAAAATCATGGTAGTGAGTTTCATCATTTTTAGCGCAGTTAGTGCATGAGCTGAATAGTTAAGCATATCCATATTCAAACGTAAAAGGAATAGTGGGGAAAGGTATCCCTTAAATCTTATGTAAATGCAAATCTAAGTGTGACCAAGTCATGTCATTACAACAGATCTTCTGGTGCATTAAAAGTTTTAGCTGTAGATTTTGGAGGATGTCCTGGGTAAACTCAAGTTTTGAATTTTACATTCAGTGTAGTTATTGAATTTAAGGTTTTTGTTTTTGTTTCTGTGGTTCCATGTTAGCCATTAGGATTGGCATACAAGTTCATATGTGGAATAGTTGACCTCACCTTCAACCAAGTGTAAATTTTTTTATGCTAATGAACCTGCCTTGTTTTATTTGGTGCCTGCAACTTTCTTTGTTCTGATGATGTTTGTACTTGCTGGGCTATCAAGTTACAATGCTTTTGGCCTTTTGCTCCTGTGTCGCTATTTGACCGTACACCTAGGCCAAGTACCAATGTTGGCTGTTGCAAGGGATTGTTTGATTTGTTCAACATGCAACCTTAGGGAACAGAAAGGAGATTTTCGTTTTAAGTTATCTTGTCAAAGTCAGTAGGTGCAGTGTCTTTAGGGCAGTGAATCCTGTAAGTTCAAATTTATGATTAGGTGACAAGTTGACATTGAGATTGTCCTTTCCCTGATCAAAAATGAATAAAGGCTTTTTAAACAAAATCCAAACTCTTCAGTCAAGTCTTGATATATATGACTTTGAAGAAATACATCTAGAGATTATTGAGGTCTTTTAGAAAAACTGAAGTACCTATGACAAACATAATTAACCTGTATATTCTTAAATATGCTTCCTGAGTTGTTTTGAGCAAGTTCTATGTGTTGCTACTTACCCTGAAAGAAACCTAATTAGCAGTTTTGTTGATTAACATGTTAGTATTCTGTAGTCTGATGGCTACATTTACAAGATTAGGGATTTAAGAGTTAAACTGTCATTGGGATACTAACATGGATGAGCAGAGCATTTATTTCATTCTCTTCCATGCATCTTTTTCATAATGGTGACAGTAACTGGACCCTTTGCTAATCTTACAAATTTCAATACAAAAAAACCTGAGAAATTAATTGCTATAGGTTGCAAGTATTTGATAGGATATCCACCACAGGATACTGTGTTTCACTGATGAAAAAGGTGATTCAAGGACACTGCAATTATAATTGCACTTTTAAATGTAATTTTATATAAACTGCAATTTTTAGTTACAGGTGTGTGTGTGTGTGTGTGCGCGCGCGCGCGTTTCTGCCGTTTGAATTGCTCCTAGTGTTAAGCGAAGTCAGAAAATGTCATTCTGTAAAAATCTCTCTCAAACTTTCCAACTTAATAGAATTGCCATCTACTGTGGTCTCAACTTTCTGAGCAAAAGCAATACAACTTTGTTTTCATGTAAAGTCATTCAAAAGTGTATTGCCATAAAAATGTAGGCTGTTCCTTTAGGATTGGTTGAGGTTTTATATTTGTCTTGAAATAGTCAGATGTGGGATTTCAGTGAGTTTGGGTTGAATAGAAAAAAGTGGAAACTTTGACTTAACCACTGTGTTTTATAAACTGTAAGAAAGAATACAGTGGTATTCTATGGATTAGAGGGTAATGCTGAACATCCTAAAGATTGTTGCTTTAAGTGGCAGTTTAATTCCTGACCTTATTCTTTGGTCTACTCATTCAAGAGGAGTACCCCCATTTGAGGAGGTATATCATGATCTCAGTGTGATTGGGGAAGGGATATTCAACAGTCTCTGATTTGTTACTTAAAATCTAAAAATTTCAAGTAACAATGCTTAAGAGTTTGCTTTATCAAAGACTAGCATGTGTTATAAATATGTGAGAAGCACTGTACTGCAGACAGGTTTTCTCATACTGTTCCAATGCTTATCTCCTTTTGAGAATCTGACTAAAATGAGTTTTCTTAAGACAAAAAAAATCATGGCTATATATAAATGTCTCAAGGAAATGATAAACTACTTTGAAAGCTATCTAGTTTTAAAAGACTTGAAGTTGGCTCTTACGGTGACAGATTGACTAGAATTCATTCATTTAGCTCACACCATGCAGTTTGTAGGATCTTAGTTCCCCCACCAAGAATCAAACCGGGCCCCACAGCAGTAAGAAGCACCAAGTCTTAACCACTGGACTGTCAGGGAATTTCCAAAATTTATTGAATTTGCTATCATTGATGTGGTTACCCAAAGGAAGTTTCTTCAAATGTTCTCAGAAGTTTGTGTACTGGCTGGTGAACAAATACAGGGTGATTGTTTTATTGATGAGACAGGAAGGGCCAACCCCATAAAAGGACTTATGGAAAACCATAATCCCCTGATTTTTCAAATTGAGGAAGTTGGCTAATTGAAAGTAACTCATTACATTTTGGAGTCTATCAAGCATCTCTGAGGACTAGATTCAGTGTTTGCCACTTCTGGGAGGGATCTCTAAGCATTAATATTGGTCAGCAGTCTCATTTGTGAGTGCTGAAGTCTTTTGTAGGAAAGTAGCATTTGATTATAATTCATTCATTCTTGGGACTTCCCTGGTGGTGCAGTGGTTAAGACCGAGTTCCCAATGCAGGGGGCCCGGGTTCAGTCCCTGAACTGGATCCCACATGCCTGCCACAACTGAGGAGTCCGCCTGCCACAGCTAAGACCCAGTGCAACCAAATAAGTATTTTTTAAAACAATTGATTCATTCTTGTTCCTCTGATGAAACTGGAGCCTAGATAATCTGAAGCAATTATTCATTCTCATGAGAGAGCTTTTCTATGGTATTTATTTTATTTATTTGGCTGTGCCGGGTCTTAGTTGCAGCATGCGGGTTTCTTTGTTTTAGTTGCAGCTTGCAGGATCTTTTAGTTGCGGCATGTGAGATCTAGTTCCCTGACCAGGGATGGAACCCGGGCCACCTGCATTGGGAGCGTGGAGTCTCCGCCACTGGACCACCAGGGAAGTCCCTGTCCTATGGAATTGAGTGATTACTTTGGTTACCCTTGAACCATGAGACGTATGGGACATAAAAGTTCTTTAGACCACCATACAGGCAGAAGGGTGAAGGGAGGGTGTGACAGTGAGGACTAAAATATTTTAGGGTACTTCCAATATTTTTCACTACCAAGAAACACTAGGTATTTTCTCCCCATAAACTGTGTTTTGAATGGCTGTACATGTCACATATATTGCTCTCATTATGTAGTGACATTTCTATTAATCAAAGGCATATAGCTGTCAATCAGAACATCTACAGTGATAATCAGCGTTGTACCATCAACTTAATAATGCCAGTTAAAATCTAAGAAACAATATTTTCATTAGCTTGTACAGATTTTTTTTAATGTGTGATTTCTATCAGACAAAATACAGAAAAAAAGTCCAAGAATTTTTATTATTTCTTCCTAGGAGTTTAGAACTATACCTAGCACATCATTTGGAGATAAGGACAAACAAAAGGCATTTTTGAGTGTGTGTTACTTTCATAATCTGGAAAAAAGTGATTTTTAAAATATTTTTATGGATATAATTATAATTTTTTAATTATGCATTTGAATGACTTCAGAAATAAAGAGACCCCCAAATTACACCTTTGATCTCATTTAAAATATGTCTATTTTTTCATGTATTTATTCTTTAGTTACAATCCATGTAAAAATAGGACTTAGAGCCTGTCATAACTAAGAATATCTCCACTTTGACCTATCGTCACCACTCGCCCAGCTTGTGGGATCTTAATTCCCCGACCACCAGGGATTGAACCGGGGCCCTCTGCAGTGAAAGCGAGGAGTCCTAACTACTGGACCGCCAGGAAGTTTTCTTCCCTTTTTCATTTAATTAAAGTTATTTTAATTGCTATTAACATGATGCTTTAGAACACCAAGATATAGACGTGGCAAAAGGGTTTTTATTTTCCCTTGATTCTCCATCCAAGACAATAACAAATTCAGACATAACATTCCATTACCAATTCACTGATTGTGGAGTTTGGTTTTTTTGTTTATGTTTGTTTTTCCCACGTATCCCAGACCCCAGGAGAGAAGGGTCTTGGTGTTGGTGGCAGGTACAGGGATTTTTCACCAACCCATAGCCAAGATTCATGGTACTACCATTGTAGGGTTTTGGTTTTGTATTTTCTTGAACGTGAATCTTTTAAAATTCTACTGGTGTTAAATATTTGCCACTTGGTGAAATAAAATCATTCTTCTCTCCATTAAAGACCAAGGAGCAAATTTCTCTCTCTGCCTTTAGTAGAAAAAATCAAGCAGACACTCTTAACCAGGAAATATACAGGCATTAACTGCTGCTCTCTTGACAATTCTCCTGGGAAAGGTATGCAGACTCTTAGTATAACTTGATTAAGAACAACGGTCACAGTTGATTAACTGCATTTATTGCGTAAGAAAGTAAAAAAAGCATTACATGAAGATGTCAAAGGTTTTCAGAATTACTCGATAAATCACTGCTAAGATCATGCCCTGGTTTTTAAATTTGCATTACATATTTACATTTCCATGCATTAGTGCAGTCCTACATATAGTGTAAGAGTATTCAGGTGTACATATATACCTAATAAGATAAAAGGCATACAGGCCATACAGGCATACATATACTTTAAAAATATTGCAGGTAAAGTTCCAGACGATCGCAATAAAGCAATACGGTGAGTCACACAAATTGTTTTTGTTTCCTGGTACATATAGGTTATGCTTACACTATAACTGTAGTCTATTAAGTGTGCAATAGTGTTATGTCTAAAAAAACAATGTATACACCTTAATTTAAAAATACTTTATTGCTAAATAATGCTAACCATCATCTGAGCCTTTAGTGAGTCATAATCTTTTTGCCAGTGGGGGTCTTACCCGGATGTTGATGCTGCTGACTGATCAGGGTGGTGGTTGCTGAAGGTGGGTGGCTGAGGCAGTCTCTTGAATAAGACACCAACGAGGTCTGTCTTTCATGAAGGATTTCTCTGTAGCATGCAAGGCTGTTTGACGGCACTTCACCCTGCTCAGTAGAACTTCTTTCAGAATTGGAGTCAACCCCTCAAACTCTGCAACTGCTTTACCAACTACGTTTATGTAATATTCTAAATTCTTGACACAACTAGGGCAACTCCCAGGCTCCGGTGGGGGATGTCGGACCCCTAAAGGGACAGGAAAAGTACCCACACAACCAGGTAGGACGTGGCAGGGAAGGAGGGGGGAGAGAAAGTGGAGGGAGCAGGGGACTGGCACCCGTGAGGGGTGGCTGGGGAAGGAGAGGAGTTCCATGACCAGAGGGGGAGCCCACCCATGGTGCAGGGATCAGTGGGGACAGAGAGAGACCTCTGGGGGATTGGGGGATCAGAGGGGAACGCAGCTAGCATCTCCCCTGACTGCTTGGGTCCGGCAAGCCTGCTGGGGTCCCAGGCCTCTACCTCCACTCTCCGGGGCCCCCACTGTCTAGGCTGAGCCTAAGCCATGACCCCAACCCCACAAGGCCTTTTCTGGCCATGAGGGTCCTGTGCCTAGGCCCCACCCCCAAGGCGGCTTCTGGCCTTTTTTTTTTTTTTTCTGTAGTGGTTCTGTTTTGCCTTGTCATTTCATTCGTATTTTTATTTTTTTCTAATATATTTTTTATTTTTCTAGTTTTATTTTTTATTCTTTGTTATTGTTATGCTCTCATTTTTTTTTTTTTTTCTACACCGCATGGCTTGCAGGACCTTGGTTCCCAGGCTGGGGGTCAGGCCTGAGCTCCTGTGGTGGGAGCACTGAGTCCAAACCACTGGACTAACAGAACCTCAGACCCCAGGGAATATCAAATGGAGTGAGGTCTCCCAAGGTCCTCATCTCAGCACCAAGACCCAGCTGTACCCAAGTGCCTGTAAACTCCAGTACTGGATGCCTCAGGCCAAACAGCCAGTAAGACAGGAACACAGCCCCACCCATCAAAACAAATTAGATGACAAAAAAATACATTACAGACAGAAGGGCAAGGTAAAAACCTGCAAGACCAAAGAAATGAGGAGGAAATAGGAAACCTACCTAAAAAAGAATTCAGAGTAATGATAGTAAAGATGATCCAAAATCTCAGAAATAGAATGGAGGCAAGGATTGAGAAAATACAAGGAATGTTTAACAAAGACCCAGAAGAACTAAAGAACAAACAAACAGTGATGAAAAAAACAATAACTGAAATGAAGAACACACTAGAAGGAATCAATAGCCGAATAACTGAGGCAGAAGAACAGGTAAGTGAGCTGGAAGACAGAATGGTGGGAATAACTGCTGAGGAGCAGAATAAAGAAGACAGAATGAAAAGAACTGACAGGACAGGCTCAGAGATTTCTGGGACAACATTAAACACACCAACATTCGAAATATAGGGGTCCCAGAAGAAGAAGAGAAAGAGAAAAGGTCTCAGAAAATAGTTGAAGAGATTATAGTTGAGAACTTCCCTAACATGGGAAAGAAAATAGCCACCCAAGTCCAGGAAGCGCAGAGAGTCCCAGGCAGGATAAACCCAAGGAGAAACACACCAAGACACACGTTAATCAAACTAACAAAAATTAAATTCAAAGAAAAAATGTTAAAAGCAGCAAGGGAAAAGCAACAAATAACATACAAAAGAATCCCCATAAGGTTAACAGCTGATTTTTCAGCAGAAACTCTGCAGGCCAGAAGGGAATGGCATGGTATATTTAAAGTGATGAAAGGGAAAAACCTACAACCAAGATTACTTTACCCAGCAAGGATCTCATTCAGATTCAATGGAGAAATCAAAAGCTTTACTGACAGGCAAAAGCTAAGAATTCAGCTCCACCAAACCAGCTTTACAGCAAATGCTAAAGGAACTTCTCTAGGCGGGAAACACAAGAGAGGAAAAAGACCCACAAAAACAAACCCAAAACAATTGAGAAAATGGTAATAGGAACATACATATTGATAATTACCTTGAATGTAAATAGATTAAATGCTCCAACCAAAAGACTGGATAAATGGATACAAAAGCAAGACCCGTATATGTGCTGTCTACAAGAGACCCATTTCAGACCTAGGGACATATACAGACTGAAAGTGAGTGGATGGGAAAAGATATACCACGCAAATGGAAATCAAAAGAAAGCTGGAGTAGCAATACTCATATCTGATAAAATAAACTTTAAAATAAAGACTGTTGGGCTTCCCTGGTGGAGCAGCAGTTGAGAGTCCGCCTGCCGATGCAGGGGACACGGGTTCATGCCCCGGTCCGGGAAGATCCCACATGCCGTGGAGCAGCTGGGCCCATGAGCCATGGCCACTGAGCCTGCACGTCCAGAGCCTGTGCTCCGCAACGAGAGAGGCCACAACAGTGAGAGGCCCGCATACTGCAAAAAAAAATTAATAAAAAAAATAAAAATACTGTTATAAGAGATAAGGAAGGACACTACATAATGATCAAGGGATCAATCCAAGAAGAAGATACAACAATTATAAATATTTATGCGCCCAACATAGGAGCACCTCAAAACATTAAGCAAATGCTAACAGCCATAAAAGGGGAAATCGACAGTAACATAATAATAGTGGGGGGACTTTAACACCCCACTTACACCAATGGACAGATCATCCAGACATAAAATAAAGAAACACAAGCTCTAAATGACACAATAAACCAGATAGATTTAATTGATATTCATAAGACATTCTGCCCAAAAGCAGCAGAATACATTTTCTTCTCAAGTGCACACAGAACATTCTCCAGGATAAATCACATCTTGGGTCACAAATCAAGCCTTGGAAAATTTAAGAAAATTGAAATTGTATCCAGCGTATTTTCCAACCACAATGATATGAGATTAGGAGTCAATTACAGGAAAAATACAAAAACACATGGAGGCTAAACAATATGCTACTAAATAACCAAGAGATCACTGAAGAAATCAAAGAGGAAATTTTAAAAATACATAGGAACAAATAACAACGAAAACATGACAACCCAAAACCTAATGGGATGTAGCAAAAGCAGTTCTAAGAGGGAAGTTTATAGCAATTCTATCTCCCCTCAAAAAACAAGAAAAATCTCAAATGAACAATTTAACCTTACACCTAAAGCAACTAGAGAAAGAAGAACAAAAAACAAAAAAGTTAGTAGAAATAAAGAAATCATAAAGAGGAGAGCAGAAATAAATGAAATAGAAATGAAGAAAACAATAGCAAAGATCAATAAAACTAAAAGTTGGTTCTTTGAGAAGATAAACAAAATTAATAAACCTTTAGCCAGACTCATCAAGAAAAAAGGGAGAGGATTCAAATCAATAAAATTATAAATGAAAAAGGAGAAATTACAATTGACATTGCAGCAATATAAAGGATCATAAGAGAATACTACAAGCAATCATATGCCAATAAAATAGACAACCTGGAAGAAATGGACAGATTCTTAGAAAGATACAACTTTCCAAGACTGAATGAGGAAGAATTAGAAAATATAAACAGACCAATCACAAGTAATATGAAAAGATGCTCAACATCACTAATTACTAGAGAAATGCAAATCAAGACTACACTGAAGTATCACCTCACACCAGTCAGAATGGCCATCAACAAAACAATCTACAAACAATAAATGCTGGAGAGGGTATGGAGAAAAGGGAACCCTCTTGCACTGTTGGTGAGAATGTGAATTGATACAGCCACTATGGAGAACAGTATGGAGGTTCCTTCAAAAACTAAAAATAGAACTACCATATGACCCAGCAGTCCCACTACTGGGTATATACCCTGAGAAAACCATAATTCAAAAAGACACGTGTACCCCAGTGTTCACTGTAGCACTATTTACAATAGCCAGGACATGGAAACAACCTAAATGTCCATCTACAGATGAATGGATAAAGAAGATGTGGTACATATATTCAATGGAATATTGCTCAGCCATAAAAAGGAACAAAATTGGGTCATTTGTAGAGATGTGGATGGACCTAGAGTCTGTCATACAGAGTGAAGTAAGTCAGAAAGAGAAAAACAAATACCGTATATTAATGCATATATGTGGAATCTAGAAAAATGGTACAGATGAACCTATTTGCAGGGCAGGAATAGAGACACAGACCTAGAGAAAAGACATGTGGATACAGTGGGGGAAGGGAAGGGTGGAACTAACTGGGAGATTAGGATTAACATTTATACACTGCCATGTTAAAATAGCTAGCTAGTGGGAACCTGCTGTATAGCACAGGGAGCTCAGCTCAGTGCTCTATGATGACTTAGATGGATGGGATGGGGGTGGGGGTGGGAGGGAGGTCCAAGAGGGAGGGGATGTATGTATACATATAGCTGATTCACTTCGTTGTACAGCAGAAACTAACACAACATTGTAAAACAACTATACTCCAATAAAAAATAGTAATAAAATAATAAAATTTTAAAAATAAATTCTTTGTTGTCATTTTGGCAATCTTCACAGAATCTTCAACAGGAGTAGGTTCCATCTCAAGAAACCGCTTTGCTCATCCATAAGAAGCAATTCCTCATCCGTTAAAGTTTTATCATGAGATTGCAGCAATTCAGACACATAGAAACAAATAACAGACTTCACTTCTAATTCTAAATCTCTTGCCATTTCCACCACGTCTCCCAACTGAAGTCTTGAACCCCTCAAAGTCATCCATGAGAGTTGGAATCAACTTCTTCCAAACTGGTATTTGATATTTTGACCTCTTCTCACAAATCACAAACGTTCCTAATGGCATCTAGAATGGTGGATCCTTTCCAGAATGTTTTCAATTGACTTTGCCCAGATCCATCAAAGGAATCACAATGTATGGCAGCTATAGCCTTACGAAATGTACTTCTTTGATAAGGCTTGACAGTCAAAATTATTCCTTGATCCATGGGCTGCAGAATGGGCATTGTGTTAGCAGGCATGAAAATAAAATAAAACTCATTGTATATCTCCATCAGAGCTCTTGGGTGGCCAGGCACATTTTCAATGAGCAGTAATATTTTGAAAGGAATCTTTTTTTCTGAGGAGTAGTTCTCAAAGTGGGCTTAAAATATTCAGCAAACCATGTTGTAAACAGATGTGCTGTCATCCAGGCTTTGTGCCACTTATAGAGCACAAGTGGAGTAGATTTAGCATAATTTTTAAGGGCCCTAGAATTTTTGGAATGGTAAATGAGCATTGGCTTCAACTTCAAGTCACCAGCTGCATTACCGCCTAACAAGAGAGTCAGCCTGTCCTTTGTAGCTTTGAACCCAGGCATTAACTTCTCTCTAGTTATGAAAGCCTAGATGGCATCTTCCAATAGAAGGCTGTTTCATCCACACTGAAAATCTGTTGTTTACTGTAGCCACCTCCATTAATTACCTTAGCTAGATCTTCTGGATAACTTGCTGCAGCTTCTACATCAGCACTTGCTGCTTCACCTTGCACTTTTATGTTTTGGAGAGGGCTTCTTTTCTTAAACCTCAAGAACCAGCCTCTGCTAGCTTCAAACTTTTCTGCTGTGGCTTCCTCACCTCCCTCAGCCTTCACAGAATTGAAGGAAGTTAGGGCCTTGCTCTGGATTAGGCTTTGGCTTGAGAGAATGTTGTGGCTGGTTTGATCTTCTATTGAGACCACTAAAACTTTCTCCATATCAGCCATACGGCTGTTTCACTTTATCATTCGTATGTTCACTGGAGGAGCACTTTTAATTTCTTTCTAGAACTTTTCTGTTGCATTCACAACTTGGCTAACTATCTGGTGAAAGAGGCCCAGCTTTCAGCCTATCTCAGCTTTGGACATGCCTTCCTCACTAAGCTTAATCATTTTTAGCTTTTGATTTAAATTGAGACATATGTGACTCTTTCACCTGAAAACTGAGAGACAATTGTAGAGTTATTAATTAGCCTAATTTCAATATTGTTGTGTCTCAAGGAGTAGAAAGGCCTGAGGAGAGGGAGAGAGACAGGGGAGCAGCCAGAACACACACATTTATTAAGTTTGCCTTCTTAAATGGGCATGGTTCACGGTGCCCCAAAACAATTACAGTAGTAAATCAAAGATCATTGGTTACAGATCACCATAACAAATATAATAATAACTTAAAAGTTTGATATATTTTGAGAATTACCAAAATGTGTTGCAGAGACATTAAGTGAGCAAATGCTATTGGAAAAATGGTGCCAATAGACTTGCTCAATGCAGGGTTGCCACAGACTTTCAATTTGTGAGAAAAGTAACATCTTGGAAGCACAGTAAAGTGAAGTGCAATAAAATGAGGTATTCCTGTATAATTTTTCAAAAAATATTTACTTGCCTCTGCATTCAGCAACTATGGCCTAAATAATTCAAACCAATCCTTCTGAAGAAAATTAAGCAGGATGAAATATTATTTTAAATCTTCTTAAAAGAACTGAAAGAGTTTAAAAGATAATGAGAAATTTACCTGGCTAAAATCTAAGAGAAGGTCAAAACCTGGAGAAGCAAACCTAGCTGGGTTTAATGGCCTTACTGGACAAAGGGCACAGAAGCCAAAAACGTAGGTCCAACCCCAGGCGGAGACTCTCATACCTCAATACTCCATTAAACTAAGGTCTTCCAAAGGGCTACACTCTCAAGGCAAGAGATAACCCAGATTCCTCACCTGGGCGGTTAAGGCAACTTCAATCTCAGAATTTAGATTAAGATAGTCCTAGAAAGGTGAAGGGCCTCAAGTGCCTGGAAGAATCAGATGAAAATCATTATTTCATCTTAGGTTTCTGATTGTTTCTACAGATATTTTTTAAAACATGATGACCAGCACATAAATAAATTAAAGCCAGCACAAGTGAGAATCAACACACACGATGAACAGTTCCAGGAGATATCAGGCCTCCATGCCTATTATGTTTTGGGGGTTTTTTTTTTGGCTGCCTTGGGTCTTTGTTGCTGCGCACAGGCTGTCTCTAGTTGCTGCGAGCTGGGGCTACTCTTCGTTGCAGTGTGCAGGCTTCTCATTGCAGTGGCTTCTCTTGTTGTGGAGCACGGGCTTTAGGCACGAGGGCTTCAGTAGTTGTAGCTCTCAGATTAGTTACTCCATGGCATGTGGGATCTTCCCAGGCCAGGGATTGAACCCGTGTCCCCTGCATTAGCAGGTGGATTATTAACCACGGTGCCACCAGGGAAGTCCCCATGCTTATTATGTTGAAATAATATATAAGCTTGAAAATATCTCCAGGGAAGAGGAAACTATAAAAGCAACATAGCAGATCTGATAAAGAATCAAACAGGGCTTCTCTGGTGGCACAGTGTTTGAGAGTCCGCCTGCCAATGCAGGGGACACGGGTTCGTGCCCCGGTCCGGGAAGATCCCACATGCCGCGGAGCAGCTGGGCCCGTGAGCCATGGCCGCTGGGCCTGCGCATCCGGAGCCTGTACTCCACAACGGGAGAGGCCACAGCAGTGAGAGGCCCGCGTACAGAAAAAAAAAAAAAAAAAAAAAAAGAATCAAACAGAACTTATACAAATAAAACAATACAATAAATGAAATTAAAAACAAAAGATAGGTGGGTCTAACAACAGATTGGACACAACTTAAGAATTGCAGAACTGAAGGAAAAAATGAGAAGAAACTATCCAAAATGTAGCATGAAAAGATAAAAACATGAAAATTGCCATAGAGAACCAGTGACATATAGGATACAGTGGGTAGATATAACATATTTAATTGGAGGTTTAGAAGAAGAGGCAGAATAAGAGACAATATTTGAAGAGATAATGGCTGAAATTTTTTCAGAAGCAATGGAAGACAATCTATAGATTCAGTATACCAACAAACTGCAAGTAGGAAAAATACAGAGAAATCTTTACAAAGATACATCATGGTGAAACCAAAATATTCAACCACAAAGACAAAATTTTAAAAGGAACTAAATCTAGATATCCAACCACAAGTAAGTAGGAAATACAAGAAATAGAGGCATATGTTAAACTACCATGAGGATGCAACAATCCAAATCTAGAATGTGGAAAATTCAACTATTAGAATGTCCCACTTCTTCAAAAAATAGATGACATGAAATTAGTGGGGAGTGGAGGTGGTTTAAGATTAAAAGACTTATGGTAAGCAACATGTATTATGGTAAGCAAGCATTTAAAGTGCAAATCACTATTCTTTCTTTAATTATGACATAGCAAGTATTTTATGGAAAATGGAGACTACCATCCCATGTTTGGGGAATTCCCATCATACGAGTCTTGGTAAGAAGCAAAGAGTACCACCCAACATAATATTTAAAAAATCAACTTACCCAGCCTTTCTTACAGCCAGAGCACAGATATATGACCACAGCTCTATCAGTCAGAATTCTCCTACATTAGACTTTGAGACAAACGCTAGTGAATCAAATTGATTTAGTGGAATCAATGCTAGGGCAGGTGGCAGCCATGGTGGTAGCTACTTTTCCAAAGGAGCAGTGATGTTCTAGCGGCAGCATCCAGTATCTAGCATTGATGATGTCAGTGTTGAAAGCAGCAGGATCTGTGGATAGCAGGAGCAGCAGCAGTAGAAACACGGTGGCTTTATGGAGCCAGCTTTGTGGTGTGATTTTGGAAATGGTTCCTGGATGAGAGTTCCCAAGTGTGGCTTTCCAACTCTCCTGGAGAGGCTAAGGTACTAAAATAGTCTTTATTAAATTCATTTTTAGCACAAAAAAAAAACCTCAAGAGAGTGAGGAATGGATATATAATAGATGAATTAATCAGAATAAGTGCCAGAATAGCAGAGTGAGGACATCCAAAATTTCACTACTCCATAAAAGGAATGAGAACAATGGCAAAAAATTGTCAAAATCAACTTTTTCTTAACATTGGAAATAAAGTTTTGCAACAGTCCAAGGAGCTTCTTTTTTTTAATGACTGAATCTCAGAACAGTAAGCTTTGTGACATTGCAACTTCCCAATGAGGGAATACAATGAACAAATTAGATAACCTAGTTAAAATAGGTAAATTCCTAGAAAGACAAAAACTACTGATACTACCTCAAGAAGAAATAGAAAAACTGAAGAAGTAAAGCCATTGAATTAATAATTTTAAAAAACAGGGTTTCTCTGGTGGCACAGTGGTTGAGAGTCCGCCTGTCGATGCAGGGGATGCGGGTTCGTGCCCTGGTCCGGGAGGATCCCACGTCCCGTGGAGCGGCTGGGCCCCGTGCGCCATGGCCGCTGAGCCTGCGTGTCCGGAGCCTGTGCTCCGCAGCGGGAGAGGCCACGGCAGTGAGAGGCCCGCGTACCGCAAAAAAAAAAAAAAAAAAAAACAAGCAAACAAACAAAAAACAACTTTCCATGAAGAAAACCCTAGAACTATAGGCTTCACTGGTGAATTTTACCAAACATTTAAAGAATTAACACTAATCCTTCACAAAATCTTTCAGAAAACAAAAGAGAAGGGAATACGTTCTAACTCATTCTATGAGGCCAATATTATCCTGATATCAAAACCTGACAAAGATATAACAAGAAAACTACAGACCAATAATTCTTATAAATATATACACACACATTCTTTATTTTATGGGGGTTTTTGTTTGTTTTGTTTGTTTGTTCATGTTTTGGCCACACCACACAGCTTGTGGGGTCTTAGTTTCCTGACCAGGGATTGAATCTGGGCCCTCAGCAGTGAGAGCACGGAGTCCTAACCACTGGAATGCCAGGGAATTCCCCACACACATTCTTTCAAAAAGAAAAGAAAAAAAAAAAAAAAATCAAAACCCTAGGAAACAGAACCCAGTAACATGTAAAAAGGATTATACATTATGACTAAGTGAGATTTATCCCAGGAATGTAAGGTTGGTTTAACAGCTAAAAATCAACCCCAATGTAACGCACCATATTAATATACAAAAGAACAAAAACTAGATAATAACCTCAATGCACCAGAAAAAGCACTTGACAAAATCCAATACACTTCCATGATTAAAAAAAAAAATTAAACAAACTAGGAATAGCAGGTGTTATGGACTAAATTGTGTCCCCTCCCCCCCCCCCAAAATTTTCATGTTGAAGCCCTAACACCCAATGTGACTGTATTTGGAAATAGGACCTTTAAGGAGATAACTAATGTTAAATGAAGTCATAGGGTAGTACCCTAATCTAATGTCTTTATAAGAAAAGGAAGAGACACCAGAGATCAATCTCTCCCTCCCTCTAAATGTACATACACACACACACACACACACACACAAACACAGAAATGGCCATGTCAGGACACAGCAAGAAGGAGGTCACTGCAAGCCAGGAAAAGAGGCCTCACCAGAACCCAATCCTGCTGGCACCTTGATCTTAGGTTTCTAGCCTCCAGAAATATGAGAAAATAAATGCCTATTGTTTATTTTTTTAATATTTATTTATTTATTTTGGCTGCACCACATCTTAGTTGGGGCACACAAGAACTTCGTTGCAGCATACAAGATCTTTTAGTTGTGGCATGCAGACTTCTTAGTTATGGCATGTGGACTCTTAGTTGCAGAATGCATGCGGGATCTAGTTCCCTGACCAGGGATCTAACCCGGGCCCCCTACATCAGAGGCACACAGTCTTACCCACTGGACCGTCAGGGAAGTCCCTAAATGCCTAATGTTTAAACCACCAGTCTATAGTATTTTGTTATGGCAGCCTAAGCAGGCTAATTTAGAGGGGAACCTCCTGTCTAAAACACCCCATAGCTACTATCATACTTAATGGTAAAAGACTGAATGCTTTCCACCTGAGATGGAGTACTAGACAAGGATGTCAGCTCTTGTTACTCCTATTCAATCTTGTACTGAAAATTTTAGCCAGGCCAGCTAGGCAAGAAAGAGAAGTAAAATTTATACAGGTTGAAAAGGAAGAAGTATCAATAAAACTATATTTGCAGATGACATGACCTTGTATATGGAAAATCCACAAAAATATTAGAATAAATTAGTTCAGCAGGGTGGCAGGATACAAGATCAATGTACAAAAATCAGTTTTATTTCTATTCACTAGCAATGAACAATCCAAAACTGAAATTAAGACAACATTCTTTTTGCAATAGCATCAAAACAGAATGAAATGCTTAGGAATAAATTTAACAAAAGAAATGTAAGATTGGTAAATAGCTAACTATAAGACATTGATAAAAGTAATGAAAGAAGACTTAAATAAATGGAAATATAGCCCACGTACATGGATTTGGCTTAATATCATTAAAATGGCAGTAGTCTCCAAAGTGATCTAGAAATTTAATGTAATCACTATCAAAATTTCAGCTGGACATTTTGCATATATTGGCAAGCTGAGCTTAAAATTTTTATGGAAATTTAAGGGACCCAGAATAGCCCAACTATCTTGGGGAAAAAAGAAGAAAGTTGGAGGATTCACACTTCCTGATTTCAAAATTTCCTACAAGCTGCAGTAATCAGGGCAGTGTTGTACTGGCATAAAGATAGACATAGATCCATGGAATAGAGTTGAGTGTCCAGAAATAAATTATTAAATTTATGATCAATTAAGTTTTGATAAGGTTGCCAACACAATGCAATGGGGAAAGAGTAGAATTTTCAACAAACAGTATTGGGACAATTTGATATCTACATGCAAAAAAATGAAGTTGGACACCTACTTTATAACATATACAAAAATTGTATGCAAATATGCAAATGGTGAAAGATCTAAATGTAATAGCTAAAACTAAAATTCTTAGAAGAAAATGTAGAAGCATTGGAGTAAATCTTTGCCATCTTGGATTAGGCAATGTTTTCCAAAAGCACAAGTGCAAAAAAAAAAAAAACCAGATAAATTGGATTTCATCAAAATTAAAAACATTTGTGCTTCGAAGTACACCATCAAGTAAGTAAAGACAATCCACAGAATGGGAGAAAATATTGGAAAACACATATCTGCTGAACGACTTGTAACTAGAATATAAAAGAAACACAACTAAGAAAAAAAAAGACAAAAAGACAAAAAAAGACAAATTATAAAATGGGCAAAGAATCCAAATAGACATTTCTCAAAAAAAGATATACAAATGGTCGAAAGGTACATGAGGGAATTCCCTGGTGGTCCAGTGGTTAGGACTCCACGCGACCATTGCCAAGGACCTGGGTTCAATCCCTGGTCAGGGAACTAAGATCCCGCAAGTCACACAAAGTGGCCAAAAAAAAAAAAAGTACATGAAAAGATGCTGAACATCAGTGGTCATTAGGGAAATGCAAATATCAAAAATGCAATGAGATACTGCTTTGAACATACTAGTATGGCCAAATCAAAAAGACAGACAATAACAAGATTTGGTGAGAATGTGGAGAAATCAATCCTCATACATTGCTGGTTGGAATGTAAAATTGTGGCACCACTTTAGAAAACAATGTTACATTTCCTCAAAAAGTTAAACATAGAGTTACCTTATGACCCAGCAATTTTACTCTTAGGTAAATACCAAGAAAAATGAAAACATGTCCACACAAAAACTTGTACACAAATGTTCATAGCAACATTATTTATAATAGCTGAAAAATGGAAACAATCCAAATGTTCAACAACTGATGAATGGATAAACAAAATGGTGTATATCTGTGCAATAGAATATTATTTAGTCACAAAAATAATAAAGTACTGACACATAATACAACATGGATTATATTTGAAAACATGCCAAGTGAAAGTAGCTAGACACAAAAGGTCACATGTTATATAAATATTATATATGAAAATGCTATATGATATTATATGCCCAGTTATATGACATTATATGCCCAGTTATATGAAATGTCCAAAATATGTAAATCCATAAAGACAGAAAATAGATTAATACTTGCCCAGGGGCTAGAAGAAGACACAGTAGGAAATGACTGCTGATGTGTATGGGATTCCTTTTTTGAAGAAAAAATTCTAAAGTGGTGATGACTACACAGCTCTGTAAACTTACTACAAACCACTAAATTGTACATTTAAAAAATAAATTTTATGTTATGTGAATTATATCTCTTTAAAGTTGTGACTAAAAAAAAAAGTTGTGACTAAAAAAAGGTACATTAATCCAATACAAAGTATACACCTTTATTGAAAACAGATTTGAACTATCAACTCTGACAAGACAATTTTTAAACACATTAAGGGAAATTTAAACATGGACATCACAATGGTATTTAGTTATCTTTTAAAGAAAGTTCTTACCTGTTAGAGATACATACAAAAATATTTATGCTAAAATGATATGGTATACGGTATTTACAGCATAAAAAGAAAGAGGTAGAATAAAACAAGTTTGGAATGACACTGATAATTTTTTAATTGGGTAGTGGGTACATGAGTTCATAATATGATTATTCCTAATTTAGTGTATGTTGTAAATTTCCACGTAAAACTATGAAAAATAACTAATAAGAGAGTAAGATAACAGGCAGCTGGGGAGAGAAACATTATTTCCAAAGGTGTAGTAAGGCTTATTGATGACTTCTGAATAGAAACAATGGAAGTGGGCTTCCCCGGCAGTGCAGTAGTTAAGAATCTTCCATGACACGGGTTCGAGCCCTGGTCGGGGAAGATCCTACATGCCGCGGAGCAACTAAGCCCGTGTGCCACAACTACTGAGCCTGCGCTCTAGAGCCCGAGAGCCACAGCTACTGAGCCCACGTGCCTAGAGCCCATGCTCCGCAACAAGAGAAGCCACTGCAATGAGAAGCCTGCGCAACGCAACGAAGAGTAGCCCCCGCTCGCGGCAACTAGAGGAAGACGACATGTAGCAAGGAAGACACAACGCAGCCAAAAATAAATAAATAAAACAAATAAACTTAAAAAAAAAAAGAAACAATGGAAGCCAGCCAATAGTGGAATGGTATATTTAAAAATGCTAAAAGAAAATAACGAGAACTGAGAATTCTCTAGCAGCCAAAAATACTTCAAGATTGGAGGTGAAATAAAAATATTTTCTGAAAGAAGAAAATATTAACATTTCATCATCGGATCTTCCGTGGTGGTGCAGTGGTTAAGAATCTGTCTGCCAATGCAGGGAACACAGGATCGAGCCCTGGCCTGGGAAAATCTCACATTCCGCAGAGCAACTAAGCCCATGCACCACAACTACTGAGCCTTCACTCCAGAGCCCGTGAGCCACAACTACTGAGTCCAAGTGCCACAACTACTGAAGCCTGCACGCCTAGAGCCTGTGCTCCGCAGCAAGCGAAGCCACCGCAATGAGAAGCCCGCACACCACAACAGAGTAGCCCCCACTCGCCACAACTAGATAAAGCCCGGGCACAGCAAGGAAGACACAATGCAGCCAAAAATTAATTATTAATTAATTAATTAAAAAATAAAACACTTCATCATGAGGAAGCTTTCACTAAAGGAGATTCTAAAGCCAATAGTAAATATAGATCCTAGAGGAAAAAGGCCTGAGATACAAAAAGGAATGAAGAAAAAAAAAAAAAACTGTAGATGTGGGAACGTGTAAATGAATGTTGGCTACGAAAAAATTAATTTTTATAAATTCACAAAACAGAAATAGACTCACAGACATAGAAAACAAACTTATGGTTACCAAAGAGGATAGTTGGGCGGGGCGCATAAATTAGGAGTTTGGGATTAACATATATACACTCTACATAAAACAGATAAACAACAAAGACCTACTGTATAGCACAGGGAACTATATTCAATATCTTGTAATAATCTATAATGGAAAAGAATCTGAAAAAGTATATACATATCTGAATCATTTAGCTGTACACCTGAAACTAACACAACATTGTATATTAATTATACTCCAATTTTAAAACATGGTTGAAAGAAAAATCATGATTAGGATTTGTGGTTTTCAGATTTTTTTTGTTATGAAGGAGAGCATAAATATCTTTGTAAATATTCTTTATTCCTTTGGATTGGAGTAATTCTTATACATTTCTCAAAGTAGTATAATTTTATACCTATTGTCATATTTTAAAATTTTACTTATTTAATTTATTTTTATTTTTGGCTGCGTTGGGTCTTCGTTGCTGGGTGCGGGTTTTCTTTAGTTGCAGCGAGCGGGGGCTGCTCTTCATTGCCATGGCTTCTCTTGTTGCGGAGCTCAGGCTCTAGGCGCGAGGGCTTCAGTAGTTGTGGCTCGCGGGCTTCAGAGCGCAGGCTCAGTAGTTGTGGTGCACGGGGCTTAGCTGCTCCGCAGCATGTGGGATCTTCCAGAACCAGGGCTCGAACCCATGTCCCCTGCATTGGCAGGCGGATTCTTAACCACTGCGCCACCAGGGAAGCCCCCTATTGTTATATTGCTCTCCAAAAAGACTGAATAATCTACAGGGCTATTTACAACATCATTGTACTAGTCAATATTTGTGTTTCATTTGCCAACATTGGTGTTTACTTTTTTTTTCTAGTTTAAGAGAGATGTAATGGTAGCTTAAGTTCTTTTAGTTTGTTTTCTTTACATTTTAATATGACTGAACTAGTTATTTCCCAAAATGCAAAAGAAATATGATTATTTACCTTATCAGTTTTTTACTTAAGAAGGATATTTTGACTGTCATTTTGGCCATTCAGAATATTCTCATATACCACTATTTATTCTTTGCATTAGCCATAGGGCAGACAGTTATTACATCGCATAGAAACTGACCTAAGTATGTGGAAATATTAGATTCGCCAAATGTTAGACCATCTAGTACAATGGGGAGAATCCTGAATGATCAAAAGTTATCCTCATAGGGGCTTCCCTGGTGGCGCAGTGGTTGGGAGTCCGCCTGCCGATGCAGGGGACGTGGGTTCGTGCCCCGGTTCGGGGGGATTCCGCATGCCGCGGGGCGGCTGGGCCCGTGCGCCGTGGCCGCTGAGCCTGGGCCTCCGGAGCCTGTGCTTCGCAGCGGGAGAGGCCGCGGCAGTGAGAGGCCCGCGTACCGCAAAAAAAAAAAAAAGTTATCCTCATAATTTTCTCATGCATTTTCTAAGAAAGAACATAAATTATCAGTCTTTTACCAAATTCAAAATGAATTTTACTGATAAGAATGACATCAAATAAAATTGATTTCACCTAAAACTGAACATGATAGGGAATTCTCTGGTGGTCCAGTGGTTAGGACTCTGCCCTTTCACTGCACGGCCAGAGGGGAAAAAACAAAAGACAAAAAGCCTGCACATGATAAAATTAGTGATACACTTTTTATTTTTTAAAAATCGCATCTCTTTTTATAGCATGGAAAACTTTAAATATTGACTTAAGAAAGCTTACGGACAGTGGAGCCCTGAGGTGACTGCTGACCCCGCTCTGCTGCCACAGGGGGTGGATTCCAGGGCCGAAGCGCCGCGGCATGGGAGACCTCCAGGTGACCAAAGCCACATAACGTCAATAGCTCATTCATCCATCCATGCCAGATGGGTCGTGGGGAAGGTGATTGCGACAGCAATTCAAATACCTGCTAAAGTGAGAGTAACCAGGCTTGTTCTGGATCCCTACTTGTTAAAGCATTTTAATAAGTGAAAAACCTACCTTACGATGCTCTTCAGCAGTGCACAGCTGGGAATACTGTGCTTCTCACAGCTTTACCTGTCCCACGGACACAGCACGTGAAACATGAACTGGCTGCGATCATTTTCAAAGTTGGACAAGTCACAGATCTGGTGACGGGGAAACCCTGAGCAGGAACTCCCTACCTTGAGAGTCCAGTCAATTCGGAAACCACTCACTTGAACCAAAAATCGGGAAGAACTCGCTATCTCTTTAACACAGTGAAGGTGGATTGGAAGATAGAGCCAACAGGAAAGATTCCTAAATTCGTTTTATGGAAAAAATTTTCTAACTTTCGTCACAAACTGTCCAATTTATCTTCTAGTATTTATGACATAGATAAAAGCAAATGAAGTAAAGACCTTGTTACAATTTTCCATAAAGGCTTATAGTCATTTTTCAAATTTCTTTCTCGGTGAGCATACTTTCCTATTACACTAAGTATGCCTAGCAATCCACTGCATTATTTTGTAAGCTCACTGTTTTAGAAGGTGTATTTTTTTTTATTCAAAGGAATCTTGAATTTATCTTAGAACATTTATTTTGGGAGAATAAAACCTACCTTTTGATATCATAAACAGATAAGGCCACATTAAGTGAATATTTATTTTTGAGGGTATATATTCAAAATTAATTAAAATTTGTCTCTGGGCTTCCCTGGTGGCGCAGTGGTTGAGAGTCCGCCTGCCGATACAGGGGACATGGGTTTGTGCCCCGGCCCGGGAGGATCCCACATGCCGTGGAGCGGCTTGGCCCGTGCACCATGGCTACCGGGCCTGCGCGTCCGGAGCCTGTGCTCCGCAACGGGAGAGGCCACGGCAGTGAGAGGCCCGCACAGAGTAAAAAAAAAAAAAAAAATTTTCTCTGATTTAACCAATTCTAAACGGAAATATTTTACATGCTTCGTTCAGACTTTATCAGGTTGAAATCTGTATTAATAAGAATGTTGACACATAGAAAATAAACTTAAAAATTCAAAAAAAGGAAAACAAATAATGAAGTACAAAACAAAACTTTCAGTTGATAAAAGAAAAACATTTATTAACTAAAAATCAAAGAATGAAATCTTTTTGACAAAATTTAGATATGCAAAATTAGAAATGGAAAAATTTGATTTGGTAGCAATTATGGTCATAAAAAGAAATTATAGGGAATTTTCTGGTGGTCCAGTGGTTAGGACTCCACGCTTTCATTGCCAAGGGCCTGGGTTCAATCCCTGGTGGGGGAACTAAGATCCCACGTGCAGCGCAGCCAAAAGAAAAAAGAAAAGAAATTATAGTGGCAAAATCTTCAATGGTAAAATTACATATGGGCAAAATGTGACCAAACCTTCAAAACAAAGAATTGATTCAAATTAATTGATTTCAGAGAAATAAAAATAAAATGAAAAACATTGAAAATGGCTTTACTGCTCTCCATATAGAATTAAACAAAGATTTAAATTTACTTTATATTTAGCTATAGAAAAAAATGGATAATTCATCAGAGTATCATGCTATTAGAATATTTTATTGATAAAAGCATGATAAAAATTTACTAATCTCAGAACAGCAGTATAAAAAGTACTCAATTTCATATTAGATGTGTGTGGGGGGGAAGGGATGAATGGGTTAGAAAATATTATTTTTATTTGTTAATTTTTTTCTTTTGTCTTTATTTCCTGATGACAATTTTGTGGAATAAGTTCAAAAATTTATTTCCTACCACAATTCAGATGTACAGGGAAAAAAACAGAAGTTTTTCTGGTTTTTGTTTTCCTCTCACACTAGACCTTTTATTTTTTTCAAGGGGGGGGGGTGGAGAAGGACTCTGCAACTTGGTTCAACACAGAATTCCCCAAACAAGCTCCTCCCCTTTTTTCCATAGGACACCTTCCCTTTTTTTTTTTTCGTTTGGGTATGAGGGCTTCTCACTGCTGTGGCCTCTCCCGTTGCGGAACACAGGCTCCGCACGCACAGGCTCCGCACGCGCAGGCTCAGCGGCCACGGCTCACGGGCCCAGCCGCTCCGCGACATGTGGGATCCTCCCGGACCGGGGCACGAACCCATGTCCCCTGCATTGAGCAGGCGGACTCTCAACCACTGCGCCACCAGGGAAGCCCCACACTAGACCTTTTATTCAGTGGAAATACAGCATTCTAGTCCATCTTGACATTCTGGGATTCTGTGATTTTGTTTTTCCAAAACAAGATTTTATTCATGGCTACATAATAAATTATCATAAGGCTGTACCATAATGCATTTGTTACCCCACTGATTTACAGTTAAGTTTGGCCAATTACCCACCAATAAAATAACCTTGTAGGGTACAACACAAGTGTTTTTTCAACCTAAAACTATTCTGACCTTCCTCTTATTTAGTGGGAGAGAAAATTATTAAATATCTAATCCAGTTTAAGCTTTGTCTACCCCAATAATTGAAATGATCCATTTAGTCCCCCGAGAATGGAAACCATGCCTATGGAATATTTAAAGTAGAAAAAGAAAACTGTTATTGGAACTAGGGTAATCATCTTTAGATATTTAAAGGACTGTTATATGGAGGCATGATTATATTTATCCTATGTGACCAAAGAGTGGGACTGGGACAAATAAAATCATGGAAAGGGAAATTCTACTCTGTTTAAGAAAGAATTGTCTGATATTTGGAGCTGTCCACGATTGAATGATTGCTCATGAGAGATGAGATTTACATCATCAGGAATATTCAAGCTGAGGTTCAGGTGTGTTATAAGAGAAGTCAAGCTTTGGTTGAGATCAGATATCCAAAATCAGTCACAGGGAACTTGTTACATGTGGTTTAAGCAGGACCAATGTTTGCAGCGTCAATGTTAGTCCTATAATAATGTCACTTTCTCGGGCTTCCCTGGTGGCGCGGTGGTTGCGAGTCCACCTGCCGATGTAGGGGACATGGGTTCGTGCCGCGGTCTGGGAAGATCCCACATGCCGCGGAGTGGCTGGGCGCGTGAGCCATGGCCGCTGAGCCTGCACGTCCGGAGCCTGTGCTCCGCAACGGGAGAGGCCCGTGTACCGCAAAAAAAAAAAAAAAAAAAAAAAAAAAAATTATGTCACTTTCTTTTTTGTTTTTAAATAAATTTATTTATTTATCTTTGGATGCGTTGAGTCTTCGTTGCTGCACACGGGCTTTCTCTAGTTGCGGCGAGCGGGGGCTACTCTTCGTTGCGGTGCGCGGGCTCCTCATTGCAGTGGCTTCTTTTTGTTTCGATGCACGGGCTCTAGGCAAGCGGGCTTCAGCAGTTGTGGCTCTTGGGCTCTAGAGCGCAGGCTCAGTAGTTGTGGCGCACGAGCTTAGTTGCTCCGCGACATGTGGGATCTTCCCAGACCAAGGCTCGAACCCGTGTCCCCTTCATTAGCAGGCAGATTTTTACGCACTGTGCCACCGGGGAAGTCCCAATGTCAGTTTCAATTACTAGCATTCCATTAACGTTAATTGAATTGGAAAGAGAGGAACAGGGTTTCAGCACAAGTACACCCTTGGAAGTATGTTTTGCAGGAGAAAATCATCCATCATGTCTGTTAATACAAAAAAAAAAAAAAAAAGATTAACAAGACCACCGGTCTGATAATCTTAAAAACTTCTTCAGTTCCTAAAAATCTAAGATTCTGCATCTGGGAAAGCTGGTTTAGCTTCAGTCAGGAGAAATGGCTGGAGACAGCTGGCAGAGGTTTAGGAAAGAAGGAGCTGGTGTCTGAAGTGAGGAGTGATTTGGCCACATTAGAGTTCTCAAGAGGCAAATGTGGGAACGGGGTTAATAAACAAACAAACCAAGGTAGAGATAGAAGGTGGAGTTTGGTCACCAGGAAGAAAGCCAGAGACTAACTTTTGGAAGTAGTGTTCAACGAAACCACGACCCCTCCTGGTTGTCTTGACCCAGCCAGCCTTTCCAAGTGTCATTCCCACCCTCTCCCTGTCAACACAAACTGTTTGCAATTCCTTGAACACAGGGAGCCCTCTCATTGTACATGCTGTCCCTTCTGCCTGGAAAACTGCTCCCTCCCTTATCTCCCTGGGGTCCACCAGTCTTTCCTCCAGACAGAGCTCACACATCAGCTTCTCTGTGGAGTCTTCCCAGGCCTCTCCAGGCAGGGGTAGGGACTTGGTTCTCTGTGTTCCAATAGCATCCTCCACATAAGGATTACATTAATATAAATATTCTTAGGTGTCTGCCTCTCTCACCGGACCATGAGCCCCTCAAAGGTAGGAGCCATGTTCTATTGATATTTTTGTTCACCAGAGTTTAAATTGTGCCAAGTACATATTTATGCCTCAATAGATATTTGAAAAATGAATAAATGAATGACTGAATGAGTCCCTGGTGGTGCAGTGGTTAAGAATCTGCTTGCCAGTTATTGAAATGGGGAAAAAACTCAATACAAATAAAAATGATATCAAAAAAAAAAAGAAAAAAGAATCTACTTGCCAATGCAGGGGGGACACAGTTTCGATCCCTGGTCTGAGAAGATCCCACATGCCGTGGAGCAACTAAGCCCGAGCACCACAACTACTGAAGCCCGCGTGCCTAGAGCCCGTGCTCCACGAGAGAAGTCACCTCAACGAGAAGCCCGCGCACCACAATAGAGTAGCCCCCGCTCGCCGCAACTAGAGAAACCCCACGCGCAGCAACAAAGACCCAACGTAGCCAAAAAATTTAAAAAAAACAAAGAAAACAACTTTGTAGTTTCCAAGGAAACAAGAGCCTGTTCAATTTGGCAGGCCGGATCTGATGTTGCCACCTTTACATTCAACACTTCTTTGTTTTGATCCTATTAAAACATTTGAATTTCATTTAAATTTCACCTACATGTCAGCATTCCCTCCAATCCTGTAACTCTTATCTTTTCCTTTGTTTAGTGAGACACCCCATAGTTTCTCCAGTGTGCAGTCCCTCTTGTTTCAACGTGTGTGTTCGAATACAGGTTTGTCCCTTATGGTCTTTGGCTGATTGAGCTAAAATAATTGCCATCGAGGTATGGCTAAGCTCTTTGCTGCCACGAACCAGGACCTCGACTCAGTAACAATATGCACATCTGAGACCCCTTGAGTTTCCCCTGCTGAGGCCTGTCTCTTCTCAATTGCGTGGCTTTTGTGCTGAATCTGGACTTTTGTTATCTCTTTGGCCTTCAGAGTCTTGCTGGTTTCTTGAGTAAGTAGGCAGGGCACCTAATCCTTAAGGTTAGGGCCTAAAACTCTTCTAAGTGCTATTTTCATTTTTGACCAACTATCAGCCAGCTTCTCATGGGTTGCCTGCTAATAAACTTGCACTACTTCCTGACATAGCTTCATAGTAGATGGTTTGGAATTGTACTGGCTACTCTGAAGAACTTTGACATAAACCAGATTGTTCATTCTAGAGACACCTTAGAATGAAAAAGAAAAAGAAAAAACAACCTTTTCTTGGGACTTCCCTGGTGGCACAGTAGTTAAGACTCTGTGCTCCCAATGCAGGAGACCCAGGTTCGATCCCTGGTCAGGGAACTGAATCCCGCCTGCAGCAACTAAAACCTGGCCCAGCCCAATAAATAAATAAATATTTTAAAACCCTCAAAAATCTCTTGAGGGGATTGTCTATCTTATTTGTGTTAAAGATCATTTAGTTTAAAGAAAAACTCCCTCCCTCCTCAAACATCCTTAATTTCCATTCTGAGGGGATTAATAAATATTGGCTGTTTTATTCTGTGGCTTGATAAAATTGTCAAGAGTCTGAGTTACTATTTAAACCAGTTAAAAGGACTCGTGGGCTTCCCTGGTGGCGCAATGGTTGTGAGTCCGCCTGCCGATGCAGGGGACACGGGTTCGTGCCCCAGTCCGCGAAGATCCCACATGCCATGGAGCGGCTGGGCCTGTGAGTCATGGCCGCTGAGCCTGCGCGTCCGGAGCCTGTGCTCCGCAACTGGAGAGGCCACAACAGTGAGAGGCCCGCATACCGCAAAAAAAAAAAAAAAAAAAGGACTCGTGTGTGTGTGTGTGTGTGTGTGTGTGTGTGTGCGCGCATGTGTTTTGAAATGGGTTTTTGTAAATCTAAATATTTTTCCTCTCCTTGCAGCAGAAAGATTATTAGGCTTTCTCCAATGATAGTTTTATATTTGTCTAAAGCTGGTTCCCTTTCACTTTTTTTTCCTTCTGTCTCCTCCCTCTTCCCCGCTCTCCTGAGAAATCTTAAAGGTGAATTGACCAGAAAAAAATCATTTTGTTGGGACTTCCCTGGTGGCCCAGTGGTAAATAATCCACCTTCCAATGCGGGTACACAGGTTCAATCCCTGGTCGGAGAACTAAGATGCCACATGTCACAGGGCAACTAAGCCTGCGCACCACAACTATTGAGCTCGCACACCTCAACAAGAGAGCCCGTGTACCCGAAACTACAGAGCCCACGTGCTCTGGACCCCGAGCACTCCTGAGTTTGTATCCAGTAAGTCAGAAGAATGAGTGGCCTGAGGACCTTTGAACGTGCATCTGGTGTCTGAAGTGCAGGCAGTCTTGTTAGGGCTTGTGCTTTTAACCTGCGGAGTCTAACACTAATTCTGAATTGTATTTCAGTACACAAGGTAGATACCTAACAAGGAAATTCCTGGGCCACATGATTGCTATTCATTTTGTTTGGGGTTTTCCCTAACAGAAAAGATTTTTTTTTTTGCGGTATGTGGGCCTCTCACTGTTGTGGCCTTTCCCGTTGCGGAGCACAGGCTCTGGACACGCAGGCTCAGCGGCCATGGCTCACGGGCCCAGCCGCTCCGCGGCATGTGGGATCTTCCCGGACCAGGGCACGAACCCGTGTCCCCTGCATCGGCAGGCGGACTCTCAACCACTGCGCCACCAGGGAAGCCCCCCAGAAAAGATTTTGATAAGATAAACTTATCAAGTCATATTTGATAGAGATTCCAAACATTTTTTTTTCTCTTCAGAGACTCCAGAAATAAACTATTCCAACCCTCATTTTTTCAGATGATGGAAACAAGGCCAGGAAAGTTAAAAATATAAAAGCAAATGGGAGTTCCCTGGTGGCCTAGTGGTTAGGATTCTGGGCTTTCCTTGTCACTGCCCGGGGTCAGTCCCTGGTTGGGGAAATGATCCTGTAAGCTGCATGGTGCAGCCAAAATATAGAAATAAACTGCATTAAATATATATATATATGCAGAGCTGTGCTTTTGATTGGTAGTTCAGAACCCACTACTTTTAGGGGATTCCCTGCCTGTCCAGTGGTTAGGACTCGTTTCTTTCACTGCCAGGGCCTGGGTTCAGTCCCTGGTCGGGGAACTAAGATCTCACAAGCCACATGGTTTGGCCAAAAAAAAAAAAAAAAAGAACCTAATGCTTTTACTGATACTGTTTGAAAAATAGCAAACAATACTAAACTTAAATAAATTTAATCAGAAATAGACATATTTAAAAAAATTTTGCCAGCTATTTCAACTCTTCTATTGACAGACAAGAAAAGCAGGACATAACAGAATAAAGTGTCAAGTTTACAATGGTAAACTTGGATCTATATTTAGAAAACTTTATGAAAAGCCATATTAATGTAAATACTAAAAAATACAAAAAGAGAGACGGTTAAAGTGTGATGTGTGTGTGTGAGGGAGAGAGAGAGAGAGAGAGAGAGAGAGAGAGAGAGAGAGAGAGAGAGAGAGAGAGAGAGGTGGTTTGGTTTGGGACACTCCAAATCTGTGATTACAGAGAGAATTTTTCATAGATTTCTGTCTTTGATCTTCATACACAGCATACAGCATGTATGAAGGATCCAGTGGATCCAAAAATATTTGCAAGCCACACAAAAGATAAAGGACTAGTACTTAGAATATATAAAGACTACAGTTCAGTCATAAAAAATAAAGAACTAGGGAGTTCCCTGGTGGTCCAGTGGTTAGGACTTTGCACTTTCACTACCGTGGCCCAAGTTCAAGCCCTGGTTGCAGACCTGAGGTCCTGCAAGCCACGTGGCATGGCCAAAAAAAAAAAAATTTTTTTTTAATTAGAATATGTCATAAAAGACATCATGATATTGTGGTTTATAATACTAAATACATATTTGTCTCTTTCTAACACATGATTCCCAAAACCCTTAAAATATCCTAAGTGATTAGAGTAATAGGGGCATCTTTTGTTATAATAATTACTATTTTGTCCTCAGTTTCTGAAATAGCTTTAGAAAAATAAAGGTGAAATGTGTATCTTTTATTATTCATAAAAAACTCCATTTTACCCACCTGTGTGAATAAGGTGATTTTTTTGGAAAGCCCCTAGATAACCACGTGATGGGAGCTGGTTGTCAGGGGAAACAACCATGTGATTAGAGGGTTGGAACTTTTGCCCACCACCTGATCTCCAAGGAGGGGAGAGGGGCTGGAGGTTGAATTTATCATAAATGATGGATAATTTAATCCATCATGCCTACAAGAGAAGGCCTCCATAAAAACACAAAAGGACAAGGTTTGGGGAGCTTCTCGGTTGGTGAAAACATAGAGATACTGGGAGAGCGATACATTCAGAGAGGGCACGGAAGCTCTGTGCCCCTTCCCTCATACATTGTCCTACACATCTCTTCTATCTGGTTTTCCTGAGCTGTATCCTTTTATAATAAACTGGTGATCTAGTAAGTAAACTGTTATCCTGAGTTCTGTGAGCCGCCCTAGCAAATTAATGGAACCTGAAGAGGGAGTTGTGGGAAACTCTGATTTACAGCCGGTTGGTCAGAAGAGCAGGTAAAGACCTGGACTTGTAGTTGGCATCTGAAGTGGAGGAGGCGGGGGCAGTTCTGTGGGTCTGAACCCTTAACCTGTGGATTTGAAGCTAACTCCAGGTAGACAGTGTCAGAATTGAGTTAAATTGTAGGACATCTATTGGGTGTCAGGAGGATCTGAGGATTGCTTGGTGTTGAGGAAAAACTCACACACCTCTGGTCACAGAAGTGCTGTGAATGTAAGTAAAAGAGGAAACAGAGTTTTGTTCCATTAGGGTTGGTGTCAGAACTGTTGTGAAACGGAGTGTTTAAATGTGAGTGTAGTAGTAGTAGAGCAGAGGAAAAACACAAGGAGCATTTTCCCTGTAAACATGCATAGACATTTCACCGAAACAGGTGAAATATGCAGATGGCAAATAATCACATGAAAAGTTGTATGACATCACTAATCCTCAGGAAATGCAAATTAAAAACACAATGGGATATCACTACACACCTATCAGAATGGCCGAAATAAAAAATAGTGATAATATCAAATACTGGTGAGGATGCAGAAAAAGTACATCATCAGACAGTGTTGGTGAGAATATAAAATGGTACAGCCACCCTGAAAACCTTTTGGCAGTTTTTTATAAAACAAAACATGCAAGTACTGTTCGACCCAGCAATTACACTTTTGGGCATTTATTCTAAAGAAATGAACATTTATGTTTGTACAAAAACCTGTACATGGATGTTCATAGCAACTTTACTTGTAATAGCCCCAAACTGGAAACTGCTCAAATGTACTTCAACAGCTGAATGGTTTAAACAAACTGTTGTCCATTCATATCACGGGATACCATGCAAAAATAAAAAGGAATAAGCTACTGATACACGCCACAACCTGGGGATGGAACTCCAGAGAACTATACTGAGTGAAAAACAACCAACACCAAAAGGTTACAGACAGTGTTATTCCTTTATGTAATCTTTTGAAATGATAAAATTTAGAAATGGAGAACAGCATAGTGATTTGGGGGTCAGGGATTAGCACAAGGTGCTGGAACTCTTTACCATGGTGGTGGGTACACCACCAGTACCTGTCCATGGCCCGTTAGGAACCAGACCGCACAGCAGGAGGTGAGCAGTGAGTGACTGGGTGAAGCTTCATCTGTATTTAGAGCCGCTCCTCATTGCTCGCATTACCGCCTGAGCTCCGCCTCCTGCCAGATCAGCGGTGGCATTAGATTCTCATAGGAGTGTGAATCCTACTGTGAACCCAGCATGCAAGGGATCTAGGTTGCACACTCCTTATAAGAATCTAATGCCTGATGATCTGAGGTGGAGCTGAGGGGTGATGCTAGCACTGGGGAGCGGCTGCAAATACAGATTATCATTAACAGAGAGGTTTGACTGCACAGAGACCATAATAAATTAGTTGCTTGCAGACTCATATCAAAACCCTATCAGTGAGTGGCAAGTGACAATTAAGCTGCATCTGGTGGCAGGCTTTATAGTGACAAGTGAGTTGATGTACTTCAATTGTACAGCTGCATCTGGTGGCAGGCTTTAAGTCAGAATCCAACACTTATTTTAGTCTGCGCGTGGCCCGCCCATTATTTTATTTACAGTTCTGTCTGCACGTCTTTCCCCAACTGTGCACTTGTCTCAGTCACAGTTTTGGTAAGCCCACAAGCTCACCCTAGCCAAAATGAATAAAAAACAAACATCGTTGGAGAGCCTCTTTGAAAAGGGGGAAAGACCCAATGATGAGACAGCAGAAGACACAAAGACTGCCAACAAAAAGAAAGCTGCATTTAGGGGGCTTCCCTGGTGGTGCAGTGGTTAAGAATCTGCCTGCCAACGCAGGGGACACAGGTTTGAGCTCTGGTCTGGGAAGATCCCACATGCCATGGAGCAACTAAGCCCGAGCACCACAACTACTGAGCCTGCCCTCTAGAGCCCATGAGCCACAACTACTGAAGCCTGTGTGCCTAGAGCCCGCGCTCTGCAAGAGAAGCCACCGCAATGAGAAGCCTGCACACCACAACGAAGAGTAAACCCTGCTAACAGCAACTAGAGAAGGTCCACGTGCAGCAACAAAGGACCCAATGCAGCCAAAAATAAATAAATAAATAAAATCTAAAGAAAGAAAGAAAGCTGCATTTAAAAGAAAATACCAAGAGTCCTACTTAAATTATGGATTCATTGCAACAGGTGATTCACACTCTCCAAGCCTGCTTTGTATAATACGTGGTGACTGGCCATCCAACGAAGCCATGAAACCTTCAAAACTGCTTCACCACATGGAGACCAATCACCCTGCATTAAAAGACAAGTCTTTGGAGTTTTTCAAAAGAAAAAGCTGTGAACACGAAGGACAGAAGCAATTATTGAAGGCCACCACTTCATGAAATGTGTCTGCACTGAGAGCATCATTCTTGGTGGCTAACTGCATTGCTAAAGCTAAGAAGCCCTTTACTATTGGTGAAGAGTTAATCCTGCCTGCTGCTAAGGACATTTGTCATGAACCTTTAGGAGAGGCTGCAGTTCAAAAGGTGGCACGCGTTCCTCTTTCGGCTAGCTCCATAACTGGATGAATTGATGAAATAGCAGAGGATATTGAGGCATAGTTGTTAGAGAAGATTACTGAGTCACCATGGTACACAATCCAGGTTGACGAGTACCGATGTTGACAACAAGGCAACAACGCTTGGTTTTTTTCGATATATTTTTCAGGAGAATGCGCATGAGGATATGTTATGTGCACTTTTGTTGTGAACCAACACCACAGCTGCAGAACTATTCAAGTCTTTGAATGATTACGTATCAGGAAAACTGAACTGTTAATTTTGTGTTGGTTATATGCATGGACAGGGCGGCTGCCACGACTGGACGACTTTCTGGTTTCACTACTCGGGTCAAAGAGGTTGCTTCAGAATGTGAGTCTACGTACTCTGTCATCCATAGAGAAATGCTGGCTAGCTGAAAAATGTCACCTGAACTTAATAACGTTTTGCAGGATGTAATTAAAATGATCAACCCCATTAAAGTACATGCCCTTAACTCATGTCTGTTCGCGCAGCTCTCTGAGGAGATGGAGGCAGAGCACACACGTCTTCTCTTACACACAGAGTGAGATGGCTTTCTAGAGGTAGACCACTGGCCAGAGTTTTTGAGTTGTGAGCTCCAGAGATTTCTTTCAAAAAAACAGTCACCACTGGCAGCAAATTTCAGTGACACAGAATGGGTTGCAAAACTTGCTTACTTGTGTGACATATTCAAGCTTTCAACGAACTCAATCTGTCACTTCAGGGGAGAACAACAACTATGTTCAAATCTGCAGATAAAGTGGCTGCATTCAAAGCCAAACTGGAATTATGGGAGCGATGAGTGAACACTGGGAATTTTGACATGTTTCAAACATTGGCAGAGATTTTGAAAGACACTGAGCCAGGGCCTTCTTTCTCCCAGCTGGTGAATGATTCCCTATCTCAGCTTTCAAAACAGTTTGAGCATTACTCCCCAACCACAAAAGACCCCCAAACTGGGAAGGAATGGATCCAGGACCCATTTGTGAATAAGCCAGGTGAATCGACTTTGTCCGTGCTAGAAGAGGATCCACTGTTGGAGATCGCAAATGACAGTGGCCTTAAAAGTATGTTTGAGACAACTTCAAATCTCCATATGTTCTGGTTTAAAGTCATGGAGGAATATCCAGAGATTGCCACAAAAGCACTGAAAAGCCTGCTTCCATTTCCAGCATCCAATCCTTGGGAAGCAGGGTTTTCTGTAGTGAGAGCAACCAAAACGAGATTACGGAGTAGAGTGGACATAAGCAACACACTTCAGGTGTCACTGTCTCCCATCATCCCCAGATGGGACCATCTAGTTGCAGGAAAACAAGGTCAGGGCTCCCACTGGATTCTGCATTATGATGAGATGTGTAATTATTTCATTATATATTACAATGTAACAACAATAGAAATAAAGTGCACAATAAATGTAATGCGCTTGCATCATTCCGAAACCATCCCCCCACCCCGATCCGTGGAAGAATTGTCTTCCACGATACCAGTCCCTGGTGCCAAAAAAGTTGGGGACTGCTGACGTACACAGAGTAAAACTGAGGAAGTGTGAAGATATGTGGATTGTATTCATGTCAATTTCCTGGTTCTGATTTAAATTGTAGTTTTGTAAAATGTTGCCATCGGAGGAAAATGGGTGAAATGTACATGGGATCCTTCGATGTTATTTCTTTTTGCGGTACGGGGGCCTCTCGTTGTTGTGGCCTCTCCCGTTGCGGAGCACAGGCTCCGGACGCGCAGGCTTAGCGGCCATGGCTCACGGGCCCAGCCGCTCCGCGGCATGTGGGATCCTCCCGGACCGGGGCACGAACCCGCGTCCCCTGTATCGGCAGGCAGACTCTCAACCACTGTGCCACCAGGGAAGCCCCTATGTTATTTCTTACAATTGCATGTGACTCTAAAATTATCTCAATAAAAATTCAAATAAAGAAAAATAGTTTGATGGAATTGCTTTTCCAGTTCTCGTTGTGCAAAGGTTATTTGAAACAGGACATGAATCTAAAAAAATCTACTACTCTGATGTGGCAAATAAATAAATTTATCTTATACATTCAGCCTTTCAGCTTTCAATTCTTTACACGATTTTTGACATTCAATCACCTGGGCTCAGAGCTGTGATTATGGGAAAATTTACAAAATACCCTAGAACATTCTCTGGTAGAGAGATCAAGAAGTCACTGAAGAAACTTTCCCTGTATAGGTAAAGAAGAGTGAAGACTGAAAAAGGTGGAAGGATGTGAGTAATTTTCAAAAATTAAAAACAAAATTTCTTTTTTGATCAATTTAGATGTTTGCTTCTAGAGACGAATAGCCTAGCAGCTTGTGGGCCACTGTGTAACTGATCATACACTGCACTGAGTGATTATAAATCACACTGATTAAAAAAGTTATCAAAGTGAGATAGTATTTGAAGTTATGAGTATACCTCATCTGTAGATGAAGTCACTAAGAAGGGATCTGTAGTAAGAAGAGAAGAGGACCAAGGAGAAAATTCTGGAGAATAACAGAGTTTAAAGAGAGGACCTACCAGAAGATTTTAGTGGCAAAATTCAAGAATGGTGGTACCACTCTAAAGTTTGTATGTCTATTTTTAGAGAGTGGGAGTGGGTTAGTGGTTTGTCTGGATGTTTAGGGTGAAACTGTATTCATTTATTACTTGTGTACTTTAATACTACTTTAAAGTAAAAATAAGAATATAGTACAAAATAAAATTAAAAAGCTTCACAAGTAGTAGACAGTGTAAGGATATTGATTCCTAGACCCAGAAAGAAGAGTGGTTAGACTGTTAGATCCTGTGCTGGGCCTATCAGGCTGCTTGCCAAACAAGAGGCCACAATGAAGTGTTTGTTAACAGAATGGTGTTTGGCAACTTCCTGAGGAAGAGTGCAAAGGCAGCCTTGGTCCCTGCTGTGGCCCATGGAGAGGTATGTGGTCTTCCTGGAGTACCTTGTTGGAAAGTAATATATGGTCTATTGTCTCATCAAACTTGAGAGTCACTAGCTGCTTTTATAAATTTGTGGGAAAGGTCATCCATCCCTTGCAGAAGAGACCTAGGATGTACATTAAAGGATTCAGAAGTGCTGGGCCAGAAGATGAAGTACTTATGAAGGAGTAAAAACAGCATTCTGGACAGTGTTTTCAATAGAAAATTGTCAATGGAAAGGAAGAATGATATGGTATGTAGATGCTTAGCTGCATAGAATCTGGTTTCCTGAATGACATCTTTGGACAATAAAAACTAGTATCTTGGCTAGGGAAAGAGTGCATCCCTAAAGGGCTAGGGGAAAACAGATATTTTTCCAGAAATATGGCAAACTGATCAAGAGGACTTTGTTGAAGGAGGGGGGAAAAACTCCAGATAACGCTAAATCTATATATGACAGAAGGCACTTGAAATGACATAGAATATCAATGAACAGAAATCCGAAGACTTAAAATTATCATGAAGTGGTATTTGAAGCTATGAGTATAGATGAGATCACTCTATTCTCTTCTTGGCTACTTCCTGCCAATTACTGTGCAATTGTCTGGCTGATTTTTGAAGGTTTCAGGTTTGAGGTCTTCCATAGTCAGTAAGGCCAAAGCTCAGCAAATGGAGATGGGAATGAAGGGGGCTGGCAAGCCTCCCAAAAAGAGCCCACAAGGTGGCAGTAATTTAGTATGCCCACCACAGACCAAGGTCTGGTTCTCAGATCTCTAAGTACTGATTCTGCCACTGTAAACACACAAGATGCCACTGCAAAAACCAAAATGCCAATTTATTAATTTATTAATGTACAATTTTGGGGACAAGGGACGTTTCCTTTCCAGTGTCCTGAACATTTATGGCTGCCATGAAGGATAACACCTTCCCCATATGAGGGTAACCATGAGGCTGAATTATTATTATTTTTACAAATATTTATTTATTTGGCTGCGCCGGGTCTTAGTTGAGGCATGCAGGATCTTTTAAGTTGTGGCATGTGGGATCATTATTTGCAGCATGCGAACTCTTAGCTGCAGCATATGAGATCTAGTTCCCTGACCAGGGATTGAACCCAGGCCCCCTGCATTGGGAGCATGGAGTCTTAGTCACTGGACCACCACCAGTGAAGTCCCCTGAATTATTTTTTCTGTTAATTTATTCTTTACTGAAGTACAGTTGAATTACAATATTGTGTTAATTATTGCTGTACAGCAAAATGACTCAGTTATACATATATACATTCTTTTTCATATTCTTTTCTTTTTTAAATTGAAGTGTAGTTGATGTACAATGTTGTGCCCATCTCTGCTGTACAGCAAAGTGACTCGGTTATACACATATATACATTCTTTTTTTATATTCTTTTCCATTATGGTTTATCACAGGATACTGAATATATTTCCCTGTGCTATACGTTAGGACCTTGTTGTTTATCCATTCTATGTATACCAGTTTGCATCTTCTAACCCAAACTCCCACTCCTACCTTCTCCCACCCCCCTCCCCCTTGGCAGCCACCAGTCTATTCAAAGGTCCCTGATTTTGTTTCTGTTTCATAGGTAGGTTCATTTGTGTCATATTTTAGATTCCACATATGTGATATCATATGGTATATGTCTTTCTGACTTACTTCACTTAGTATGTAATCTCTAGTTACAACCATATTGCTGCAAATGACATTATTCATTCTTTTCTATGGCTGAGTAGCATTCCACTGTATATATGTGCCACATCTTCTTTATCTATTCATCTGTTGATGGACATTTAGGTTGTTTCCATGTCTTGGCTATTGTGAATAGTGCTGCTATGAACATAGGGGTGCATGCATCTTTTTGAATTATAGTTTCGTCTGGATATATGCCCAGGAGTGGGATTGCTGGATCATACAGTAGTTCAGTTTTTAGTTTTCTGAGGAACCTCCATACTATTTTCCACAGTGGCTGCACCAACTTACATTCCCACCAACAGTGTAGGAGGGTTCCCTTTTCTATGAGGCTGAATTATTCATCAAAGGGTAATTGACCCAGAATAGATACCCCCAAAAAGGTGAACATTAATCTTGAGGATGCAAAATGGTAACGTCTGATTATTTCCAACCCTACAAAAGAGAACCTCTTTCTTATGATAAAAATAGCCATATTTACAAAGTTAGGAATTTCTTTTTGGAATTTCAAACTGGAGAGCACTAGATAATCACTGCGATGTTATTTTTACAGTATATCTATTCAGTAGAATATTAGGCAGCCATTACAATTTTAGCTATGAAGATTATGCAGCAGCATAGGAAATATGTATGGCATAATAGCTGATGAAAAAAGTAGGATATGCAATTTCACTGTTTAAAAGCAAACACAGAAGGGAAAAAAAACTGACATGAAACACATCAAAATGTTCAGAGTGGTTATATTTGGAAGGTTGTCTTAGGGGTGATTTTTTTCTTTGCTTTTCAAATTGAATAAGATATTTTTTCCCTCTGCAGTGGAAGCACCGAGTCTTAACCATTGGACCACCAGGGAAATCCCTGAATAAGATTATTTTAAATGATTAAAAAAAATTACAGCTGGATTGTATGTAGTGACTACTGCTTTTTTCTTTCCACCTCTCCCAAGAATTTGCATGTGGTCACTAAATAATCATTCAGCCTCAGGTCACTTCCTTTCTTTCATTTTTTTTTTTCTGACAGAATTATGTTAGCAAAATGCTATCGATACAGTATACCCTGATTCCAGCATTTGATATATCTTTGTTCTTGATCAAGGTTCTTTGGGTTACAGTAACAAAAATGTACTCAGATTTGCTCAGGTAAAATGTGAATCTTGGGGAACAGGAGCACTGCGTATAACCCAAGGGAAGAAGTTCAGCTGAGGACAGAAGTCAGTGACGGGTATGTCATGAAGAACCAAGGCAGATACCATCTTCATCTTGTCAGGACCACGTGGCCTCTGGTCTCTCGTTCTTTCTATACATCTGCTCATTCTTTCTCTCTCTCCCCCCTTCACACTCAAAACTTATGTTCTCAGCTTCTATGATCCACATTGTGCAAAAAGGCTGCTCAATCCTCCAATCAGATTTCCTCCTAGCTCTAGCCCTCTAACCAAATGCTTAGAGACCCAGTATCCTAATTTAAATTCAATTTCAATTCCCAGGAGAGAAATCCAATTGATCAGTTGGGGTCAGGTGTCTACCCTGGCTGTGGTTTGGCAATGGAGGTAGGGGTGGAGTCATAGAATATAAATTTGGCTGCAAAGGGGCCACTCTTGGTTGAGGGGAGAGTTCAGAGAAAGAAGTCATGGCTTGGCAGACAACTCAAAATGTATTTACTACCTGGGTTTCTCATGAGTCCTCAGCATCAAGGTGGAGACACAGGAGTTGGTTGAATAGACAAGAAGGTATATCATAACTGGTTATATGATCACACCCACAGGAGATAAATCAGTGACACCCTGCCTAAGGTTTCTGGAGGGAGTGACTTTCAGATCTTATGAGTAGATCTCTGGTAGCTTCCAGTAAGGCTCTAGGTGGGCTCTGTCCTGATCAACAGTTTTTAATAAAGTCTTGGATTCCCTGGGCCTGGGGAATTTGTGTTTCCACTTTCCTTAATATTCTTAAATCTTCTCTACCTCCACCCCTGTCCACACTCTCTGCTAATGAAAGACTTCTTTTCTATTTTATTTTATTATTTATTTTTAAAATAAATAAATAATTATTTATTTTTTAAATTGAAGTATAGTTGATTTACAATGTTGTAATTACTGCTGTACAGAAAAGTGATTAAGTTATACATATACATTCCTTTTTAATATTCTTTTCCTTTATGGTTTATCATAGGATATTGAATATAGTTCTCTGTGTTATACAGTAGGACCTTGTTGTTTCTCCATTCTCTGTATAAAAGCTTGCATCTGCTAACCTCATCCTCCCACTGCACTGCTTTCTCAACCCGCTTCCCCTTGGCAACCACCGGTCTGTTCTCTATGCTAGTGACAGACCTCTTAACCAGCTGAGAAAAATAGAAGGAATCAGAACTAATTATCTGTTTATCACCAAACTTATTGATTTACCTACATCTGTACTCATATAATCTTCCTTCTCTCCCATACAACAGATGAATCATCTCTACTCCACTTTGTGCATTGGATCCCATCTTCTCTCACCTACTTAAGAACTTGGCTTCTTCAATTATCCTATTTCTACTCTACATCACCAGTTTTTGTCTTTCTACTGGATCATTACCATCATTTTACAATTATGGTGTAACACCAAAAAAAAAAAAACGAGACCCCCAAAATAGAGCTATAAGTCATCTAGACTGCTGGTTAGCCATAAAGTTAAACTATCAACAGACCAAAAAATGTTTTATACTCTGGTCGTCTTGAACAGATACTGTATCCCCTTTGAGAAACGTTTTAGCAACCTTTACAAATAGCTTTCCAAATTTGTTAACCTGTGGTCATCACCATAGAATAATATGCAATGTACTTGTTCCATTGGCATCTTCCAGGATTTGAGTCTAGTTATTAGTCTAGAAGCAATGAAATTAGAAGCGATAGGTATGGGTCTTGAGGAGAATCAACATTCCTCTGCAAAACACTTACTTCAGGATAGGTCATTACAGGTTCTTCAGGCAAGGGGAGGCTAATCTCCAGACAGTAGATGGACTAGATTCCTATTGCTGCTGTAATAAATTACTACAAATCTAGAGGCTTAAAACAACACAGATTTATTATTTTACAGTTCTAGAGGTCTCATTGGGCTAAATGAGGAGGAATGCAGGTCTGGGAGATGCAGCCAAAGGGTTATAGAACACTCACTATTGACTTTGAATTATTGAAGCAGATGAAGAAGCCGGAACTCATGGAGAAATATAAGAAGACAGAGCTTGTGGAGGAGTCTGAGAAGCTGCCATTTATGGTCACCTTGACTGCAAAGCAGGAGTATGCACAGAAGTTTGAGATGCCATTGTGTTTGGCTGCCACAACTGCAAAGTGAGAGCTTGTGGCCAGATCTGAGGATCTGGAAACTGCCAGTCTCCTGGAAGAAGCTGCTACAACCTCCTGAGAAGAAAAGCTTCTTTTCTCTGCCTTTCCTATATGCTGTGAGTACCTCTCATTGGCAACTCTAACTTGGAACCATAAAGGGAGGGGAATTCTGGGAAATGTTCTTGGCTTCTCCTCTGCAATGGAGAGATGGTACATGTGGGTGGCAATAACGCAAAGTTGACAACCAACAATTCAGCATAGTTAGAAAACTTCTGATTTTGAGAAATTAACTGGCAAGTCAAACTGTGCTTAAATGATAAAGGGCATGTACTGAATCATGAGACTAAGTCTAGAGGTAGGGATAGCTGTAGTGGAAATTGATCTGGTAGCTCAAAAAATGTGAGCAGGACCTGATATCCTGTCTTCCATGTCTCGGTTACTCTTCATTGCTCTTTGATTCCTATCTTCATAGGCATTTTTTGTTGCAAAACAGCTGCCAGTGGTTCCCTCAGCTACATGCTTCTCAGCTTATGATAGACCAGTGGGTAGGAGAGGATTTCTTCACTCAGATGTCGAAGAGAATTTCTTGAATGTGATTGGTTGATTTAGGCTCTGTGCCTTTCCCGAACCAAACTATGTGACCAGGGGCGATGAATTCATTCTGATTAGTTGACTGAGAAGGGAAAACCAATGTTTGGCTCCAACCCCAAATGTCTACTATAGTAGCCAAAACATCAAGGACACGAACAAGTTAAATAGAATAAACCCCTCCTACTATGGCCAGATGGACTGTTGATTATGTATCACTACTTTTAAAGTGTGACTTTTGAGCAACTGTATTGAGTCTGAGTGCCTGAGAACTCCCAGCCCTGGTGTAAGGAAGTGATTATTCTCAAGCATCTTGTACCGGATGAGGAATACCAAATAACTCAGAGCCACTGCAATAAAGGAAACGCTCCAAATAGCCCCAGGACAAGAATCACATTCCTAAACTTTTTTTGAGGCTTTCAATGTTTGTTAGTTGAAACTTAATCTGAAAACGCCAACTTTTCAATATTATGTTCTCTTTCAATAATTATTCCCTTGAACTGTAGCTCCTAAAAACTAAGCAGGACAACCATAAAATTAGCAGCTAAAAGAAACTTACAGGTTGATTATGAAACAAAACCTGATATTATTTGGCTTCAGCCTTGGTCCCTGGGAAAAAAAAAAGATGTCTGGGGGATCCAAGATGCCAGAACTCAGTTCAAGTCAAAATATTGTATTGCAGTGCCTGAGGCAGGATTATGAAAAGGCTCTGGATAAGCCCTAGCTGCTGTTAACCAAAATTTAACCAAAATTTCATCCCAGAGCTTCAGAAAAGGGGAGGGAAAAATGGAAAAAATACTGAATTTAACGATAATGTTAGTCTTATTCTCTACTTGAAATATTATTAATAATATTAATCCAATTCCTGTTTTATTTTTAATGATCCCTTGCTGTCATCAGAGCATGTTTTTCTTTGTAGAAAATGTCATTCTAGAAAAAATACACTCATGTGACCACATATAAATAACACTTTATTTGGAGATTAGCCTCTCGCCAGAAGAAATCAACCATGAGAGGCCTCATGACAAAGGCCTTCTGACTCATCTTCCTGATACCCTCCCATGGTCCACTGTCCATACAACATCCAGAATGGTCTGGATTATTCGAATCCAGATTATAATTATCTGGATTATTCCGGCCACTTAAAGTTTAAGTCAGATCATATCCTTCCCCTGCTCAAAATCCTCCCATAGTTTCTCATCACATTTATTTTTAAATTTTTATTTATTTATTTTTTAATTAAAAAAAATTATTTGTTTTATTTATTTATTTTTGGCTGCATTGGATCTTCGTTGCTGCATGTGGCCTTTCTCTAGTTGCAGTGCGTGGCTTCTCATTGTCATGGCTTCTCTTGTTGCGGAGCACAGGCTCTAGACGCAGGCTTTAGTAGTTGTGGCATGTGGGCTCAGCAACTGTGGCTTGTAGGCTCTAGAGCGCAGGCTCAGTAGTTGTGGTGCACAGGCTTAGCTGCTCTGCAGCATGTAGGATCTTCCCAGACCAGGGCTTGAATCCATGTCCCCTGCATTGGCAGGCAGATTCTTAACCACTGCGCCACCAGGGAAGCCCCTCTCCTCACATCTATAATAAAAGCAAAGTGCTAACTGCAGCTTACAAGGCCCTGGGGGACCTGGTTTCTGTATACCTCTCAGGTATGATCTATTATGCTTTCTTGCCTTCACTCTATTCAGTCACATTGGCCTCTATCATTCACTGAAAGTGCCAAGAACAGTCCTGTCTTTGCCTTGTAAAGTCTTCCCTGAGCTATGTGTATGGCTTTCTCCCTCATCTCCTTCAGGGCTCTGCTCAGAAAGGCACCTCCTTCAAGGGTCTTCTCTGAGCGCTGTATCTAAAATAGCACATTATCTATCTCTAGCACCTTACAAATTTTTCTTCCTATCACTACTTTATATTACATTATTTCATCTATTGTTTGCCTCTTCCACTAGAATGTCAGCTCCATGAGATCAGACCTGTCTGCTTTGGTCACTGTTACATTCCCAGTGCCAGAAATGTACCTGTGTCATGTGTTGCATGGTTGAATGAGAATAAATCTAACTAGAAATAACCCACTATTTATGTCCTAAGAAGCATCTGGATGAATGAAGACATATTTTGGAGGTAGGATTTAGTGACTGATTGGATATGGGGGGTGAAGGTGTGGGGTGCTATCAAGGATTTCCTGATTTTTGCCGGGAGCACACAGGTGGGTGGAGGTGTCATTTATGGAGAAGAGGAAGACCAAAGAAGCTGATTTGTAGGGAAGGTCAGTTCAGTTTTGGGCATCTAAAGCTTGAGATGCCTGTGGGACAACCAAGTGGAGAAGTTAAGCAGGCAGTTGGATATGTAGGTCTGGAGTGAGATAAATGTTTTTATTGTTTGAATCTTTTTTGAGCTAGGTTTTCTTTAATTGACTCTAAAGGCACCCTATTGACATCTCTGTGGTCAAGCATAACTGACTCTATGATAGACTTGCTAAAGTAAAATCTGACACTTCACAGTGATAGGGCCTTTTTCTTTTCTAAGTGAAAAGGGAGCTTCCTGACAACCAAGAATGATGATAATGTTCACTTTTTGCGCAATTGGTCACTTCACTTAAAATCACAAGCTAATCCTTCAACGAAAAGCTTAAATCCTACTGAAGATGTTCTGCAAGTGAGTAAATGGCTGTTTAACATTGTTGTATTAGAGTCTCAAGTATGTGTACCTTGCATAGGAAATGAATTCTCTCTGCTGTTTCTTCTGGACACTGTTTATTCTAGGTTGCTGAATGGAATGCATATTCCACTTAAAAATTTTTGAGCATAGATTTGCTTGCTCCATTTGTAGAGTATATTTATTTATTTTTTATATTTTGGCCGTGCCACACAGCTTGCGGGATCTCAGTTCTCTGACTATAGGGGCTGAGCCCAGGCCACGGCAGTGAAAGTCCGGAATCCTAATCACTAGGCTACCAGGGAACTCCTTGTACAGTGCATTTAGCAGATAAACTGTGACTTCTTGACTTAGGTGTGTACATCTTGTCCAGGGTAAAAGTGATTCCAGTTTAAAATCTCAAATGAATTCTGCCTTTTATAAGTACTCTAGTCTTTTCTGCAGTTTTTGCTTCATAAATGCTAAATTAAATGAGGATCTAACATTTCAGTGTTATCTGAATCACTGGGAACCTCCTGAAGCATGGAATTTCTGATGTCATGGACACTGAGAGGGGACACGACCTCACTGCAGTGATTTGGCCAGTCTAACATAGTGCCAATATACAATCTTCAGCCCCTTAAACAGTAAATTCTTACCTATGACTATGGAATACAAGTTTGGTTCTCCCTCTTAAGGAACTTCACACACCAGCAAGTGGTTTGAGGAAGTGTTTTTATGCCACAGATGAAGTGGGATGGTGGGAAGAGACTTATAAGTCCCTGCAAGCATACCTAGTTTGCCTGAAAGATCCTAAACCTAACAAGTTGTCATTCAGTAATTCAACCAGCAATTAGTCTATTATGTGTGTGTATGTATACATGTGTGCATGAGGGAAGAAGGATATATAGAACACATTAACTTTACTCTCCAGGAACTCATGGTCTAGTAAAATTACATATTTAGAAAAACAGAAGTAAAGATAAAGACTGTGAGAACGTATGATTAATTCTGCCTCAGGGAGTCTGGGAAGGCTTCACAGAGGTAGGAATATTTAATTGGGGTTTTGAAGGATGAATAGTTTACCAGGCAGATGAAGAACATGAAAATAACTAGGGTTGAAGTTAAATGGGTACTCAGAAGAATGTTGGGTGGATTTGGAGCATAGGATGCAGAGGTTTGGACCATAATATGCAGGGATATGAGTGATAAGGCATCATACATACTCACATAACACATAACAAAGGTGTTAGCTTTAAAATCATTCCTACGTTTCCTGGAACTTTTAATATAAACTCCAAGAAAGTTCCTAAGTTACTGGGCTACGTGTGAATTAAAATAAACCTCTTGGGAAAGTCTATTACTAAGAGACAGGCATGTCTAAAGCTGTCTTAAAAGCAAAAGTGGCTGGGGGGGTGGTGGTGGTGGGATGAGTTGGGAGATTGGGATTGACATGTGTACACCAATATGTATAAAATGGATAACTAATAAGAACCTGCTGTATAAAAAAATAAATTAAATTAAATTAAATTTTTTTTAAAAAAGCAAAAGAAGCTTTTTTTAAAAAATTTATTTATTTTTGGCTGCGTTGGGTCTTCGTTGCTGCACGCAGACTTTAGTTGTGGCTCTAGGCGCATGGGCTTCAGTAGTTGTGGCGCATAGGCTTAGTTGCTCCGTGGCATGTGGGATCCTCCCAGACCAGGGCTCAAACCCGTGTCCCCCGCATTGGTAGGTGGATTGTTAACCACTGCGCCACCAGGGAAATCCCAAAAGAATTATCTTCTGAAGACAGAAGAGATTCAACAGGCACCCCCTTCAAGTGAGTTTCTTCTTAGTTGTCTCTAAGTTGGAATATTTGGTTTGAGCACAATATCCACTTTCTTCTTGGCTACTATTCCTTTTTTTAGGGGGGCCGTTCCACGCTGCATGAGGGACCTTAGTTCCCCCAACAGTGATCCAACCCCGAGCCCCCTGCAGTGGAAGGGTGGAGTCTTAACCAATGGACCGCCAGGGAAGTCCCTTGGCTACTATTTTGACAGGTGGAGACATACCTGAAGTCACTACCACTTGATCTGCGATACACATTCTTGGCACTGCCTGTGTGTGACTTACGTAATACAGGAGTTCAGTAAGATTATATTTTTAAGAAGTTTTCAGAATTTGATTTGTATTCTTGGGTTTTAATTATTCTATCATGTAAATTCTGCTAACTTGACTAATTATAAAAAATTAAGTGTTTTCAGTCTTCCTTTGAGATTTTTGGATAGTGTTAATACGAATTCATTTAATTACATATTGGAAAACAAATATTTAAACTCTGCAGAGTTCTTTTCGATATTTCACACTAGTCTTCGTTTCCCCAGTGCCTGGGCACACGCTGAACAGGCAAATAATCATTTGTTGACTAAAGAAGTACCTAAAAACTTGATTTTCTTCAAGATGTAATTGCAGGAAGCAGCAAATCCCAAAGCCCGAATAATCCAGTTTCCAGCCAAGGCGCCTGGGATTTCTAGTAGGTCTATTAAAGAACTTGACTGCTACCCTGCACAAAACCCCTAGCGGTGTTTAACAACAGAAAACTCCCCTAACCCACAACACAACAAACTAAGAAACCCTGTAAAGAAGATTCACGGTACAAGAGCTAAAAAACATGAACTTAAGTGAACTCTTGGTTGATCTAACAGCCTTCCTAACTCCTAGTATTTTCAAAGAATCGTGGTAGGTTTCAGGATCCTCAAATACAGCAAGCAATGCAAAACAATCCCTGTTCCTTAAAATACGCAAGTTACCTGCTTCTTCTGGAAAAATTTCAGGAGAAATGCAGGCAAGCAGAAGTGTTACTTGGAAAGCAACTCTTAAAAGTAAAGCAGCCCTAATCATCAACAGCCTCAGCCTGCCCGCCAGGGTCTGGGAAACGCGGCAGCTGCAGCCGGGGAAACCTCAATGTCATCCGGTCGCGGGCGACTACGGCGGCCGGAGGAGCTGCCGCAGTCCGTGCACGCGCACGGCCAGCCGCGGCGCCTCGCTCAGGCTACCGCGAGCCAGGCGTTCCCCGGAGTCTGTGGGACAAGGCCGACACCTCAGCGTAGCCTCCCTCCTCGGGCTGGCACCGCTAACACGCGGGGAGCAGCCGGCTGTGCGCCTCCCCTCCCCCACTCCAAATCCGCAGGCGCACAAGGCACGGCTGCCTTCCGGGAGGTGCTACCACACCCCTGCCCAACGCCGCTGCTCCCGCCCGCTGCTGGGGGTGGGGGTGGGGATTGGGGTGAGCCGACCAGGAACCCTCGGAAAAGCTGCGGCGGACGGAGGGGCCCTTCTAGCCGCGCCTTCGAAACAGCGCTCCTTGTTCTCGATGGTCTCCGCGCGGCCGTCTTATAGAACGCCATTTCCGGTTCCCTTTAAAGGCCCCACGCTGTGCGGCGCAGCGCGTGCGAGGAAGGTATAAAAGGGAGCGAGAGGGCGGGACCGAGGAGGAAGGGGAAAAAAACTAGCGGTAGAGGGGGGCGGGGGAGGTGCAAAGGGCGCGCTCGCGCGCCACGTGACCGGGACGCGCCGTTCTTCCGTCGGCCATTTTAGGTGGTCCGCGGCGGCGCCATTAAAGCGAGGAGGAGGCGAGAGCGGCTGCCGTTGCTTCTTATTCTTTTTTAGTGCGGCGGACGAGAGTGGGAGTGCGCGCCGCGCGAGAGTGGGAGGCAAGGGGGGCAGGCCGGGGAGAGGCGCAGGAGCCTTTGCAGCCACGCGCGCCTTCTCTGTCTTGTTGTGTGCTTCGCGCGGTAGAGCGGGCGCGCGGCAGCGGCGGGGATTACTTTGCTGCTAGTTTAGGTTCGCGGTAGCGGCGGGTGTAGTCTCGGCGGCGGCGGAGGCAGTAGCACTATGTCGGAGGAGCAGTTTGGCGGGGACGGGGCGGCGGCGGCAGCAACAGCGGCGGTAGGCGGCTCGGCGGGCGAACAGGAGGGAGCCATGGTGGCGGCGGCGCAGGGGGCAGCGGCGGCGGCGGGAAGCGGAGCCGGGACCGGGGGCGGAACCGCGGCCGGAGGCACCGAAGGAGGCAGCGCCGAGTCGGAGGGGGCGAAGATCGATGCCAGTAAGAACGAGGAGGATGAAGGGTGAGTAAGGGGCGGCCCGGGATAGTCAGGCCCAACTATCCCCCCTCCCCCTCCTTCTCCCCCGCCATTAGGCCTCGTTCCCGCTCTCCCCCCGTGCTCCAGGCTCCCGTGCAGCCTCTTTGCACTGTTATCCCCTTCTCTGCGCCGGGCTCCCCCGGGGTTTCATTTCCTTCTTCCCCTGCCTGCTAATCGCCCCCTCCCCCATCACACACGTTTCCACCTTTAGCCGTCACCATGCTGCTCCCCGGCCCGCCCTTCTTCCCTCCCTCGCCTTGGGTCTCCTCCCACCGACTTAGCCGCCAGGATTTTTTCCCGCCTGTCGAGGGGTACCTTTTTTCTTTTCCCGCTGTCTTCTCTCTCCCCAGTTTCCTAAAGTCCTGGGCATAAAAACGCAGTCAGACACAAAAATCCTTTATGCCTGGATAACTAAGGTTTATTTGGTGCTTCTCACTGCAGCATCCCTAGACGATGCCATTCTTTGTAAGCACATGCTTCGGGGAACGTGTAGGTTGTCCAGCTCTGCTCCTCCCGTCTTGGCTTCAGGCCGAATGTTTTTCAGTATTTTGAGTAAGTTTCGCCTCAGCCTTTTCGTTTTTCTACTGTACACCATCGCACAACGGCTTGCTTGCATATTCCCCACTTTCTAGCCTACGGAACCAACTGGGCCTGGTGAAATTCCCCGAATCGCCTGTTGGTACGTTGGTTTTGCTCCAAGGGCTTTCCTCAAGTTCCGTGTCGGCGGAGCCTGCACTTGACTGGAGCTGTTCTACCTCCGACTTGCTGACCGCCCTTCCCCCACCCCGCAGAGTTATTCTAACCGCGCACCTTTTTCGCGCCCTCAGCTATTCGGTTCCTCAACTGTTCGTACAGATAGTGTACTCTTACCTTACTTTTTCTGTGCAATTTTCATTTTTTACAACCCACGCCGTGCCCAGAATCCTTTTTTTGGTCTCTCTTGATTTCTCCTTCCCGCTCTCACCCAGTTAAGTTACAGGAGGCCCACCAGCCTTCTCTCATAAAATGAACAAATTCTGTAATGTGCTATGGCTTTTATTCTTTTTGCAGGTTTTTAAGTAGTAACTTGTTTCCTCCGATTGGAATACGTTGTATATGTTATTTAAAGCTGCATAAAATTTTTTAGAACGCAGCGTTTGGGAGCCGGGAACAGAATATAGGAGTTAGCAGGAGGGACTAAATCAGGGGTTCTTGGTTGGGTTTTCTTATTCCCGTTACTGATCGCTGATGTTGGGTTAATGCTTCCTTTACTTTTTGTAATTGGGGTGTGTGTGTGTGTAATTTTTTCGCTGTAACAAGGAGAAAGGTGTTGGCTGGAAGGTAAAAGCAATAAAGTGTCGCTTTAACTCAATATTGGAAAACATTCTCTTTATTAGGAGAAAGCACAAGCTTTGGAGGGGGGAGAGATAAGCCCTTTGGAATATAGGATTTAATATTCTCAGCCTAGGCAGACTCTTGTCGGGCTGTTTTGCTGATTGTGCTGGCTTTGGGAGAGTGGAGGTGGGATGGGAAACGAGCTTTTCTTAATTTATCTGGAATTATCTATAGCTTAGTTTAAGAAAGGGATATGTTAAATATTCGGAAACTTAAGCCTTTTAACATTTTGGTTTCTTTCTGAATTCTGTTCTTTGGACAGAGGCACCCAAATGATTGTGTAACTTACTGTTTGGGGCGGGCTTTCTGTTGATTTTTCAAGTCACAAAGCAGCTGCCTTTGTAGTTATCTACTGTTGAACCGAAGTGTAAATGAATTAAAGTTTTTAACCCTAACAATGTCAAAAACTAAAACTAGAATTTTGATTGGTTGCTGTACCGGTTGTTAATTCCCTAGCCATTCAAACTCCTCCCCACGACACTCTGAAGCAGCGACGGCACAGCGGGAAGAATGGTAAAACTTTTAAATTTTATTTCTGTAATATAAAGGTTTCAATAGTCATAACATGTGGAGGCTGTGTATTGGTTAGTTGCCCATTGATTCCCAGGAAATTCTAGACTTTAGTACAGTAGGATATTTTGTACCTGGGATATAAAACCTTTTTAGGCATCATGTGTGATCTTTGGGCAAAATTGATGCCATTACATGGTTTTTGGTCTGTGGTAATGCATGTAATTGTGGTTTGGCCAATTAAAGCTTAATATAATTAGTAATGATATTTTTATATTTGGGCAAGAAAGAGTAATTTTAAATTTGATTTGTTTTAAGACAAAAAAATTTTTCGTGTAATTCTAAGTTTAATGTTATACGTGAAGGTTATCTGCTACAATAAAGTGTTGTGTGTTTAAAATGTATTGCATGTTATACTGAAATATTCTGGAAATGTCAGTAGTAAAACAATTTTTAAAGTAGTTATGTATATGCAAAAATGACATTTTTTAAAAATCACCAACCATATTTGTAAATAGAACTTTAATAAGAATTGCACATGTACTATTAAAGGCGTGCTGATGTGGCTTTCCACTACAGCTTAAATCAGATTTTTAGATTTTCAGTGTGATTTGGTTGGAATGTTAATTACAGTTGGTTGATTGACTGACGTGTATTCACAATTGCATGACTTTTTGAAAGGCTGGTAGATTGAGTATTGTTCTTTTTATCCCTCCTCTTCCCCTAAATGTCAGTATTTCTGCCTTAAGGATCATGTTTGAGTTTTCCAGGAGTTTGTATCTACCACCACTGGAGTTTAGAGGGCCAGTAACTTGCAGATAGTTGACTTAACATCTGTACAAACAACATTCTTAAGAGCCCAGTTGGGACAGTATTTACATTTTACAGGAGCTTATTATTTTCTTTAACTGAAATCTGTCCAGTTTTATATTGGAGATAAAGTGTGACATACAGAATAAAAGTTGTTTGTTTTTTTTTTTTTTGGCCGCGCCACTGGGGATCTTCCCCGAGACCAGGGATTGAACCCGTGCCCCCTGTATTGGGAGCGTGGAATCTTAACCACCGGACTGCCAGGGAAGTCCCCAGAATAAAAGTTTTATGATGGAAATTATTCTATTTGGTCCTGTGATAGTTCAATTTCACTGCTAGGTAATAGTGGCAAACTAAATAAGAAATTATAACTGTACTTGACTTTATTACTCCATTACATATTTCAAATATGTAAGCAATTATTTTCAGTAATTTGAAAGGCTCGTAAACTTACGTTTAAAGGTTGTTGCTTTGACGCTTGCAGAAATTATATGTGGTCTGTTAGTTAATACTATAACTTTGCAAGTTTCTTGAACTCTTAGGACAAATGGACAATTAAATATTTATGGTTAATGAACATTTTAGATCATGAGGTTTACTTTGAGTTTACGTTTAACAAATATTTTCATTTCTAAAGTTTAATATTTGACTTTTAAAATAACGTACCCCCGCGTGCCACAACAAATTTCCTGCGTGCCGCAGCTAAGACCCGGCGCAGCCAAATAAATAAATAAATATTTTTTAAAAATTACTCTCCTGTCAGCCTCATCCTTTACACGTATTCTTGTTTTTCTTTCTGAACAAAAAGCCCTCAAGACTTAATCTTTTTGATGTCTGCACTTGCCACCCTATCTGTTCTCTGTCTCCCAGTTTGAGGGAAATTGGGCAGAAGTTTCATAATAGTGGTGAGGGTAAGACCGGTTACTAGATATAAAATCTAAATTTAATTTCTTAAACACATTTCTGTGTGCGAATCTTTTTACAATTCTAACTTGAGACTGAAGTGAATTATAATTTCATCCTAAAACTATTTAAAAAATCAATTTGTTGCAGACTTAAGTGTTTTTTTTTAATACAAGAATAAACAGCTATTTTGAGGAGGACATGCTTGTTATACCTCTAGTGGAGTAAAGTGTTTCCACAGTTTACTATGGACCTTTAGAGTAATTATTCACTTCCATAGTAAATGCTTTCCTGAGTTCACCTCATTATAATTTTTCCAACTTTATCATCCCTAGTTTTTACTTAAAAGCAATTGCACTGAGATTGCCCATTTTGGTGTGAACTCATTATGTCCTCTATAGGGCTATGATCCTTTCAGTGTGTAGGTACTTTAAAATTAGTGTCTGGCAAAATATGCATCCCATGTATAGCAAGCTACCTGGAGACAGAGTTTTTACTTTCTCATGATTATTGGGGAACTGTAATATTGTAGTAGCTTGCAATTTTACAAGTGTGGTTCTTCCTGTTTGAGGATTTTGTGAATTAATTGTGCTGTAGGTTGTCTCCTGTCTTAATTTTTAAGAAATGGGTTTACCTAACACTTTGTTGTTTTAAATATTTGAGATTATAATCTATACCCTAGTGCTTCTGGGGCATCTTGAACATTGTTTGCTTTGTAGAAGAGCAGTTACTTTTAGATAAAGCAGTCTTAACGCCAAATTTACGGGCCTTTGATTCCTAAGTTGGATTTACTGTAAAGTTGAGACCCTGAGTACATGGGTCTGAATTTTGGCATTCTTGGGAATCTTTGACAAGTTTCCTGGGTTAATTGTAGTAGTGAATGCCCCCAGATTTGAGATGATTAACACCTAAGGAAGGAGTACTAAATTCTTTTCATTTCAAATTCTTATTTATCATGAAGGATACTAAAAATCACTTGACCTTTTGGGTTTGGAATTGGAGAATATCATTGAAGTTTTTGAGTGCTGCTTTTTGAGATAAATATACTTGTGGCCCCTTCTATAAATTAAGTGTATATTTTGTATTTTTTTTTTAAACATTGCTTGGGTGTTGTCATCTGTAAGGGTGCACTTAATATAAGAAGGTTTTGAATCTGCTATTGTGTGTGATTCATGGCCAACATGGAGAATGATTAGTTTTAGCTTGAAAGCATTTAAAAAGTAATAGAATAATAACTTTTTCCCTATTTCGATTAAACCTGTGCACCTTGAGTGTGTGCAGATTCACAAATGGAGTGAAACAACTTTAGTTCTGCTTCAACGTTTTAGTAGATAGGGCACTGAACTGGATGCTGGAAGCGTGGGATCTGTTTCTGTTACTTCACTTCCAACAGTGTGGTCTCAGGTAATATAACATGTTCGTTACTTGGTTTGCTGATTTGTGTGTTGGAAACAATGCTCACCACAGGAAGATTGACTACATAGCCTGCTTTCATAGCTTGTGTGTATTTATCCTGTGCCTTAATAGTTGATACTGCCAGTGGTTTACTCCTGTGGAGTAAAGGTAAGCATGTTTTAGTTTTTGGAGTATTACATATTGTACATTGGAGCTAGACGTTTAAGACTGTTTGGGGGTGGAGTGGGGAGACACGTATTATTGCTAGCAGTGTTTGGCCAATAATCAAGGTGGTAGTTTTTAAGTATTGGGTCCTATTCTGTAAGCTCCTGCTTATCTAGACTTGAAACTACCATAAAGTCCAAACAGCCAGGAAACTCAACTCTAGTTTCCCTACCCCAAGTCTTGTGAGAAAGATAGATAAAAAACTATCAGTTAATACACTCAAAAATTAACCAATAATGTCATGAAATGAATCTTACATAATTTTCCCCTTATATTATTAAAAAGTAATGTGATTTTAAAGCATTGCAAGATTCTGAAATTCCACCAAGAAAGGTAAAAAGCATTTTCTGAGTTTAGGGTTGATATTTAAATCGGTTTCTAATAAAAAAAAAACTTCATAGAATTGTGAATGTGTAGTAATCTCAGTTAACCAGAACCTTAACCTCTAGGTTAAGGAAATCCCATTCCTTAACCTCTAGGTAGAGGAGAGTTTACCTTATAAAGCTGATTGAGAGTTTATTTTAAAAGTAAAAATACAAGATGTCATTCCTGCCTGGGAATGAAATGAAGAAAAGGGGAGATTTTGGGTTAAACATTTAAAGTTTATTCAAAAACCATCATGTTTATTAGCTATTATGTTTCAACTCACATTTTTAGTCATTTAAGTTCATTCAAAGTATGAAGAAATGAGATCTAATACATTACCTAGAGGAATTAATCTTTTTTATTGACTTGTTAAGAGTTTGTCAAACTGTTTCCAAGAGTATTTTTTATACAGATTCTAAAATGATACCATGTAATACTACCTAGTTGCAAAAAAGTAACCCCCTCCCCATTTTAGGTTAACTACTGATTTAATTTTAAACTAAATCTATATTTTATAAGGAAAATAAATACTCATTTCTTATCTGTTGTTGAGATTTCACTATACTTAATGTCATTTTAGGATTGTAAAGGAATAATTTTAAGGGTAAAATACCAGAAGTTTTATTTAAATAAGGATTAGTGGTATGCTTGAGTAACATTACTCGAAAAGGTGACAGTGATTGGCCAGTTATGTTGTGTACTTGAAATGTATATCAGATCGACATGCTGTTGTAGTTTTTAAACTGTCAGAATTTGTTATGAAACCACATATGGAAGGCCATGAGTTGTTAGGAAGTGTTTAAAAGTTACAGAATCCTTTTTTTCCCTTTCCAAAATTGGGAAAAAGTGTAATGATGTGTTTATCATTTACCTTGAGTAGGGTAGTAGGGCCAAGTGTCTTTATATAAAAAATACTTACTGTTGAGTAGAGTGTTAAACCTAGAGACCTCAGTAGTATTGAGAGTAAAGTTCTTAGATGGGAAAAAACAGTATTTCCACCAGCCAGCACTGCTCCATATATATTGCTGTTTATATTTTGAAATTATTCCTTACTGAAGTTACTGGCATTTATGTAGAGTACAGACAAGTCATCAGTGTGATTTTGGAACTACATTTTATTTAAGAGCTTAGAAAACCTAATTTCCAGTCTGTAGTTTTTACATGGTATATTTAAAATTTCTGGGTTAAGTCTTCAGCATTAAAACTAATCTTAGGATCCATTTATATAAAACTCATCCTGGCCGTTTCCCTTTAATGTTGGAAACTTCATATAGCTCATGCAGATTAAAAAAAATTTAAGCCATTAAGTGAAAAAACTGCTTTATTTAGATTGTGCTCTGTCCCTACTAAATAGTAATTTATTTCTATTGAGCACTTGGGATGTGTTAGACCATGTTCTGTGCCATTTAAATCCTCACTGCAGATAGAGGTAAGCTCTTAGTTCTGGAGGAAGGATTTAAACCCCAAGCAGTTTGGCTTACTGCCTCTAAATGTATTTCCTCTCGAGGAGAATGTCCCACAAAGCAACCTAAATTCTCATTTGGAGAGTTATCTGCACTGAGTTGTATAACTTTGTGCCTGTCATTTAATATTATAGTATGGTATAATGTCAGTATCTATAAGGCAAGAATATTTCAATTGTTGAGTAGGTGTTTTAAGTTGAATACTATATTGCCTTTGGGGTGCTAAATAACTTTACAGATAGGATTAAGAAATTAAACTTCGTTGATACTGTAGGTAAAGTCCTACACTTTAATTGGGATTATTGATTCACTTACAAGTAATGATCAAATTTTAAGCTTGTATTGCAGTATTAGGGGCCCATTTCTGCTACTTGAACAAGTCCTGTGCTGTAGTTTTAACTTGCGCTGCTCAGGATTTTTCTGAAGTTCCAGCTCTCCTCCATTGTAAAGTGTTTTGCACATCTCTGCAGGGGTGAAAGCAACTTGGAAGTCAGTCTTTGTGTTCAAGGCAGCAAAGGTAATCTGGACAGACACTAGGTATTGTGTTTTAAGCAAGATACAGTAATATAAAATATAGAAAGTTTAAATTGATACCATCTTATATATACCATCCTATAATTTGAGGCAGAGCATGTCAGAATGCTGGTGTTTTAGAGAGGCTAAAATAAGTTCCCATTTATACAGAATTAAGATAATACTTTTTCTTATTTGTTACACATGTATATTTTGGTGTGTCTACTGAGTAAAAATGGGGTGAATTTATTCAATATGCTAGATTTAGTAAAGATAGAATGAATTTGGTACAGTATGTGTTCATTGTAGTATATCCACCTGTCTGGTTAGGTTATCAGTTGTGCAGCACCCTTATTAGAGCAGAAGAAAACGAGTGCTTTGGGGCTGCCAAAACGTAATGAATTTGTCTCAGAAAAGAGCTAGTTAGGCTCTTGCTCAGAGGCTGTTTACTTTTACTTTACCCCAAATTTGAAAAGTTTGAGTGCCAGCTAACTTCCTAAAAAATGAAAGGGGGGGAAGCATTTTAGAATAGCAGCTGCTGATTAATCTGGCAAAAATGAAAACTAGAACTTGTTAAAAGAGCTAAGAAATAAGATGCACTTAGTGTATTAATAAATAGTTCTCTTAAGTTCAGAAGACCCTACGGGCATGCTATAGTAGCATAGTGTGTTAGTGGTGACTGACTCAATGTTAAATCATGATTACTCTATTTGATTAGGAAGGCAGAAGAGTGTGTGTGATATGCCATAGGAAAAAAAAATCATTCCAAGTAATTGAAGGTTAAAAACAATTGGGGAGAGAGATTAGGAAGGCAGGCAATGCTTGAAGGAAGGTAGACTATTTGGCTTCTCATTCTCTAAAGGTGCTGGATAGCTGAAGTTTTACTACATATTTTGCTCTAATTTTTTGAGAAACAGTCATTCTACGGATGTATAAATTATAGTTGACTAGGACATTTATATTCTGGATAAATGAGATTTGATTAAGAAGGATAGCCTCTTCGGTGACCTTTTTTAACTCTAAGGTAGACACATTTAACAACTTCTTTACTCGACTATATTAAACGTGGAAAGTTTCTTTCAGTAAGAGAACACTTACTGGGCCAGTTGATGAATTAGTATGCTTATCTAGTATTTAAGAAAACTGACTCCCAATGTTGAGAAAAAGTTTGCGGTTTGTGAATTAAAGAACGTGCCTCATTCTTGATTGATTTCTTTGTAATTATTTTTTGTTAATTTTAAATTGAGGACACAACTCTATAAATGTTGCCTTGGTTAAATAAAATCAAAACTAGTTCTGTCTCTGAGGAACAGACCAAACAGACACAGAATTTTCTTTCCTTTCAATTTTAGTTTTTTTTTTAAAAGACTTCTGTTATTCTCTTCAAACTGTTAAATTATCGATGGAAAGTTTCTGTAATAATCACAGAAGTGGTAATTTAATAGTTAAATTTCAATTGAAGTTTCTATCTAGAACTTTCCATGAATATCTGAGCAAGAGGTCATTACCTTGAAGTCCGTTTCTTTCTCATCCTTAAAAAGATAGCAGTGTTCTCTTTCACCTTGAAAGAGTAAATGTTGGTAATGTACTTTCATCTATGAAGGAAGTGCTCTGGATTGTTAGGTTAAAAATAAAGGTGCTTAAGGCAATTTAAGTAACTTGGACTGGATATTATTTCACTGGATATGAAAGAAAATGTAATTGAGAAAATACCTCAACTTTTTTTCCCCATGGAATTGGCAGTAAACATTAATAAACAATAATACCTGTACAATATTGTGGGTGTTTTGTTATGCTCATTTGATTATAAAATATAAAAAGTTAATAAAAGTTACTTGAAGCATGGAAATTTTATTAGCAGAAGTCCTGAATGTAAAGCATATAAATAGCCCAGCTCTAGAATACAGGTACAAGTTGAAAACCTAACCTAAACGGGAAGCACACTATATGCCTAAAAATAAGACTTCTTTTGCGTTAACTTTATTAGAAGTAAGAACAAGTCTGATAAAAATAATAAGAACAGTAACACCTCAGTTAATCTGGCATCTTTAGGTTAAGCAGAAGCAAGATCTTATTCTAGGGATAGACTTTGTTCTCTTGTTGCAAGAATTGGCTTTAGTGGCGATATCCTAAAAAGCCCACAAGATGGAGATGTTCCTGCTTTAATTTCTTTTCAGAGCTGGAAGTTAGCACCACACTCCCATCGCCACCCCTCCCCCTGACCCACTGCAGTTGCAAAGATAGAAGTCATTGACCAAGCATGATTTTATTCTGATGGTGAAATTGATTTTTAGCCCTCACATAACAAATTCTGACAGTTTATCCTTAAAATAACAATCTCTAGTCCTGTCTCTTTAAAGGGTAGGAGGGAGGTATATGTTAGCTCTTTTGTGGGAGTGGGTAAAGGGGGCAGATGTAAAAGGGATCACAGAGCTGCCAGGTCTGAGCTTTATGGCCTTTTACTGTAATAAAAGTAAGATTTCACTTTAAATTATTTGGGGGGGGGGATGCATTTTTGGTTTTAAAGTGTCTTGGTGGTTTCCACTTACCACCTGTCACTTTTAGCGTTTTAAAGGTTTAAATATTTTATTGCTGGTTAACTGAGGTTCTACTGGAAATAAATCATCTAGGTTAATTAGTGGATTGTGCTTCAGTGGGTAATTTTTTTGTTCATTAAATTGCTTACGTGATTACTTTTGTCTTTATTAAGGATTCTTAGCACATCGAAAAACTTGGTTTACAACTTAATTGTGAGACTTTCCCATTTTATGTGCTAAGAGTTTTGTTAATGAGAGAACAGTTAAGAAAGGAGCTTCAGCATAGACACGCTAGTTACTGTGATTAATGGGGACCTCATAGCCTTTTTATAAGTTTAATAAAGATTTGGAAGAGAAATTTCAAGGTGAAATTCTGTTTTGCTGTTACCAGTATTTAACTTGTAATTTAAGAAAGACAGTGTATACTGTTTTTACTTTGGGGATACATTTCTCTCTTTGGCAAGTCAAAAGACTTAATCTGCTGCTTGCTCCCTATTTTGTAATTATGCAGGCACAGTAGTGACAAACAAAACTTTCCATAACTGTAATAGGGTGTTCTTGATATGTGGTTATGTAGGAAGAGTGACATTTTAATACACTGCCCAGTAAATTGGTGCAGTTTTGGGGAAGTATTATTGATGTGGATACTTAAGGCAAAATTAAAAAATTTTTTTAGCATTTTAATATTGCTTTTTGTCTTTACAGGAAAATGTTTATAGGAGGCCTTAGCTGGGACACTACAAAGAAAGATCTGAAGGACTACTTCTCCAAATTTGGTGAAGTCGTAGACTGCACTCTGAAGTTAGATCCTATCACAGGGCGATCAAGGGGTTTTGGCTTTGTGCTATTTAAAGAGTCGGAGAGTGTAGATAAGGTAGTGTGCCATGTGTTCTAATCAGTTAATAATGTAAAATATGTGAATAGTTTGATACAATTAATCTGCCTATTATTTGTGATTTCCCCTTTTGCAGTCATACGAAGGAAGAGATAACAGCTCTTGCCAATATGTTTTATGAAGAGAGTCAGATTCAAGAATTTTTTACTGAAAACTTCCTGTGTGTCAGGCTCTATTGTATTAAAATTAATTTTAAAAACCTTAAAGATGCCTAATTAGAAGGATATGCTGTGTTAAGTTCACAGAAATACAGATTTTGAAATTTGCTAGGCAAGAAACTTCTGACTGAATCATTTTACATTTTAGTCTTTAGGCTACAGAGAAGTAGCAATCATGCTTATATTGCTAAATAGTTAAAGGCATGGTGGTTGTCTAGTAATTGATTAACTCCTCATTCTTACTGACCTTTAGGTTTAAACATTGGTATATATTAGCTAATATCACATCACCACAATTGACAGTTTAATTGTGAGCTGGTCAACATATGCCTGGCATTAGCTATATTTAACTATAATTATTTTTAAGTAAGTTAATAACCTCTGAACTTAAGATATACATCTTTCAAATGAAAAATTTCAATTTCCTTAGGTCATGGATCAGAAAGAACATAAATTGAATGGGAAGGTGATTGATCCTAAGAGGGCCAAAGCCATGAAAACAAAAGAGCCTGTTAAAAAAATTTTTGTTGGTGGCCTTTCTCCAGATACACCTGAAGAGAAAATAAGGGAGTACTTTGGTGGTTTTGGTGAGGTATGTGATAATATTTTGACCTAGTTTTTGTTAAAATTAGTGTG